>NC_136489.1:33790514-33813014 GCF_053919585.1 Euprymna scolopes
ATGTAGATATACCTATATATATGTATACCTATATATATACCTTTTGATGTAGCTATATATATCTATGTATATATACCTTGGTATACATATACATACTTGTATATACCTTTATATACGCATATATATACCGTTATATACCTATATATACATAACTATGCATATACATACCTATATACCTATATATATATATATTTATCTCTATCTATATATATTTATGTATATATATATATACCTATATATACCGATATGTCTATATATACATACCTATATATATATATATATATATATATATATATATATATATATATATATATACCTATGTTTATATAGATATACCTATGAATATACCTCTTTATATTCCTCTATATACCTACTTATATACGTATATATACCTGGATATATAACTATTTGTTTACCTATATATCTACCTATGTATACAATTATATTAATCTATATGCATGCTTAATACATATACATATTCTTACCTTATATATATATATAAGTATACCTATATATACATATATATATATCTATAAATATCTCTATATATACACGTATATATAACTAGTTATACCTATATATAGGCCTATATATATTCATATATATATATATATATCTTTGTATATATATATACCTGATTATATATATACATAGATATATATATATACCTATATATGCATATATATACCTATATATGCATATATATATATATACCTATACATCGATATATATATCTCTATATGCATATATATATATATACCTATCTATGCATATATATTTCTATATATGCATATATATGTCTTTATATGCATATATATTTCTGTATATGCATATATATTTCTATATATGCATATATATATATATATTCCTATATATCCCTATATATACATATATAAACTTATATATACATATATAAATACATGTATACGTATATATACATATATAAATATATATATACCTATTTATACATATATATATATACCCATCTATACATATATATATATGCCTATTTATATACATATATATGTGCCTTTGTATGCCTATATATAACCATATATATTTATATATATACGTATGTATTCCCATATGTATACCTGTATATACATATAAATATACACCTATATATATATACATATATATATATACATATATATATATACCTATGTATTTGTACCTTTTTGTTTCTATACTTATATATATACATATATATATACCTTTGTATATATATAAACATATATATAGTTGTATATATGTATATATGTATGTATGCATCTATATTTATATCTGTATATATTTGAAGAGTGCAAATAATTTAAATATAAAAATAGAGTAGACCACATCACTCTCAAAAAACAGTTATAATCATCAGATATACAAAATAACATTTCACGCCTTATTAAAAAAATACCTTTACGAACATATCTGAAAAGCGCGAAAACATCTGAAAACGCGTTATTCAATTTTATTTTTAAATAAAAAAATACAAAAGGCTGGAAACCCCAAAATTGTTGATAGCTACACACTTTCGAATATACATGTTTCTCTCGTTGGAACTACGCAACCATCACTTATATATATATATATATATATATATATATATATATATATATATATATATATATATATATACACATGTATATATACATACAAATACATATATTTATACATATATATATGTATATATATATGTACATATATATGCATACATATATATATACATATATATACATATATATACATATATATACATATATATATTACATATATATACATATATATTTACATATATATACATGTATATATACATATATACATGTATATATATGTATATACCTATATATACATATATATATATATACATAAATATATACATATATATATACATACATATATATACACACATGTATATATACGTTTATATACACATATATACATATATATACACATATATACATATATATATATACACATATACATACATACATAAACACACATATATACACATATATATACACATATATACACATATATATACATATATATACACATCCATATACATATATATAGATATATATACACGTATATATACATATATATATACATATATATACATATATATACATATACATCTATATTTTCATATATGTACATATACATCTATATACATATATATACATATATAAACATATACATACATAAACATATATATATATATGTATCTATATATATATATCTATATACATATCTTTATATATATATATATATGTGTGTGTGGGTATATATATATATATATATATATATATATATATATATATATATATATATATATATATATATATATATATATACTAGCATTACAGCCTGGAATGCCCGGTCGTTTTTATGTGTCTGTTAAGAAAATAAATAAATAAAACGTGGTAGTAAGACTTTCGTACGGCGAAGGAGGAAAAAAACGTGGAAAATACCTGACGTCTAATCTGTTACGGCCACTACAAAACCGGATGTGAACTTTTCTAAAATGAAGACTAGATCATCAAAAGGAGGGGGTGACTTTCAAAATATTAGCGAAAAAAGCGACCCTCCTCTTGAATAGTTTCCAGTTGAAGATGAAGATTTTAATTTTTATAGTAATTTTTCGTCTGAAAGTTCGTCCTTTAAAACGATTCTGATTTTGGTAAAATCAGTCCCCTCGGTCAGAAATCTTAGGCGGACACGAAAGCATTCATACATTAACTAACATTTTTTTACCCAAACCGATTAAAAAGCTTGCTCTATCTCAGAATAACATTTATGTAAAATTTCAATGTTTAGACCAGAAATGGCCGAGTAATAAGGTAGAGAACCTAAAGGTTAATTTTACTTAAATTTGGCCCCTTTACATTTATTGATTTGGGCTGATATCAAGTTATTGAGTTAGATCCATTTCCAAGTGGAACCTTTATCTTAAATTTTAAGTGTTTAGACAGGAAATTCTCGGAGTCTGGTAGAGTTCTGAAAGGTCAAATCGTTGAACTATGACCACTTAACAGCAAAATTTCTTGCCGGAAATTAATCGCAAAGATTTGCCCAAATCTCAGTATCCTGTATATTAAATTTCGAGTCTGTAGATTTAACATTGAGATAATTATTACGTAAGGAAATGTATAGACACAGACACACAGATACACATACACGTTCACTTTTATAGCTGTACATGCAATGGGTGCCCGGCGTTGCCCGGGTGTTTTGAGGTGTATGCTGTGCAACAAAAAATAAAAATAACGGGCATTTTTTTTACCCCTATTATACCCCCTTAAAATTTATGGTTTTGCGCTCAAATAATATTATGAAGCTAGATCAATGTCCAAAGAACCTATATATAAATTTCACGTGTTTACACCCAAAATTGAGTTTGGTAGAATTCTCAAAGGTCAAATTGTTGAATTTTTACCCTTTAATCACCAAATTTCTGTCAGAACACCAATCACATCGATTGTCCAAAATCTAAGCACCCTGTATATCAAATTTCGAATCTGTATGCTTAAAATTGAGTTATTGCGTAGTAAAATGTACACATACACACGAACACACATTAATATATATATATATATATATATATATATATATATATATATATATATATATTAGCATTTCAGTTTGCGTTGGCCGGGTGTTTGGATGTGTATGTGGAGCAAAAAAAAAGGTGGTTGTAGGAAGGCAGGCTTGAACCCGTACCGCAAAGGAGGAAAAGAATGGGTGATGTTACGACCACCGCCAAACCGGAAGGACATTTTTAAATGTAAGGCTAGACAATCTAAAGTAGAGGATAACTTTCCAAAATATCGGCGAAGAAAAGTGCCAAGTTGACGGCGAAGATATTAATTTAGCATATGTTTCGATATTTGTCGTACGAAAGGTCGAACATTATAACGATACTGATGTTGGTAAAATCTGTCGCCTCTATTGAAAGTTTAAGGCAGACATGCAAACAGACATATATACATAAATGTATATATTGGTAACTAATCATTTTTGACAAAACTGATTTAAAGTAATGTCCTATCTCTTGATACCCTTTATGTAAAATTTCACATATTTAGACCAGATATTGTCTGATTGATTTGGAAGAGACTGCGGAGGTTAATTTTTAAAACTTTGACCTCTATTATGACCACTAAAAGTATATTGTTTTAGGTTTAAATCAAGTTATTAAGTTAGATCCATGCCCAAAGAACATATATCTAAAATTCAGTCGACCCAAAATTAAAGGAGGAATTAAGAAGAGTTCGCAAAGCCAAATCGTTGAAGTTGGACCCCTTAATCGTCAAATTTCTATCCGAAAATTTAATCACATCGATTTTCCCAAATATCAGTACCCTGTATATCAAATTTCAAATCTGTAAGCTTAAAGTTAGCTTAAGTTATTTTGTAGGGAAATGTACACAGATACACAGACCTGTTCACATTCATAGGTATGTATGTATATATATATATATATATATATATATATATATATATATATATATTCATATATATACATTCATATATATATTCATATATATACATACATATATATGTATATATATATATATTCATATAATTATATTCATATATACATATATATATATTCATATATATACATTCATATATGAATATATATATTCATATATATATTCATATATATATATATATATTCATATATACATATTATATATATAAATATATTCATATATACATATTCATATATATATTCATATATACATATTCATATATATATATTCATATATACATATTCATATATACACATTCATATATATATATATATATATTCACATATATATTCATATACATATATTCATATATATATATTCATATATATATATTCATATATATATATTCATATATATATATTCATATATATATTCATATATATATATATTCATATATATATATTCATATATATGCATTCATATATATATAGATTCATATATATATATATTCATATATATATCCATATATATATATTCATATATATTTATATTTATATATATTTATATTCTATATATATATTCATATATTTTATTTTTATATTCATATATATTTATATTCATATATATATATATATATATATTCCTATATATTTATATTTATATGCATATATATTTATATTTATATTCATATATATATATATATATTCATATATATATATATATATATATATATCCATATATATATATTCATGTATATACATATCCACATATATATATTCATATATATGTATTCATTTATATATATATATTCATATATATATTCATATATATATATTCATATATATATATTTTAAATATATAATATATATATAATATATATAATATAATATATATATTCATGTATATATATTTTCATATATATATTCATTTATATATATATTCGTATATATATTCATATAAATATATATTTATATATGTATATTTTAAATATATAATATATATATAATATATATAATATAAAATATATATATATGAATATATATATATATACATATATATATTCATATATATATATATATATTCATATATCTGTATATATGAATATATATTCATATATATATACTCATATATATATATTCATATATATATATATATATTCATATATATATATTCATATATATATATATTCATATATATATATTCATATATATATATATATATTCATATATATATTCATATATATATATTCATATATAAATTCATATACATATATATTCACATATATATATAATCATATATATATTCATATATATATATTCACATGTATATATATTCACATATATATATATATATATATTCACATATTCATATATATATTCACATATATATATTCACATATATATATTCACATATATATATATATATATGCATATATATATTCATATATATATATATATATTCACATATATATATTCACATATTTATATATTCATATATATATATATTCACATATATATATTCACATATATATTTTTTCACATATATATATATATTCACATATATATATTTTCACATATATTTATATATATATTCACATATATATTAACATATATATTCACATATATGTGTATTCACATATGTATTCATAGATATATATATATTCACATATATATATATTCACATATATATTCACATATATAATATATATATTCATACATATATACATCTATTCATTTATATATATACATATATTCATTTATATATACACATATTCATATATATATATAAATATATTCATCTATATACGTTTATATATACATATATACATATATATATATATATATATATATATATTGTCTTTTATCGAAAGAATATTGACTATTATGTATCAATTTGTTAAGAAACTCGTCATATTTAATTCACATGAGATTGTTTGTTTTAAATAATTGTATGCGAAACATTCGCTGGTAGGTTTTATAATATTTCATCCGAAAGGTCCAGAAGTATTTCTTAGTTGCCGCATTTATATTGACTGGTGTGGGTGCATAACTCTATTCCAGGACGGTGACTTTTCATGTCTTCATCGACATAGTGTTATGATCTGCGGTCTAATGTATCACAACCGATTATATTCTGAAACTCACATTTCTTTATTAGAATTTGAAAAATTACATTTACTCATCACTCATTTTAGAAATCGACGGCCATTTTAAAACAGTCAAAACTATAATTATATTATAAAACCTTTAGAGAATTGAGCACAGTTTGTTATATAATGTATGTATTTAAAAATATCAATAGCGTAATACTATTGAAGTTACCTAGAATGCCTAGGTAAATGCAATTAAACAAGGCACATTCGTACTGAACGAAGAAGCTGTAAGGTTTATTGAATTCCATTACTGATGCTTTTTCCTCGGAAGTCGTTAATGGGTTTTTCAACATTGACTACCAGGAGTTTATATGTACGTAAGAGGTACCGATACTGTAATAAACACTTTGTATATAAATCAGCACTATAGTATTCTCAGCTCCTTTATCGACTCCATAAAATTACCCCATCTCCATCACCTGATGCTTTGTTCATAAAGTTCTGTTCATTTAACACGTTCACAAATTTTCTTATAATACCAGAAAAAACAAGAACAAAAAAAAAAAAAAACTCTGAAATGGACTTGTTTCTTTTTACCGAAGACCGTTGATGGCAATGCCTGCTTCGGTTTGGGTGACGTCTTTATGTCCCTGTAAAAGGCGCATTTATTCGTTATTTCTTGCGTGCTAATAGGAAATCCGCACGGAACTGGCACGAAGTAAAATTATACGAGCAAGAATAAAATCAATTGACAAAACTAGTAGAAACACTTCTTTAGGACAACAACAGAAAATAAATTAAACGAAAAAAACACAAGCAATGACAAAGACAGAGATTCGTTTCAGACTGAGGAAAGGGACTGGTTAAATCAAGCAAAGTATGCAATCAGATTCGAAACAATCGCCTTATTTAATTTCAATTTATTTACCGCAAACACAGGATTACACATCTTGATCGAAATCGATGCTGTACGTTTTATAATACCTTATGCAGCATATTATTAGTCAAATTTTGTTTAATATATTATAATAACAATTCAATCTTTTATACAGTTCCATTTATGTATAGATAAGAAATTTATATACCCCACTATATTATAATAACGTTTCGTCTTATTAAGTAATTTATACCAGATAATCGGCTGCTTTAAAGAATGTCTTCAATATATATATATATATATATATATATATATATATATATATATATATTCAAGCAAATATTATTAAATACAACGGAGACATTTTTTCTTATAATTCCTTTTTTTAATTTTTCAATTTTTGTATTGTCTTTTTTGTTTCAAAATCAAAAATATTAATAAAGGATCCATACATGTTGCTGTTACGAGTCAGTGATGAGTTAAAATGAAAGTCGATTAAGAATAAAAGTCGATTAAAAATTCGAGTGTTAAAACCAGCAAATTCGTAGACACCATGTACGAAGTTCTTCCAACACGGACTACGCAAGACATTTCAGAACGTTACTGCTTTTTTGAAATGCAATGTCATTTATATTAGGTTGAAGAGTTCTAATGTACGACGCTTCAAGAATCTTTAATTTTTTTACATTATTTTCCCGTTGTATAATTGTTGTGTTGTCAACGAGGACCTTTCTAACATTGGAAGGGGACAGCTATGTTCTTTTTCTAAATGTTTGTAAATCGCGCTTGTGTCGTTAAGGTGCATAGTTATTCGCCGGGACAACGTTGTTGTTGTATGCTCAATGTATGTATTATTTTTGGAGTTACATTCTCCAATAGAGCATATATATATATATATATATATATATATATATATATATATATATATATATATATATATATATATATATATATATATATATATAGCTACTTCATTTTCTCACATATTATTAATATACGAAAGTATAGATTTATGCGTAAACTTTAAGTATTTACTTCCAAATTGCTCAAAACGTAGGTAAAGCTAGTAAGTAATTTATAAAATATATATTTTATAAATTACTATATATATATATATATATATATATATATATATATATATATATATATACACACACAATGTGAAATTAGTATATTTAGAAATCATCATTTCTTTTATGTAGCTTTCATTGAATAGCACAGATAACTCTTGGGTGTTTTTCTCCTTGTCGGACCATTTTCCGAACGTATTTTCCGAGTGAAAAAAGAAATTTCCCATAATCGCGAACGGTTTAGACCTACATTGGTCATCGTCAGGTGAGTAGTAAAAATAAACAATAAAAAAATTTAAAATAAAAGTAGTGAGATTAAATAAAAAGACGATAAAAAATGATTAAAATCGCTTAAAATCATTATAACATAAAAAAAAACTTGAGCATGCCCTCCCTTTCCTTTTGTAGTCTTGTTAATTGTTGTTTTTTATGTGGATAAACAATGCCTAAATGCCATTGGATAAACAATGCCTCGAAGATCATTGTTTTGTGTGGGAATTAAAAACCTTCACAATATCACGAAACATGATTCAAGGAATATTGAGTAGTGAGTGCAAAACTTATTTAAACTATTTGTATTGTAAGAAAATTATAATAAAAAAGTGCATATTGTTTTAAATTATACAACGATATTCATAGCTTGTTTGAAATAAATAAAAACAGTTCGATTTTAAATCAACTTTTAATCGTCTTTTCATTTAATCTCGCTACTTTCATTTTTCAATGTCATTTTTATTTGTGTGTACATTGTGTGTGCATATATAAGTTTCGTGGTTAAATTAAATTTTACTTTCCCTTATCCATGGACCTTCAACGACAATATTCGTAAATATTGAGGGTTTTTACTTTTCGGTTAGTATCACTTTGAAAGTATTATTTAAAGTAGTATCTCTCAGACTTTTTCATCTGAACTCTATCAGTACCTTATCAAACACATGTACATATATATGTTTATACAAAAATATATATGGCTACATATATACATATAAATGCTCAATAGTATATATATATATATATATATATATATATATATATAGATATACATAAACATATATATGCATAAAAATGTATGCACAGAAAATTATATACATATACATGTATATATAAGAGTATATACATGAATATATACACGCACACACACACACATATATATATATAAATATATGTATATACATATGTATATGCACAAAAATATACATATACTTATATTTGCATATATATGCAAATATATATACGTATATACAAAAATATATATGCACACAAATATATATAAATATACATACGTATATATGTATATATATGAATATATATGCATATATATGAAGATATATGCATATATATATATAATTACATATGCACATATTGATATATATGTATATATATACGTGCAAATATATATATGCATATACATGTATATACAACAATACATATGAACAAATATATATAAATACATATGAAAATATACACATATATACATATGTGCATATATGTATATATATGCATGATTATACTTAAATATATATGCACACAAATACACACAAATGTATACATATACATATATACATACATATATACATATACACACATAGATATACATATACACATATACATATATAGATATACACATACACATATATACATATATATATACAAATGCATATAAACATGTAAATATACATATACAGATATATACAAATATATATATATATATATACATATATACATATTCCTATATACACAAACATATATATATACCTATATACAAACATACATATATATACTTATATATACATATATATGCACATCATTATACATATACATATGCATACATATATGTATATATACATAAATACATATATATACATACATGTACATATACATATATATACACAGAAATATATATATATATATATACATAAATATATATAAATATATAGACATAACTATATATATACATACATAAATATAAATGTACATATATAAACAATATATATATACATATATACAAATATATATATATATACAAAACGATACATATATACATATATATACATAAAAGTATATTCATATATATATATACATACATATCTATATATACATATATTGATATACCTATATATGCACATATTTATATACATTTATATACACATATATATACAAAAATATACATATATATATACATATATACATATATATACATATATACTTACATACACATACTTATATATGTACATATATACATATATATATATATATATATAAATATACAAATATATACATATAAATGCATATATATACATATATACTATTATAAAAATAATCATATACACATATATACTCATACATATAATGATATATATATTTGTATATACTCATATGTACATATATACTAATATATACATACACATATACACTCATATGTACATACAAATCTAATATATATATACATATATACGCATATATACATATCCATATACACTCATATACATATGCATATATACTGATATATACATATACATACATATATACATATATATATATACTCTCATATATATGCATATGTACACACATATATACATATACATGCATTTATATATATATATACACTATATACATGCATAAATATTCCCATATATACACATATATAAATGTATATATCTATAAATACACTCATATATATATACATATATATATACACATATATACATATATCTGCATATATATATATATATACCTGTATATACTCATATGCAAATACATCTATATACATATATACGCACACATATATATATATATATATACATATATACTTATACATATCTGAAAATGCATATATATACACATATATATATTTATACATATATACACTTTTATGCAAATACATATATACATGCAAGTATATACATATATACACATATATATATATACATACATACATATATATATATATACAGATATATATCTATACATATCTATACATATCTAAATATACATATTAAAATATACTCATATATATATACATACATATATATACATCTTTTTACATGTATGTATATATACACATGTATATACTCATATGCAAATACATATATATATATATATACATATATATACATATTATATACATATATACACTTATATGCAAATATTTATTTATATACATATACATACATATATATATTTATATGCAGATACATATATATATATACATATATATACATATATACAGATATATATATACACATCTATGCATATCTATACATATCTATACATATCTTTACATATCTAAATATACATTTCTATACATATATATGCACATTTATATATACATATATATATACACAAATATACATATATATACTAATATACACACATATATATACAAATATACATGCACACATCCATATACACATATATATATATATAAATATACATATATAACACACATATATATATATATACCTATATACATTTAAATGTACATATATATATATATATACGTATATAGATACATGTATACATATATATATATATATATATATATATATATATATATATATATACATGCATATACATACATGAACAAATGATTTATAAAACATGTTAAAGACATCTTGAAAAAGAGTTAAAAACATATTTAATTTTTTAAAAGCCAGCACAAGATAAGTGGATAGTCCTTAATCCGCGGAGTTCGAAGAAATACTCTACTTCTCATCAGAGGGCAGGATCGGAATTTGGCATATAAAATTATTTAATGAAACTACAAGTAAGTAACAGATCTTACTTGGTTAAAAAAAGGGCGAGGTAAGGGGAACAGGAGGCAAAAGAACAAATGATAAAAATATTTCGCATGAATGGATAGTCACGTGAAGGGTAAAAATTCAAAAATGGTAAAATCCAAAACGGTCGAATTTTAAATCTCAATTCAATGGGTAAATTCCAAATGGTCCAAAATAATCCAAAAGGCAGAGTTGCTTGGAAAAAAGCGCAAATTGAATGAATTCCAAATCATCAAAAGAAAAGCACTAGAGATAATATTTGAAACACGTCTCTCAAGGCTGGATGAATCAAGAAAATTCAGGTTTAAAAAAAAAAAAACCCGAAAAGCGGTGAAAATTTAAATTTGGAAATCAAGGTCAAACTGACCCAGACAAACAGCGCGAAAGTTCGCGGTAATATTATATGTGCATATATATATATATATATGTGTATATTATAACCGCTAACTTTCGCGCTTTGTGTATGAGTCAGTTTGACTAGGGCAAATATAGACTAACATGTATATACATATATATACATATATATACATAAATATACATATATATACACATATATATCCATATATATACACATATGTTTTCATATATTTTCATATATATACATATATTTTTATATATACAAACATATATACCTATATATTTACATATATATACATATATACATGTATATATTTACATATGCATATATACATATATATATACATATATATATCTATATATACATATATACTTGTATATATATATACACAAATCTATATACATATTTATACATATATATATACATTTATATACACATATATATATCCACATATATACACACATATATATATATACATATACATCTATACATATATAAATATATACATATATATATATATATATACAAATATATACATCAACATATATATATACATGAATATACATATATATACATATCTACACAAATACATATATATATATACATATATACATATATACATATATATACACATATATATATTATATACATATCTATACATATATATAAATATACATAAATACATATACATACACATTATAATATATACATATATACACATATACAGGCAAGCTTAATTCGGGTACAGATCTCCCGCTTTATATTTTTGTATTTATGTTTATGTTTTAATCAGAGATTTGCTTCTCCTTGAAAGATTGTCTACACCACGGCTTACGGGAGCAATATACCTATACACACAAACCAATATACGCGGTGCTAGTTGGCCGTTGACTCAGAAAAAAGAGTTGATTCGCCCTTTGGAAGGTCTTGTTTTTTTAACTTGTATGGAGACTAGCCGCCCTCCTATCAAAACAAGTCTGCTGGGGGAACCAGTTTAGTTCACGGTGCCCCGACCATTAGGCAGGTAGTAATGGTTACATAGTCCCAGTAGAATGTGACAAGATCTGACATATATATATATATATATATATATATATATATATATATATATATATATATATATATATATATATACCTACATATATGTACACATATACATACATAAATATGCATATATATACGTATACATATATACACATATACTTATATATATATATATACATCCCTACATATGTATATATATATACATATATACACATACATATATATATACATACATATGAATATATGCATACATACATATATGCACATATGTATATATATACAAATATACAAACATACATATATATATATACATGGATTTACACATACATACATATGTATATATACATATATACATATATATATATATACATACATACATATATACATACATATATATATATACATATATACATACATATATACACACACATATATATACAGACATATGTATATATACATATATACATACATATATATACCTATATACATATATATATACCTATATACATACATATGTATATATACTTATATACATACATCAACACATATGTACATACATAATATATACATACATATATATACCTATATACATACATATATATACCTATATACATACATATGTATATATACTTATATGCATACATCCATACATATGTACATACCTACATACATATATACATACACACATATGTATATATACATATATACATACATATAGATACAGACATATACATACATACATATATACATATGTATATATGCATACATACATATATACATATATACATACATACATATATATTCATGGTGATTTACGTACATATATACATATATATATATATACATAAATATATATGAACTATATAGGTATATATGCATATGTATATACATACTTATATAAACATATATATATATATATATACATAGATATATGTACACACACATATAAATACATATATACATACATATATATATACATATATATATATGCAATATTTAGATATATATATATATATACATATATATACATACATATATATATATACATAGATATATGTACACACACATATAAATCCATATATACACACATATATACATACATATATACATATATATACGTACATATATACATATATATATATATATACATATATCTATTAACATATGTATATACATATATATATGCATATGTATACACATATCTATACAAATATGCACATATATATACATATAAGTATATATATATATATATATATATATATATATATATATATATATATATATATATATATCTATATATATATACATGGCATCAGGAGGCCCCACCAGAGACTACAGCATGGTCCAGATCTACTCACCAAATGGCAATACAGGAGTCCCAGTACTTTGCGCCTTCTGATAGGATAACCTCCTTAGTTGTTAATCCAAGGTTCGGGTCCCTGACTATCAGGCTGATAACCCTTAGTAGTTACATTGCCACAAGGACAGACAGTGGCAGAAACATTTCCGACATCTCAGACTATTACAGACGTTTTAGCAGCTTTTCTTCACCCTTTTTCAGAAAAATCACTCATTGGATGAGGACTAAGGGACAAAAAAGGAGAAGCGAGAGTTACTGAGGCTGCCGATAACACATCCACTGTATTATCTACTCTCCATAAAAAAGGGAGGAGGGAATAGGTAAAAGTGACTTATTTATATCTAAGTTGTAAGTCCGGTGCTAAGTTAACAATTCAGGGCACTTTGTATGATAATATCCCCTTCCATATTTTCGTTATATTAATGGCTGGAATGTGTTCGTTATATTATTCACACACACACACACACACCCACACACACACATATACATACATATATATATATATATATATATATATATATATATTTCGATTTAATTTGAAACCCCTTTTATCATAGCAAATTCACATTCCTAATCTGACTTCGGATGAAAGGCATAGCTTTAAGAGGTTTCTAGTTACTGGAAACTAGCTGACTGAAACATGCTCATGACTCTGTCACAACATATTTCTGCTCATGTAAAAAGAAACGTTTATTTTGCTCTATTGGTATTTAGCAGTTTTGCATTGCCCTAATTAAACTGCATTAGATACTGGAAAACAATAACCTCAAATTATATAGATAACATCAGTTATCATCCACATATTTCCATAATCAAGTTATGTAGATATGCTGTTATCACATCCGTGCTATTATAATTATTATATATATGAATTTATCTATAACACACACATACGCATTTATATATTTATATATATATATATATATATATATATATATATATATATATATACATATATATATATATATGTACGCCTCATTCATATCACTATATATGTGCATGTATATTTGACTAACTTCAATGTTGGCAAAAGGGTAAGCGCAGGGCATGAACCTCATTGACAAGATTGATATATTCACAATAATTACACCTTATATTTGAGTCTTGTCGACAGATTTACAGTAGTATTAGACATTTCAGCGCCTATCTACTTCGTTCAGTCCGCAGACAAATATCGTTAAGTTCAAGTATATTGGTTAATCACTGTTCCGCTATGAACGTCTCTCCGGAATTACTTCATGCATTTCAGTAAGAAGTCAGTGACATATAATATTCGCCACCTTGAAACCATTACATTTGTTGATGCAACAACCATCTTATAATCGCTTCAAATCACAAAAGTGCTCTCTTTAGATCCTTTCACTTGAATTTTCAAATGTACTACTTACGAATACTGATGCTACTACTATTACTCCTCCTTTGCAAAGTTAACGTTGACACATTAGTTCCTGTAAGATTATCGCAGTTAAGCAATGTTGAGTTGCTGAGTACAAAATAGGGTGACCATTCGAGACATTCACAGCGTAACTGAGGTCTCAGCTTACTGTACTTTGTATCTTACCGTCTAGCATTTTTGCTTAAAACTGGACAACACAATATATATTCAGGAGATATGGGTTGGGACCTTCGCCAATTTTACCTCATAATTATATGCGCAGCTGACATTAAAGTTTGCCTCTTGACAAAATACGGAGTCATAGATAAAGTTTGAAAAACTGATTATTTTAGATGTAAGATTTCATAACCCCCAACTATATATATGTACATATATATATATATATATATATATATATATATATATATATATATATATATATATATATATATGTGTGTGTGTGTGAACAAATATGTGAATGAAAAAATACACATATATATACATATATATATATATATATAAATATATATACACATATATATATAAATGCAATCATATATACATGAAAATATATGCATATACACGAAAATACACACATAAATGTAAATATACACATACCTGTAACCAAATATGTGTAAATATTTATATATGTGTATATATGTATATATATATACATGTATATATACATGCACGTATATCATGTATATACATACATGTATATATATATGATTGTATATACATGCATATATATACACATGTACATATACATGCATATACATATGTATTTGTATACATGCATAAATATGCACATATATATAGAACAATATATACATCTGCATATATATACATTGTATATCTATACACATGTATATATACAGACATATATATATATAAATATTGAATATATGTATATATACATATATACACAAGTGTAAATGCATACATATGTACATGTGTGTAAATAAATATGTATATACCTGCGTGGAAATATATATATATATATATATATATATATATATATATATATATATATATATATATATATATATACATATATATATATATATATACATACATACATATATATATATACATACGTGTATATATATACATATGCGTATATATACATACATATGTGTATATACATACGTGTCTATATATACATACGTGTCTATATATATACATGCATACATATATGCATATATATATAAACATTTATAAATATACATACGTGTATATATATATATATATATATATGAATATACATACATGTACATATATATACATGTGTACATATATCTATCTCTCTCTATATATATATGTAAAACTAATTCATTTCCTCATATAAAATTGATATACAATAGTATATATTTATGCGTAGACTTTAAGTATTTACTTCAAAAGTGCTCAATACGTAGGTAGAGCTAGTTAGTAATTTACAACATATCCATACATATTTTATAAATTATATATAGATAGGTATGTATATATATATATATATATAGATATATATATATATATATATATATATCCCACTCGTATATATATATATATATACATGCATATAACTATGTATATATATGTATGCATACGTATACATATATACACACGCATAAATATAACTATATATACACATACGTGTAAATATATATATGCATATATATACATGCATATAAATATATTTATATACATATGTATATATATATATATACAGAACTATAAATATAAATATATATATATATATATACAGATATATAAATATATATACATACTTATAAATATATAAATATGCGTATAAATATATAATTGTACGTATAAATATATATATATATACGTATAAATATATTTATACGTTTAAATATATATATACATGTATATATATATGTTTATATATATATATATATATATATATATATATATATATATATATATATATATATATATATATATAGCTAGACGGGTGTTTTTCGTGAAAGATTGGCGAGGGGGTACCATAGATTGGAGTTAAGGCAAGCACCTTCCATGGAAATGACGATAAAACAAAGATAGGCTCGCAACGTCTCTCCTGTGGGAGAGAGGTTGTGGGGTAAAGAAAAGGGCATCCCCCACTAAGGTCTGAAGTCTATTTTGTACTCTGTGAAGGCAGGATAGGCTGTTTTTAGCAGCTCCTGCCCAGAGATTGAAACATTATTCCATCCTTGGCTTTTTTATAGATAGAGAAATGCATCGGTTTTGAGATATCTTCTGGAGCGGTAGAAGGATCCCACCATCTTTCCAGCGACCTTGGCAACAGATTAGATGTACGTGCTCCATTTCAGATCAGGAGTAAATGTCAAACCCCGAAGCTTGTCAAAACACGGGCCCTCTCCCAGACGAGAGCCATCCATCACAATTGATGCCAGATGCGGATGAGGGTGTTGATGATGTAAGGATAGGAGTTTGGTTTTGGATGCATTAAAGGTAACCAGCCACATCTTCCCCCACTGAACCACGTGCCGTAGATCAGAGGAGAGAGAATCAGAGAGAACCTTGTAATTTACCAGCTTTGATGTGTTGCCGTAGATGGTCGTGTCCTCAGCATAGATGTCAACGAATGATGTAAGTACTTGTTTAGGGAGGTCATTGATGTAGATCAGGAAGAGAGTTGGGCCCAGGATTGACACATAAGGGACTCCAGCATTTATATTGCAGGCCTCCGATTTTTGTCCATCTACCACTACTCTTATGAGCCTATCGGAGAGAAATGATTTAATGATTGAGAACACATTTCCAGTTATACCGTAGCTGGAAATCTTGTGAAGTAGACCCTTATGCCATACCTAGTCGAAGGCCTTTGATATGTCAAGAGCAATTGCCCTAGAAAGGAAGCCTTTGTCAAGAGATTCACTATTCCTGATTTATCCTAATATATATATATATATATATATATATATATATACATGTCATATCTATCTATATATCTATCTATCTATCTATATATATATATATATATATATATATATATATATATATATATATACATGTCATATCTATCAGTTGCACCAGCAGGCGGTTGAGAAGGACGTGGGCCAGGATCTTACCGTCGATGGAGAGAAGGGATATCCCGCAGTGGTTGTCACCTGACTGACGATTTGCCTTGCGTTTGTAAATGTGAACATTAGGAGCATCACGAAAATCTTTGGGTAGTTCTTCACTCTGACACATAGATTGGAAAAGTTCTGTCAGTCTTAGGAGCAGTGCAGATCACTAGATTTGTATATTTCTGCTGGAATTGAGTCGAGGCAAGCGACCTTCCCAGATGAGTTGCTTGATGGCTTTGCTTACTTCCTCTGACGAGGGTTGGATGTGTAGCTCCTCGTTGATAGGCTCCTGTCGTAGTCGGTCGATGGCTCCATCGTTTATGTAAAATGACCAGTTTAGCACGCTTTTAAAGTGGTCTGCCTATCTATCAAGTATCTGCGTTCTGTCATTAAAGAGAGTTGTTCCTTCGGAGCTGAGCAGGGGGCAGGAGCTAAGGACTGGTGACCGTGGAGAGCCCTCAGTGCATCGTAAAACTTCCTCATATCATGGCTATCGGAATGCTCCTGGATCTAATCTGCTTTGGCGTTGAGCCAGCCATACTGCAGTGAAGTGCTGGAGTGAAGTGTTGCCCGCACCTTGCTGCGGATGTTGATGAAGGCAGCTTTCTTTGCGAAGCACTTGGGCTTACTCTGATTGGCACGGAGAAATTGGCGTTTTTCTTCCAGTAGGGGTTGAATCTCAGTCATTTTCATCAAACCATTCCTGGTGCTTCTTTTTCTTGGGTCCAATGATTTCTAGAGCGATGGAGTAAGTGGAGTCTCTGAGGTGTTCCCACTGATCTTCAATAGCGTCCGAGATGGTAAGGGGGACAGATAGCTTGTCGTTGATTACTTCGTGTAGCTAATGGATGATATATGGACTTTTCAGTTTGTCCACGTCAAGGCGCTTTCTGACTGTCTGGCCCTGAGGCCGCCTCTTGGGTTGTATATAGAGGCACATTTTGGATAGGATCAGGCGGTGGTCTGTCCAACAATCGGCACCACACACTATTGGCCAACTTTACATCTCTCCTGTCCCTTGCCCTGATTATGACGTGGTCGATCAAATGCCAGTGCTGGGAGCGTGGGTGCATCCACGACGTCTTGGGATGAGTGGGTAGCGGAACATGGTGTTGGTGATGGAAAGGTCGTGTGCAGCGCAGAGGCTGAGCAGCCGTAGTCCGTTGCTATTGCACTTGCCCACTCCATGGTGGCAAAGGATCCGGTCCCGAGTTGAATGGTCAGTGCCAAATCAGGCATTGAAGTTGCCGAGGACGATAAGCTCCTCTCTCTGCGGGGCAGTTGAGATGAGACTTTCAAGATCTTCATAGAACTGGTCCCTGGTATCTTTGCGGTTAGTCATGGTTGGTATGTAGGCGCTGATCAGTGTGGCGGTTCTTCGCTTGCTGAGTGGGAGTTGCATCTTCATCAGCCGGTCATTGATGCCGTCCGGGATGCTGACCAGCTTCGTCACGTGCTCAGTATTGATGGCGAAGCCCACGCCAGCCTCTCTGCGTTCCTCGCTGCTGCGTATACTCCAGAAAAAGGTGTAGCCGCTACTTGCCTCATTTGACCCTTGTTTGAGATGCTAGTCTCACTAAGGGCTGCGATGACTACCTTATAGCGGACAAGCTTCCTTCCACAAGAGCAGTTCTATACAAACATATATATACAATAAATTTTGATTTATAGCAGCATTGATTCCAACATCAGATGATGATTCTTGTTTTCTGCATGGTTTCACGGCGGACACATCATCACCATTGGCACTGAGATCCCTAGCAGAAAACACCAGATTTTGTCGGATTGTTGCCAATCAGAGTTATTGCCATATCCACAATGAGGCAGATAGGGAATGTGTGTGTTTTTTTCTTGTCCGAATTAGAAAGACTAAATTTATCGAAGATGATGGAGGTCGTGTTCAAAATAATATTAATCACCCGACTTTAATAGCTAATTCTATTGTTTTCCACCCATAGCTGATACAATTCTTATCGTAGATCTTAATATCTTTCATATTACGCTAGTGTGACCAGTCAAAATTTTCTCAAAATCGAACTGTTTATCCATCGAGATTTTTTTAAAAATATATAGACCAAAGAACGTTATCCGGAAACTGATCTTTGAACGCTATTGCAGTTTGAAATACTAACCGGGCTGTTAAGTCGACTGCAACGCGCAAATCCGTGCAAGCATAAAATGATGGGGCTATTTGCCTATTTTTATATAAAGATTTAGAACTATTTCCTAATTTAACTGGTGATAGTTTGAGTTTTATTGGCAGATACCAAACATATCTATGAAGCGCAATCCAACTCTTTTTGCGTCTTAGGTGTTGCATCTTAGAGAAGTGAGAATGATTTGTAGATTGACAGTTTTCCTACATCATTTGCATCGATTGGATGTAGTTAACCCCGAAGGCTTACTAGTGTTGGTAAAATGCTGTACACTGCTTTATTTTTCAGGTTCCATGTATTTTAGGTCGTATAATTTGCATGTATTCTACACTCCCCCCACTTAGTGCTTACGCCTTGTTTACTTTGACCTACGGTTGTAGTAATGCATTTGGCTCCTTCGAGGTTATGGATTTCTTCTCAAGCCATGGTCAATTGCGTTAAAAGAGGCTCTTTGGACAACCATGGTATTAGGTATAGCCCTAGACCTGGTTTTCGCAACCACAACCATAGCGATTATCCTTACATTTTAAAGAGCGATTCTACATTGTCAACAGTATGTTTTCCTCTCTATTCTCGATCAGATATTACTGCTAGTTTGGCATTCTTCACTCCTAGTTTATGTGTTTCACGCACCATATGGAAAGACGCGCGTTAATTCATATTATCTTCCTCAACAAGTGACGAGGTTGGAAGTTAGGACTTCATTGATGATCAGTATAGTACCAGCTTTATAAATTTAAACACATAAACATGATAATAATAGCTTTTCTCCATATAGCAAAGAGGGCAACATTATCCAAACGCACGGTGCGAGTTATTCTTCTGACTTAATATTAAACA
>NC_136489.1:33818014-33880514 GCF_053919585.1 Euprymna scolopes
TCTTGTAAATTAAAACGAAAAAATTACAAAACGAAGCTAGTATTTTCCAAAGAAAGTGCGCCATTTTTTTTCAAATCCACTAGGAAACACCGAAATTTGGAGATTAAATAAAGAGCAAGAGGAATTACTTGGAAACTAAAACAAGGGAGCCTGGTAGGTATAAAATAATGTTTATTGGCTGCGGTTACTTTTATTTCTACTATATTTTTAGTTTTCATATAAGCTGTGATAATATCTCTGTTGTGTGTGTGTGTCTGTTTGTGTGTAAGTGTGTGTGTCTATGTGAAACGATTTTTCTATTGTTCAATAATTTTTATTTGTTGAATGGTTAAAGGAGGAAAATAGTAGAAAAACAGTAATTATATTTTAGATTTTATACTTGGATAGAATTTTAATAATGGAGAAATAAACTGGATGTGTGAAAGGCTGTAATAATAGAATTGTTCGATATAATAGAAGATTTAAATAAAAATGCGTACTTATATTTTCAGAAAACTTTTCTAAATTGTTTATAAAATAGTTTATAAAATTAGTACCTTTGTAAGGTATTGTTACCATATTCTTTTGTCAAATCTCAGAGGCCTCTCGGTGCGCAAAACTTTGATTTAGATATGTTTTTAAAAGTACAGGAGATCGTTGATATACGTAACCATTTTTCAAAAATTAGTTGATGTGTAATTAAAAAGGAAGTAATTGCCGTTAAATATGGCGTATGTGGGTTAATTTTATTATAATGTAAGTCATCTAAAATTATCATGAATAAGAGACGTTTGTTAAGGATCGAATCTTATGTGTTCTGATAAAATATATGATTATTGTCTATTACTATAATATAATTTATTGCTACTGATTTCATTAGCGATTTATTATTAATATGTATTATTTTTTAGGGATGCTGGAAATAGTAAAATTTCGACCATCTTCAATGCATAAGCCTGGTTAATATTCTTTTTTGTTGTTTAAAAACGTTGATTTGTGTCTTTGAATTTTCATATTTGCGGGGATTCAAATCTTCAAAGAGTATCGCGCGTTTTATAAGTTCGCATTGATCTAAGTGTTTTCCATTTTATATAAAAGGGAAGTTTCATACACTTTAGGTACTATATGTATTAGTGTTTCACATATAACATAAAAGGGAATTTTAATACCTTTTAGCTATTTAGCCCGGGCTGTTTGGTGTTTGTTTAAAAATGCTGTCCAAGTACAAAATAAAAAACGTAATTATTACATTTCCTAATGTTTCTCCTCATTTTAAAATTCAACACAATAAAAATAATTGCATAATAGTTTTCTGTATCACACAGATATATAGCTAATATTTATCATATGAATAAACGACTTAAATTTTAATTAACATTTTTTTCTAAATCTAAAAACTATATTTTTTCCAATAAGTGTGTAAAGATTTGGTGGCTTCTGCCGTTTCTCTTTTTATGCTAATGTGGAGACGATATCCAAAACTATTTTATTTTTTCTTGATAGCTTTATATATGATGAATAAAAGGGTATCGTTTCCGAAATGACCGTACATATAAACATAATTTTGTTATGTTTCCTTGTATGAAAACTTGATTAATAATTTGAAACGTGTTCTATATATATATATATATATATATATATATATATATATATATATATATATATATATATATATACTACTATAAGGATTAAATACCTACAGACACTATTTGATAATCTTAAGTGCAGGGTGTCACAATTAACACAAGTCGAAAGATTCGAACTCGGCAATACGAGACATCTCTGGCCCGATTAGCAAATACCGTATCAATACGGCTACCATTAATCGCGTGAAATAACGTTGACTTTAATATTCTAATTTTAAATGAACTTTACGTCAGTCACCCAGTGATCTAATCTTGATACGATGATCTATGCATCAGAGCTAAATTGACCGACTTTAAGTAAACTGAAAGTGCTCAACCATAACAAACGAATTTCTTAAAGGAGATGTCATAATTAATGTTTTACTATAATAATTAAATACCTACATACGCTACTGATTCATCCTTTCGGAAATCAGCAGTGCAGGGTGTCACGATTAGCACCAATCGAACGACTCGAACGCGGCAACACGAGACATTTGGCTCGATTAGCAAAGACCGTATCCATTCGGCTAGAATTAACCGCGTGAAATGACGTTGAAAAACTGAGTATTTACGCCAAAAGTGCTGAATACGTAGGTAGAGCTAGTTAGTACTTTATAAAATATATATGGCGATTAAGCTACACTGAATATTCTGCGTATCATCCACTCTAGGATTCGTCAGGCTTTTGCGCGAATTCTGTGGTTGCTTCTTGATTTTATATATGTTGAGGATTTCTAGTTAGCAAATCAGCTTTCTAGTATCCACCCCGCCCCTTCATATCAGCCAATGGGCATGTATTTTATCGAAAAAAGGATCTGTTTTAGAACTAGGTTAGTGGTTTAGGGTAGATCTTTTCCTTCCTTTATATATATATATATATATATATATATATATATATATATATATATAAATATACCTATGTGTACACACATACATGCACATATATATGCATATATATATATATATATATATATATATATATACGTACATGTACGTACGTGTGATCGTTTATGTATATTCATGTTTATTTAATTTATTTATTTATTTGTTTTCTGTGTTATTGTTAGTTTTAAAGCTATTTTGTATCGCTATCCTAGAGTAAGTTTTATTTTGTAAACACAGTTGTATGCTATTTCTCGTCTACAGTTTAATAGATTTTGAGGTTCTTTAAAGTACAGGATAGAAAATTTTTCATGGAGTCATAATTTACATGGGTGGTCTAAATGTCTGCACGTGGTAGCTTGTCTCGTTATTTTTCATTCGACTACCGGCGAATGCCCGCTTTCTTTGAGTTCCCAGTATTTATTCGCTAGTGTTGTTTTTATACGGTGTGTGTTTTTCTATGTACTTTTGTGGTCATAGTATCGGGTTTTGAAATCTAAGGACATCATGCCTATGTAATATTCTTGTTAGTCGGGTTTCATTCGCAAATATTGTTGCTAGATACAATACACTTTTTGTTAGACATTTATTTTGAACTGGGCTAATGTCCGGTGTCTACAATTGCATTTATCTTGTTCGTTATTAGTATTTTTATTTATGGTATGGTTGTTCATGTCCGGGGTTGGTTTGCTGCTGCTGCTATTATTATTATTATTATTATTATTATTATTATTATTATTATTATTATTATTATTATTATTTTTATTTTTATTATTATTATTATTACTATTATTATTATTATTATTATTATTATTATTATTATTATTATTATTATTATATATATATTAATTTGCTTGTACGTACGGTGTCACGTCACCATCATCGCGCACATTAATTAATGAAACGCGTCATCATCATCGCAAACATTAATTGATGTGAATTATCTCCCTTTATTGTTCAATATTTATCAGTTTAAATATAGTATAGTATTTTACTTACATTGTTAACGATGTCTTCTGGAACGCTTATGTTTTTTTTATTCAATAATACATATATTTTTTATATTTAACGCTACGAGTTCGTTTTTTTTATTGTGCCATTTTATATGTTTTATTATTTTTATTTACTTTTGAGTGAGCCTTACATAAAAAAAATATGTTTAGAAATAAATGTTACAAAATTCAAGAATAAATCACCAGTCACCATTGGCAAATACGCTGAGTAACACAGAGTCAAAACATGTTTTACGTCTTGTTCTGTGTTCTTTTTTGTTTTACGCATATCACTCCTTTTTCGTGTTATTTAATGCTGAATCGAGTAATTTTGTAACATTTATACAGCTTCACGTTGTTTACATAGTTATTACTTATGGTTGGTTCGTTTTATTTTGCTTCTTTTACAGGCATTCATCATCTTCTAATGCCCACCGAAGGGCATACATATTTAAATACTATAAAAAATGAACACAACTATTTTTTAAAATATTTGTTTCATTACTTACGATTAAATTTATTTAAATAGATATTTGGGTTTGTATTACTGTACACATAGATTCGAAAAAGTTGTCAAAAAAAACAAACATATAACAAATAAATGCTATCAAAGGCAAGATAAGTTTCTTTTCTACCTAACTGGATATATTTTTCGTGTTTTTTATTCAATGTAACATGTTTATTCAGCTCGAAAACCATACAGTGTTTACCGATGTATTGGAACATTAAAGATGGAGTCTTATTCTCTCTTTAACACAGTAAGTTTTGGAAAAGATGTTATAAATTAAAAAACGGATAAAATACTGTTAAAAACTCGCTCAATACATGTTACTGTGGCATAGGTTGACATATATTCGGCGTATTTTTAATAGTATTTTGCATAGTTTTTTTTTATTTATAACCCTTTTTTCAAAACTTACGGTGTTAAAGAGGGTGTGAGACGCCATCTTGAATTTTCGAATACATCGGTAAACACTGTATGTTTTTCGAGCTGAATAAACATGTTACATCGAATAAAAACACAAAAAATATATCCCGTTTGGTAGAAAAGTAACATATCTTGCCTTTGATAATATTTATTTTTTATATATTTGTTTTTTGACAACTTTTTCGAATCTATGTGTACAGTAATACAAACCCAAATATTTATTTCCTATTTAAAGATTTTCAGTATATTTTATTTGACTAAAGAATTTTTCCATTATTTTTATTACATTGTTAGGTGAAGTTTCAGAATAGTTAAAACCATATTAAACCATATTAAGAATGGCTTTCAGCATGATTCTTACAATAGCGGTATCAAAGATTTTTTTCCTTATTTTAAAACAAATTATTAAAAAAAGATACAAGACCATTACATTTTTTTTCATTAAATCGCTATTTAGGTGAAGGTCTTAAATAAGTATTTAGGAAAACTGGTCCCTTATTGAATAAATATCGATTGAAAACACATTTTATGATCGAAGGAGATATTGTTTTTTTTTAATAGACTATAGCCCCCCCCCATAATATTTTTTACAAATATTTTTACTTGTTTAATGTTTTTTTTTTTTAAATAAAATCGCTTTTCTAAGTGTCCGTTTTCTATCTAACTGGCTAAGTTCTTAGTGGCTTCACTTATTTTAAAGCGTTTATTATGTTCATAATCGAGACCGCATATTTTTTTAATATTAATATAAAAAGAATTTACTTATTTACTGTTGTTTATAAAAGGGTAAAATCGATTTTTCTACCTCGCGACCGTTGTTTGTTGTTTAATTTATTTGGAATCATTTATTCGGTAAGGAAAATAAAACCCACAGAAAACAAACAAAAACATGTCGAGTGTTACGTGAGATCGAGAAATAATGTCCGGTATATCACATCTTCTTGGTAATCGCTAAACAATAGAAAATTAAATAAATTACTGAGGGAGATTTCGTTTTAAAAAGAAAATAATAAACTTTAATATTTTTTAAAATATAATATAGGGGGGGGTAAAAACTATATCTCCCTCCGAAAAACAACCAACAAAAAATGAAATTAAAAAGATTATTGATAAACGATACGGAGTTTTCAATAAAATTGATTAATAAATTTATTTAGTGATTACTTTTTCTCTTAATGATTGATTTTAGAATTTTGAAGTTAAAATTAAAAAAATTAAAAATGAGTTAACGAGAGATTGTTAGCACATGGCATATCTCGCGCCAAAAAATATTTCGCTTTTAATTTATTAGTTAATTTTTGACAAAATTTGACAGGACGACAATAAATGTTGATACTTGATAAAATTATAATTTTAAATAACGTATGAGTATATTTGGCAGGAGAGAAAACAAAAACATAACAAAAAAAAAACAAAACAAAAAACTATCATAATTAAAATCCAAAACAAAAAGTAACGAAGAATCGAATAATCGCTCCGTTTTTTTATTTTTTGGGTTTGCTTTTTATTATTGTTTTTATGACTCCAAAAACCATCGTTAAAATAAGAACAAAAAAAATTGTAATTAACTTTGTATGAACATAATAAACGCTTTAAAATAAGTGAAACCACTAAGAACTTAGCCACTTAGGTAGAAAACGGACACTTAGAAAAGCGATTTTATTTAAAAAAAAACAAACAAACAAGTAAAAATATGTTTTTTTTAATATTATGGGGGTGCTATAGTCTATTTAAAAAAAAACAATATCTCCTTCAAGAATGATCATAAAATGTGTTTTCAATTGATATTTATTCAATAAGGGACCAGTTTTCCTACCTAGCGAAAGAGGACGAGTTTTCCGGGGTCGAGTTTTCCGAGGTCAAGTTTTCTGGGGTCGAGTTTTCCCGGGACGAGTTTTCCGGGCACCCCAAAATAGTTGACCCTTCTCCCCATAATCGTTTTTTTATGCAGTAAAATACTGTTTCAATAATTATGGTTTAAATAAATATTTATTCCTTATTAAAAAATTTACAGAATATTTTATTTTACTGAATAAATATTTATTGTTCATACATATATTTTCCCTTATTTTTTAACATTGTTAAGTGTAGTTTCAGAATAGTTAACCCCCCTCCCCATATTAAGTATGGCTTTCAGCATGATTCTTACAATAGTGCTATCAAAGTTTATTGAGAGCTGCTCAATATTCTGGCTTAATGGATCATTTAGCAAGGAATGAAGATGGTTATTCTGGTGTACCAGTTATTCTACCATCTACATTTACAGGAAGTCCTAGGAATCTACAACAGCATTATCAAGATGCAATGGCAGTTTCTGTGACCTATTCATTACTCACACCTGTAATCCAAAATGTCTTGAAATATCAAACAACTTGGGGTCATCAGAACATTCACAAAATCGATGTCAACAATGTCACACAGTTTTTTTTTTTTAATTCACAGTCTAACGCCCCAGAACCTGCTGACTGACCACTATTCTCACTCCAAGCAGGAGATCGACGTCCCTGTCAGAGCCTCAATCATCACCAGCACTTCCTGACAATATCAACAGCATCAGTTACGATCGCATTGACCTTCAATAAAAGTTTAAACTAAAGTTCTTTGTTTGTTCTACTTGCTTCCATACATTATTTTTTGTAATATAACAATAAGGAATTTCTTACTGATGTGTTTTAAAAGATTTTAACTACCGTGGAATTTCCACGGGTCCTGCTAGTTATTATTATTATTGTTATCATTACTGTTATTATTATTATTATTATTATTATTATTATTATTATTATTATTATTATTATGTCTGCTAGTGTTGGTTGTATTTCTGTCATGGTGTCTACTTTTTATTGTTTATTTTGTTGTTGTTTACATTGTTTTCATTTAGTGTTTTGTTATTATGTGCTATAGATATCATCTCTAAATTTTCGCAACAACTGTAAGATAACTTCAAGGTATTTTATTGAAGATTCTGTGTAAGGGGTTGGTTGCGGGAAAGTGTTATTCAATAAGATCTAGAAATTCTTGCCAAGTTTTGTTTTTAACATTTGATTGTATGGGGCCGTATACCAAATTATAGTTCTTTTTCTTCTATTTTTAATTTTATTATAGTTGTTGGTGTTTTGTTGCTTATATTATATATCGATATATTTGTATCCACTATTTTTAGGGCTGTTTCGTAGATATTGGTTGACCTGTTAAATGCATTTTCATCGCAATAGTTATTACTGAGTCTACTTACGATCGAGTTACGAATGTGTTTTATAATTGATGGTGGATGGTTGGACTTAGGGTTTACGTAAATTGGAGTAGCGTTATCTTTTAAGTATGGTTCATATGTGGTTTTATCAAAGTTTAACGTGACGTCCAAGAAGTTTGTTATTTAAATGTTAGCTGATACGTCCGCTTTTAGGTCTAATTTTTTAAATTTCTTTGTGTATGATTTTCTTAAAGTTTTCTCTCTTGACTTTGTTAGAGATTTTATTATAGCTAGTCCGTCATCTCTATATAGGCCGATATCCGTAGTATCGAATATATATACATATATATATATATATATATATATATATATATATATATATATATAAAGGGAAGGAAAAGATCTACCTTAAAGCACTAACCTAGTTCTAAAACAGTTCCTTTGTTCGATAAATGCATGCCCGTTGGCTGATAGGAAGGGGCGCGGTGGATACTAGAATATATAAATATACGTTTGACACAGCTGCCGAGACCAAGTGTAATATATATATATATATATATGTATATATATATATATATAAATATAAATGTATACATATATTAATATATACATATATGTATATATTTATATTTATATTTATATAAATATATTTATATATATATATATATTTATATATATATTAATATATATATATTCATATATATATATTTATATATATTTATATATTTATATATATATATTTATATATATATATTTATATATATGCATATATATGTTTATATATATATCTATGTATATATATTTATATATATATATTTATATATATATTTATATATATATATTTATATATATATATTTATTTATATATATATGTTTACATGTATTTATATAGATATTTATATATATATATGTTTATATTTATATATATTTATATTTATATATATATATATATATTTTTATATATATTTATATATATATATATTTTTATATATATTTATATATATATTTATATCTATATATTTATATATCTATATATTTATATATCTATATATTTATATCTATATATTTGTATCTATATATTTATATATATATATTTATTTATCTATATATTTATATATATATATATTTATATATCTATATATTTATATATCTATATATTTATATCTATATATTTATATATATATATATTTATATATCTATATATGTATATATCTATATATGTATACATATATATATATTTATATATATATATTTATATATATATATTTATATATTTATATATATAAATTTATATATAATTATATATATATATATTTGTATATATATTTATATATATATTTTTATTTGTATTTATATATATATATTTATATATGTATTTATATATATATATTTATATATATATTTATATATATTTGCATACATATTTATATATATATATATATATTTATTTATATACATACACATATATATATATATATATATATATGTTTATATATATACGATAAATGTTGAAATATAATTAAATGAGAATACTTTCTCCACGGAAATGCACGCGCGCACACACACACACACACACGCACACACACACACACCCACACACACACACACACACATATATATATATATATATATATATATATATATATATATATATATATGGCGTACATCCATTAATAATTATGAATTAAAAACAAGTTCAAAAGGAAAAAAAAATCCACTCGATTTTACGATCGTTCGGAAAACGATGTTCCTTTCTTGAAAATTCACAAGTAGTATTGACAATAATTTGACAAAAGTGTTTGTTCTTTACACATAATCTCCTCACCAGCAAAAATAGGGGCTGGGAATGTAAACAAATAAAAATGAAATTACCATTTTTGTCCTGTTTAATCCTGGAAATATTTTAAAACAAAATAAGAAAACGAAATTATTAATTTTATGTTAGTAAATAACATAAAATAGAGCATTAGAAATAAGTTTGAAAGAATATATATATATATATACATATATATATATATATATATATATATATATATATATATATATATATATATATAGCTGTGTTATAAAGTCTGTTTTCAGTTCAATCCTCTATCCTACGGCATATTGTGATATCTGTGCTACGAATTGTTTTAATAATTGCTTAATGTGTGTAATAATACTAACAAATCTATATAAAATAATCGTGATTATTTGAAGCAAAATGATAGTTTTATTTTTGTTTCTTTAACTTCCCCCCCTTTTTTTTTCTGGCGAGAAAACTATGTTTCCAGGACAAAACCTTTGTCAAATTATTGTCAAAACGTGTTGTTCGATTTCAATTAAATAAAAAATCGCTTTCGAAACGATCGTACACTCGAACTGATTTTGTTTGTTTTTTCTTTTCAAACTGATTTTTTACTCACAATTTTAATCGTTTTACTCATTATTAATATAGATTTAGGATACCTATGCCTATTAAGCTTATCATTGGGCTCTTTCTTTTAAAAGTATTAATACAGTTACCAATACATAAAAAAACACTCTTAAGACTCCAAGTCAAATTCTCTCTATACGTTATGATATAATATAATATAATATAATCTCTCTCTCTTTCTCTCTCTCTCTCTATATATATATATATACATATATATATATATATATATATATATATATATATATATATATATATATATATATATATATATATATATATATATATACAGTTTAGCATTGCGCGTACACATGTTTAGGCAATTTGCGACCTATGAAACTATAATATTTTGTAAATTACCACAAATATAAAATAATGTTCATCGTAAAATATTCGCAGTCTGTACGCACACTGTAACATTTTTTTAGGAATAAATGCCCTGTCTAGTTAGAAAAAAATATCTGTCCATCAATTAATCGTGTTTTTTTAAAGAGTTCATAAGAATGTATGTATTTTGTTTCTGGGAAAACTTAAATGTAATATATTGTATCACGTAAATGTACCCAATAGAATGTTAAATTATTAAACTCTGGATAATATAAAACTAGTTTAATCTATCAGACTACTGCATTAATTAGAAAAAAGAAATATATGTTTACGTATAAGGATGATAATCACATAAAAACACAGATTTACATGCAAGGATTGTATAAAATATCAGAAAAAATTTAATTAATAAAAGTTTTAAGTACATATAAAGTTTTATTAGAATAAGAATATTATTAACAACTAAATTAAAAGGAATACTTTTAAAACTATGAAGAACTATGAATGGAGTTTAATCATATATAATTAACTTAGAAATGAATGGGATTATATAAATAAGGTAGGTTAAAATAAAATATCGCTTTACATAGAGAAATTATTATACCTAACGGATCTTGGTATATCTTTATGAATCATAATAAAGTTAAACCATAAAATAGGAGTTGCATCTTACATATCAGATATGGTGAATATAATAAGAAGATTCTAGATAGAATTATGCCGATAGTGAAAAATACGATATAATTTGGTATTCCTGTGTCAATTAAAGATAGTATACAATTATTTCAAATTATGCAAGGGTGGCTGTATATAAATACAATGTTTTTTTAACTCATACTAGCTATATTTCCTCATCTTTCTTGCTACTACAAATACTTAGACAGTTGCCTTACATGTATAGCTAAGAAAGAAAATTAGTAATAGTAGTTAGGAGGAATTAAATGGTACATTTTAGAGTATACTTTACCCGGAACAATACAAATAGAAGGTTTGATATTATTGTAGGCTCGACAAGATCAACTCAGGACACTGAGTTTGCATATCTATATAAAAAAAAAACAACTTTACAAAGGCAATATGAATATATCACGGATATATTTTACGTAAATAGTGTTTTAGATTTCTGTGTTAATTATATCATTTATACTATTTCTCAATTTGTTATTTTCAAAGTTGTTGTATATTCTTCTGTATCATAAAAATATCTTATATTTTAGAGATACAAGTGATGTACGTAGTAGCACGTTTGTATAATTATATATATGAACACACAGGGCTATATAAATGATTTTATACACACATACATGCAACATTTATTGTATATTGATATTGCTTGTATAATGTTCTTAATGCGCAAGGTTAAGGTCACTTTTGCAGAAAGGATTTTCGTTCCCTGAGCATATACGTACGAAGCGTGTATGTCTAATCTTTATTCGGTATACATAACTTATACAGGTTTATAAGCTGCCGTGAAGACTTTCAGAATATTGAAAAAAATGTTTGATATTTTTTTCTTCTTTTTATCAACGCTTATGCAGAAATGCAACCCATTGTTTGCCTTATTTTTTTTGAAGTCTCCGTTGAAATTCTCCTTGGAAAATGTGTGCAGAGTATTTGCTTAAAATTTGTAGTATGCAATAACTTACATTTCCTAAAGTAAAAGCTAATAACGATTATGTTTCCAATTCGGCTTATTAATCTATCGAAGTAAAACGGTTTATATATGCATGCTTGTTCGGCTGTGTTGAAATATTTAACTGATAAACTGTTAAACGAGTAACCACATAACTGTTATTAAGTGAAACTAGCTATCATGCAAATAACGTTCATGTATAATAAAGAAAATCTAAGCTGTGATGATGGAATCACGCGTACAGAAATATATCGGCAAGTTAAAAAGATATTGTCGAAATTGTCTAATAATTGTGCATATGCGTAAATTTCTTAATAACCTTTATTAATGTAAGGCAAATACTTTCTAACCTATTTATCGATAGGTTAAACACAAGGAACGGGGCAAAGACTATAACTGCTCTTGTATCAATGTTTACTGTTGGCACCCTTGTTATGTAAAAAAAATCGTATAATAATTAATAATATATATATATATATATATATGTATATATATATGTATATATATATATATGTATATATATATATACTTGTTTATTGTTATATAAACATGGGCACATCCTGCTGCTACAAATAGCCACGTGTTTCAATCAAACAACGGATATCCTCATGCAGCGACTTGACTATTCAAAAGTTCAATGAATAATCTTCATAAGATAAGATTAGTCATTGAACTTTTGAATAGTCCAGTGGCTGCCTGATGATATCTTTTGTTTGATTGAAACAAGTGGCTATTTGTAGCACCGGTCCACAACTCGCATGTCGCCAGATAAATAACATGGGTGTGTGGTTATTAAATCCTCGTCCATCCTCCGTACTCACCTGACATTGCACACTCTGACTTTCACCTCTTCCCAGCTATTAAGTTCTTTTGGAAACGAAAGCGTTTCCCAGATGATGCAGCCTTTATTTCTGAAGTCAGGTCTTTGTTGGAGGACCAACCTGTGGTGTTCTACACAAACGGTCTCCAGAGCTGCATTAACGATGGAGAAGTGCATAACACTGGGTGGTTCCTATGTAGAGAAATACTAATAACTGTGCCAAGTTCCGTTGCTCTACTGCTATGGTAAGTGGGTCAGGGACGTTACATATTGCACGTCCCTCGTACTCACAAGGATATGAGTTTGAAAGGTATATCATATTCAAACAAATATACATGTCGTTGTATTTTCTGACTTGATAACTTACTGTAATATTACAAATGTAAGGATGTAAGCACCAAGGACCCAAGATGCCGCAGAGTACGTCGAATGGAACACTTGAAAATTAATAACTGGACATTTTTGTTGTAAGAACAAGCTTTATTTTGGGGTGCATCCCCAAAAGAAACGTGGTCACTTAATTCTGTTCTCTAGAACTGTGTTTCACACGTGCGCTATCGCACACTCGACAGCTCTTAATTTTATAGATTTTTTCCTTGTCGTGACGTAATTTCACAAATCACTCAGTATTTGCATATAACCGCCATGCATACGTCTGCTCTCTGCTACGATGCTACATAGTAGAAACACTAGTATTTACAACTCTTCTACATCAATAGAATGTGACACAATGTAAGGATGTGGGAGACCCGTCCAGAACTTCAAGAGAAAGAAGCATTATGGCCCTACGAATATTGGTGTAAATACCATCTTCCACATTTCCCAGTGATGGCGCATCTGAAGACAAGTATAAATTTGCTCCTCATGAAAGCCGGGAGGACAGAGTACATATATCTATAAAGAACATTTTGCTGCGGTTCGACAGAGAAAGTGTTCATCGAAAGTTACTGTTTGACTTATTACCACCCGGGGAGTAATCAACATCGCTCTATTAATACAGGTCGTAAGAAATCATATTGTGCATGCGTCAGGAACCACAACGCCCCTAGGTATTTCATTTTGTTCCATTAAAGGCTTCTAAATATATATATATATTTTTTTGCTTTTGGTCGATCGTTAGAGGTCGGCGATTTTTTTTTTTTTTTTTACTCTCGATAGTCAAGGTCCGCTTTTGGGTTAGTCTAGATTGAAGGTTTTTAACAGTACGACGAGTAGCTCTTCATCTTTGCATTATATATCCGCGGCTATTTTTATTGTTTTATATCGCATTATGGAGTATGATTTCTAACATGTATGTATACCCGATATCAACATTCTGTTTTTTTTTCTTTATTAATATCATTTAGTAGTTTTAAAAGAATTTCCCAATTGCATGTCTTCAGTGGAATTATTGTGTTATTTTATGTTTCTTTAAAGGTCTAAAATGGAAGTAGTTTAGAAGATATAATTACCTTCACATTTCGCAGTCTTAGTTGTTGCCTGTGTACGTATTATTTTTTGTTTGTTTCACTGAACGTTTCAACGGATGTTCAGTTCCATTTAAACAAACCATTTTTATATAATATCTTTCTGGTGCTTTTCTTTTCTTCACACGCTTTAAATGTTGCTTCGTTATTTTTGAAAATATTTTTGAATTATTTTCTGTAGTGTCTTCATTCACTTCTGTATTCAAAAATATCTAGTATTCATTTCGAACGTAATTACGATGGTACGTAGTTGTTTCTTGAACTATTTTTTTAACTTAGGTATTGTTCGATTAAATATGGTGGCTGATGAATTCCAAAGTTTTTATAAATAAATCCAATTCAAAACAAATATGTTTGCAGAGATGTTATTACATACAATCACAAATTTTAATAGGCCCTATCAAATTTACTGATGCATGTAATTTTCAAATAAACTAATAATTTTACTGCCAGTCACCGTATTTTCTGACTTTCCGCAAAGTTAGTTTGTCTAGTTTCTTCTACATGATTAAATTTATAATTGTAATGCCAGACCCAGTGTCATCTGCAATTTTAGTTTTGTTAAATACACTTACCATAGCGTTTTTGCGAAAATTAACGTCAAATTTCAGCTAGAGTTGTTCTGTGTGACGTTTCCATTTTCGTCTGTTTTTAACTGCGATATTTTTGGAATAATTTGCAAAAATTTGAACAGATGTATTTGTAAACAAGGTGTATAGGTCTTAATGCAGTTAACCGCACTGACAACGGTGCCGTATGAATATGTTTTTTGTCTGATTAGTCAGGTTCTTTAAAAACTGTGGGTAGGAATTTACTTTCTTTTTTTTAAAGAAGTAATCCATGGCTTTATCTTGTGGCTATACATATTTAGAGAAGTGTTTTTTTATGTGTACTTTACTTTGCTGACGTATATTACATATACAGTTAGAACCGCTTCTCAGGATAATAATTTTATAAACAATTTTCTTCAATTTCTGTTCACAAGAATTTTCTACGCTTGACATTTTCTTTTAAATTGTCCGTCTAATTTCAGCGTCTTTGTGCCGAAACTAAGTCTTGTATAAAATGAGACATTTGAAATCAACTGCCGATAGTACTGCTAGTTTAAGTGAGTCCTTGCGACAAAGGCGAAAATTAAATAATCATCGTAATCTCGGGTAGCCAAATTAAAGTGTCACTATCTTTCATTCAAAACAATGTTAAGGCTACAGGAATATTTAGATGAAGTCGACAGCTTAATGGTGATTGAAATGGTCCAGTTTCTGTCAGATTGATAGTCGCTGTTGGAACCTCGACTACGAAGAAAACAGACCACAATAATTTGTAACATAAAGTGAGAAAGGTGGGAAAATAGGCCAGTGGACCAAGTTTAGCACTACACCATGAAAAAAATAGGTTTGAGTATGCCCATCGACACTCCCGGTGAGAGCGCAAAAGACAAGAGGCGATAACTTGCTCATCCATAAAGCAGTAACAAAGACTACAATTTGTACAAAATACCCTGGTATTCACATCACTGGGTCGATTCTTACAGTGTAGAAGAGTACACTTCTAGAGCATTGATGATTTCCCACAACAGTAAAAACTGAAATTTTGTATTTAAATTCATAATATGTGTGTTTCTACGTTTGAGGACGTAATTTAATCTTAATTTTGTAATGCAATATATATATATAATCGACTTATTTATTTTATGTAATTGTGCATAGAACTTGCCCCATTATATATATATATATATATATATATATATATATATATATATATATATATATATATATATATATATATTTTTTTTTTTTCCTTTCCTCACCCCGGTTTCCATTTTTTAGTTGATTGAATTTACGATATGGTTCACTTTTATATATATATATATATATATATATATATATATATATATATATATATATATATATATATATATATATAAAGTTTATACAACCATATTTCTAGATTACCAATTTATTTGAAATTTTCAGACACCCCCTCTTTAGAGTCGAGGGATGTTTCTATGTTATTAAAAAAAAATATCGCCAATTATTAAAATATAAAATAAAATAATTTTCTCCTTTTATTAGAATTTTCCATTTCCCCAAACTGAGCCACAGGTTTGTATCTAGTGGCGCGTTAATTCAGTCGGAGATATGCACTCCCAGTCTTCGCTTAGACTTTGTATCTAGAAGAAGGAAACTCTGATATAAAAGCGGTATATTGTATACTCTGTCCTGTGCCAGTAATCTGCAAGAACGAGCGGTATAAATTAACCCAAAATGTGAGGTCCTTTCTTCATAAAGACTTCAGCAAAATAATCTAATCATGTGTGGATTTCCAAGCAACTAGTAGTTCTGACGACACCTCCTGCGTCGAAATCGACGGGAAAGATCATTATATATATATATATATATATATATATATATATATATATATATATATATAATGCTTGTTTATATATGTATATATTAATATATATAATGTGTGTTTATATATATATATATCGTCCAACGTAGACTCCTACTACCAGGTCCCATTCTCCAACATCAGGGGTCTACGTTCCAACCTTCCAGAGGCTGAAACCCAATTACAGGAGACGAAACCAGACATATTATTTCTAAGTGAAACTGGAATAGGGCCAACCACTTCCCTAGATGAGTTCATAATTAACAGATACTCTAATTTAACAGCTAAATCTGACACCCAAGATCGCCATGGCCATATAATATGTGCCTACATAAATGATGGATTCCCGTGTGGCACTTAAATCTCTAAAGAAGATCCTAATTTACCCTATATGTGCTTCAGGGTTGCACTTATTAACACCACTGCATTTATATTGCCCTGTATAGGCCCCACAACAGCAGGGTTACTATCTTTAAGAGCATATCTGAGAAAATAGACCACATACCGTCTTCACATCCCTCGGCTAACATCCACATCTGTGGTGACTTCAACGTCCATTACGTGGAATGGCTGACCCATTCAAATAAGACAGATGATGAGAGGAGGTTTTGTCATGATTTTGCCATTGCTTATGCCCTCACTAAGATTGCTCACGAACCCACCCGTGTGCCCGATACACCCGGTCAATATACACCCCTCTTACACCTTTTTCTCTCAACTTCCCCTGAGCTATGTTTATGTTCCGTTCATTCTCCTCTAGGATCCTCCGACCACTCCCTCGTATCAGTTAAGATAAAAACGAAATGAAGAAGCCCCAGACGTACCCTCCACCGTATTGTATACCGATACTCTATGGCTGACCGGGATAGCTTCCGTACATTTATATATGATTTACCTCAAAACTCTATGTTTAAAAAGGAAGTGTCCTCTATAGTATCAGATCTGCCCGAATGGTTAATTGTAGGCATAGACCAATTCATTCCATCAAAAATATTCCAACAAAAACCTAACACCCAGCCATGGTTCTCCCCAGAATGTGCTGCTGCTATCGCGAACAGAAATCACTGTTTCCATAGCTACCAACGTAATAGATGCACTGAGACTAAAGCTGCTTTCAGGACTGCCAGCAACCACTGTAAAAGAGTAATAAAAATACAAGAGAGCTATATGCCCAGTCTGTTAAATCCAAGGAAGCTGTTAAGCGGCCGTGATCCCACCAGATTGACAAATAACAAATAGGATCCTGAACAGAAGTGTGCGTTCTATCCCAACAATTATCAATGGACCAGAGGTCATCTCGTCAGCGTCAGACAAGGCCAAACTATTTGCAAAGAACTTTGCAGCTAATTCTACCCTATGCGACGAAGGCCATCAACTCCCCATATTTCCTCCTATAATACAGACCAAGCTAGGTAACATACAAATATCCGTGCATTAGGTCGCCAAGCTAATCAAGAACCTAGATTCCAGCAAAGCAACTGGCCCTGATGGCATCCCAATTATAGTGTTAAAAAAGCTTCAACCAGAACTTGCTCCCATACTTACGAAACTAAGCCTTGCCTTAAGAAGAAGTGCTTTCCGACTCCCTGGAAGACATAATCAGGTTGTCCTGTATTTAAGAATTCGGGTGATAAGTCATCTCCCTCTCAGTACAGACCAATAAGTTTACTGTGTGTTGTGAGTAAGTTGCTGGAATTCATATTCAATAGAGAAATAGTCAACCACCTCAGCAGGAATAACCTTCTTAGTGACATGCAATATGGTTTCCGCTCTGCAAGATCTACCGCAGATGTGCTGACGGTTATATCCCACAGGATTATTGAATCTCTTGACAAAGGCTTCCTTTCTAGGGCAATTGCTCTTGACATATCAAAGGCCTTCGACAAGGTATGGCATAAGGGTCTACTTCACAAGATTTCCAGCTACGGTATGACTGGAAATGTTTTCTCAATCATTAAATCATTTCTCTCCGATAGGCTCATAAGAGTAGTGGTAGATGGACAAAAATCGGAGGCCTGCAATATACATGCTGGTATCCCTCAGGGGTCAATCCTGGGCCCAACTCTCTTCCTGATCTACATCAATTACCTCCCTAAACACATACTTAAATCATTCGTTGACATCTATGCTGATTAGACGACCATCTACAGCAACACATCAAAACGTGTAGATGACAAAGTTCTCTCTGATTCTCTCTCCTAAGATCTCGAGCGCGGTGTTCAGTGGGGGAAGATGTGGCTAGTTACCTTTAATGCATCCAAAACCAAACTCCTATCCTTACATCATCAACGCTCTTATCCCAATCTGGCACCAATTTTGATGGATGGATCTTATCTGGGTGAGACCCCGTGTTTTGACAAGCTTCTGGGTCTGACCTTTACTCCTGATCTGAAATGGAACACGTACATCAAGTATGTTGCCAAGGTCGCTGGAAAGATGATGGGATCCTTTTACCGCTCCAGAAGATATCTCACTACTGATGCAATTCTCTATCTATATAAAAGCCAGGTACTCCATGGATGGAATACTGTTGCCATATCTGGGCAGGAGCTGCTAAAAACAGCTTATCATACCTTGACACAGTACAAAATAGACTTCGTGTCTTGGTGGGGATGGCATTTTCTCTACCCTGCAACCTCTCTCCAACAGAAGAGACGTTGCGAGCCTATCCTTGTTTTATCGTTATTTCCATGGCAGGTGCTCGTCTGTACTCCAATCTCTGGTCCCCTCTCGCCAATCGTTCACGAAAAACACCCGTCTAGCTTAATCAACTGTCAAAAGTTTACCCCACTCTTTATCTGTGCCTAAATCAAAACGCGGATTCCATGAACAAAGCTTCTTTCTTAGAACTGCACGCCTGTGGAACTCTGTTCCGTCTGCCTGCTTCCCACCGGACTACAACTTGGATGTGTTCAAGTCCAACGGTAACAAATTCCTAATGAACCGCCCTCTTAAGTAAACACTTCACCAAATCTCCACACTAACGTAATGTACTTGTAATAACCCTTATACCTGAGTGGCTTCCGGGCCTTGATAAGTGGTGATCAACGTGTAAATATATATATATATATATATATATATTGATATGGATCTATGTAAATATACATATTTATAAGCGTGTGCATGTTTATATGTGTACATGTATACATTAGAAGTAAATCTAATTATTTTTTTTAAATATGTCACACTCGATATATTTATTTTTCTCTCCATCTTTGTCTCTCTCTCTCCCTCTCTTGATACATATCAATATATATATATATATATATATATATATATATATATATATATATATATATATATATATATATATATATATATATATATATATAGAGAGAGAGAGAGAGAGAGAGAGAGAGAGAGCGTGTGTAGGTTTGTGTTTATTCTGAATGTATATGTGTATTTAGGCATTGAAATAGAAAATATTGGTAGATACATAAAGTCAGGGATTTGAAAGTCAAGTGTTGACGAATATCTTCGATCAAATAATGGATTTAATAAAGTATATGGAAGTACTGTCTTAGGGTCAAACCTAAGAACAACGTAATTTCATAGTCCTGACGTCACTAAAGTTCTGCTTACGTATCTAAAAATTGTGAAGGCTTGCTCGGAAATCATTTTCGTAAAGTCAAACATGAATAATAGCAGTCGTAAATTTTTGGTTGATTGTCACATTAACATCAATTTGATTTGAGCCGCGTGCCGATCTCCCTTAGTTGTCCGCAATTCTTCCACTTCGATGTTGCACTAGGGAATAGGACCCACGCGCTTTTCATCGTTAAGCAGCGGCGTCTGATTGCCTCTGGCAAAAGTTCAAGGACAGATGGGATTCAGTTGCCAAAACTGTATCTAATCTAGGCTCGTATTTCTCGGGAGGCAAGTTAAAATGTCTTATTCTGTTTACCATGTGTAAAAGAAGATAAAAGAGAATTTCCACATACAAAGCTTGTTTGCAATTGTAGTTTTCTACGCACAGGTTTGAATCGTATAAAAAGAAACAAGTTAACTGTTTTTATTTTTGTTTAATCAAGAGATAATAAGTAATACAATCTCAAGTACTTCAGCAATTTATGCGTTTATAAATAACTATTTTTGAATATCAACATTGTATAAAACAGATGATCACATTAATTTAAACAATGAATCATAGCTCACCAATCGTAAACTTCCTTATAACACCGTTTATGATATGATAAAACAACGTGATCGAGAATAATATGAGGCGATTAAACAAAAACGATACGTAAATTGTGCATACATTTACAATTGCTCACTAGATGCGCTGAACTTTTTTTTTTGATAAAAGGGTCTATAATATATATTTTATATAAAATATTGGGCAGCAAATGTATTTTTAAAGCTAGTTGTTTTTTATATTAAATAAACAAAGAGCATTCTAGAACTTCCAAGCTGAATTTAGTTTTTATAAAAAAATAAGATCTGTAATTTTGACTATATCAAGTAAAAATAGTATGCTTACTGTCTAAATATCCATCGTTTATATGATTGGGTTTTGTTTAGCGCACTTATGTTTATACTGGACCTGGAAACTTACGATATATTAATAAAGAATATATATATATAATTATATATATATATATATATATATATATATATATATATATATATATATATAGTGGGATTTCAAATGGAGACGCCGAGACCTAAAGGCTGGACGTATCGCCCATTTTTTTTGCGAGCTTTCCCACCTCATTGACAATCGCGCTTATATAAACCCGCACAATTCAGGCGCCACGGCTCTCCATCTCGATTTTTAATTTTATATCGCCAGATTTTATCCATTTTAATAACTATATACATATATATATATATATATATATATATATATATATATATATATATATAGTAATTTATAAAATATATATTTATAAATTACTAAATAGCTTTACCTACGTATTGAGCACTTTTGAAGTAAATACTTAAAGTTTACGCATAAATCTATACTTTCGTATATGAATTTTATGTGAGTAAATGAAGTAGTTATATATATATATATATATATATATATATATATATATATATATATATATATATATATACAGAAGGAGAGAGAGAAAGAGAGAGAAAGAGAAGACGGAAACAGAGAGGCAGAGAAAGAGAAACAAATAAAAAAAAAAAACAAGGTTATGTATTCATCAATATTTTGTCTTTATTTCCTGACATTATATGGACGATTACATGCAGACGGATTCTCAAAATAAAGGTGAAACATTGATATCACAGAACTTGGTTTGTTTCTTTTTTATTTCCTATTTCGTCGAAATACTATTTTCAGTTTTCTTACCACACACACACACACACCCATATATATATATATATATATATTTATATATATATATATATATATATATATATAAATGTGTGTGTGTGTGTATGTTTATGTGTGATTGTAAGTACCTAATTATCGTTAATATAAATGTCACCTGTATGTATGCATGTAAACGTAAAACTTTCGACAGAGGCGATGGATTTCACGAGATCGGTACCGTTTTGGTGTTTCGACCACTCGCACGACAAATATTGAAACATTTGCTAAAAACATTAATTACTTCACCCTCAACTGAGCACTTTTCTACAAAGAGGGGCCGTTATTTGCCGATATTTTCTAACGTCATCTTCTCTTTTCGATTGACTAACCATAATTTAAACATACGTAACTTCCAGGTTGACGATGGACGCAAAAACAAAGACGTCGCTTTTTTTTCACGTTCCTTTCCTCCTTGGCGGCATTGGTTCGAGCTTGCCTGCCTACTACCACTTTGTTTTTTGTGTTTTGGTTTTTTGCTCACCACAAATCTCCAAGTTTGTGAACTATTTAAATGTAAAAATGCGCGCGTTTGTGTATGTTCGGGAAAGGTTTTTTTTCGTGCTGCTCGCTTCCGTTACATTCCTGGAGAAGTTTGCTTATTCTTCCTAGGTCGTAATATCTGATATTTTTCCTCGGTCGTAATATCTCCGATTTGCAAAGAGACCTCGTCTCTTTCTTTATTTTGATCCAGTTTTAAACAATTCTCTCGTTTCGCGAGTTGGATTGTCTGTTTTGTATAAATGAAGCGAAACTAATCGAAGCAAATGCTTCCGTGCCGGCACGTTTTGAAGGCAATTACGTTTAATTAATGTGGGAGAAACCCTTGATATCAGATAATTGCAATTTTTTGGACAATTCAAGATCCCCCCCCCCTCTCCCAAACTTTTTTTTGGTGGGGAGGCTTGTGTTCCCCCAAATGCTGGGGATGCAATTAAATTAAAGAGCGGATACATTAAATTAAACAGGTGAGAAACATTACTGTCCTCAAGCCATACGTGTATTTCTGCGCCTGCGTTATTCTTAACTAAATTCCTAAGTCATCCATTTCGCTACCCGTTAGACTGTTCGATCCAACCTCTCTCTATATATATCATTTTTTTTTATTTCGTCTTTCGTCACACAGACAACATTTAATTGCCAACTATTTTTTAATATCTGCTCCTCCATCCACGGACAACGCCGGGAATTCCGTTAGGAATAAATAAAAACATTTATCTAAGCTGATAATTTATCTCATCGAATGTCAAGACAATATAAGAGGACAACCTTGATTCACAAAAAGACATTTGCAGAGGTTATGAAACAGTTGTTGTTAAGGAGAGTTACGCAATCATCTTTATAATATGAGTAAAATTTAGTTTAAATTAAATTTTTAATTTAAATTAACTTAACATGATTGTTGACAATCTTTCAATTTTATGGATCTCAACAATGGTCATAAAAACGGATTTTAATATTGTATTATTCAATTATGTGTGGAGATTTCATATTTTAGTACCATCACAGTTCCATTTATTAGAAAAGCAATTAAGTTACTGTCAATTCTCTTTTTATCAGGTTGGTAAGGTTCGGCTACTGAACATTAAACAGTTAATATATTTTCTTAGATTTTTAATATTATTCTATAAGGTAATGTGTGTTTTATGAAGTCGTAAATTAATAATAAAGTCATGCCACTCATATCATATTTTTTTCGGACTGTAACCGTTTCATGAAGACGAATAAATGTTTTAATTAATGTGTTAGAGCACTTGAAAACAGTAGTGTGAAAACGTAGCAATGTCGAAAATTACGCTTATATATGATATTCAAAGAAATGCAGATTTTGTATTTATTGCTAAGACACTAGTTCTTTATTGATTAGTTTACTTTACACAACATATATTAGTAATTTTATAAGTCTTAAACATAAAACCTGGTTGTTTAAAGTTGAGAGCCAAATAAAACATTCAGCTTGTCAGCATTATTCGTAGTAATACTTCAAATCGCTAAATGTTTACCAACTTCAACGAATAAATGTGTTTTATCACAGACGTAAAATATAAACATTATTCTTAAACAAGAGACACTTAAACCGTGAGCGGTAATTTCTATGTACTGCAATACAGTAGACCTATGTTTAAAAATTTTACACAGAAATCATTATGTGACTTCGAGTGTCTATAGATTGATAGATTTGCTTCGGAATACCTTTAAAATAGATACTCGAAAAAAATCAGATTAACGAAAGAACTGCTGATTTTTACGAAATTTGCCAGCGCCATAAATCCTTACCCTAGTAATCCTTTTGTTAATATGTATCACAACAGAACCAGGTTGGCATGCCATACCAAATCCAACTATATCCGATGAAATGATACGGGCGGGTTTCAAATAATTGTTTCTGTTTAGAGCACAATTGAACTATGGTGTTTTACTTGTTCATTTTATAATTATATCTAAGCAATAATATAAAAATTCTTTATGAAATAAACTGTGGGTAATATGAAACACAAGTGTTAAAAATGCATTTTTGCTTAAGCACAATTCACCCATTTAATATTTCGGCCATTATAAACGCAATATCCTAAAATGTAATATGAAATAAGTAACTTCGTAGAAGCGTGTGAAGATTCGTATTAGTGCACTGCAGTGTGTCCCAGACTGCAACAACAAATCAATCGATTGTACTGGAAGAATAGTAAATTTGTTGATTTTAATTACGTGGAGCATATGTTCTGTTAACTATGTCAAATCCAAGTTCGGATCCCCTTGCTTATATATATATATATATATATATATATATATATATATATATATATATATATATATATACATACATATATATATACATACATATATATACATATATATATATACATACATATATATACATATATATACATATATATACATATATATACATATATATACATACATATATATATATACATATATATACATATATATACTTATATATATACATATATATACATATATATATATATATACATATATATACATATATAATATATATATACACATATATATATACATATATATAATATATGTATATGTATATGTATATATATATATATATATATACATATATATATATATATGTATCTATGTATGTGTGTAAAGAGAGAAAGAGAGAGAGAGAGAGGAAGAGATGATTGAATGTAACTAGGTTAAACTTTTATTCCACAAACTAATGAAAATGCAAATTTAATTTTTTTCTCAACTTTACTAGAGCCTAACTCAGAAGAAAGCTATAATACACCGCTGACTTAGCACCAAATTTCTAAAAATAGTGCCAATTTCTTTACAGAAATATCATAAAGTCAATTTATATACAGAGGCAATGAGAACAGCACATAACTATCGTAAAAATATCAAAGCAAAGCAATATTTTGGAAGAGACTAGATATTATGAAAAGAGTTGGACAATTTAAAGCTGTCCGAAAGGTAACAATATCACACCGATATATATATATATATATATATATATATATATATATATATATATATATATATATATATATGTATGGGTGTGTATATATATATATATGTGCGTATGTTTGCCTCTGTGTGTGTGCGCACGCGCGTGTGTGTATGTACGTGTATGTATATAAGCTTATTATAGAGGACGACTGGGCAAACTATTGAAACAAGTTAGTAAAAAGAGAGGTTGTAGATCAAATAATTATTATTCATATTAACGACTTAATGATCGAGACAGATTGTTGAGATGAGAAAATGATGGAGACTCATAAAATTACAGATATATCTTTGACTTATAAACAGGGTATATCATTCCCTATGACAAATATGAAAACGGATCTCCGACCTTGTTGCGACAGTATCTAAGTTGGTATACAGAAGGAAAATGATATCTTAATTATGTATGGAAATTTTAACCGCCAATTAATCAAACAGCAGAAACATTTAGAAATGCACTTCCAAGTAAAGGCTTACTATTTCATTAGAGATTGCATACAGTGTAACAACTCAGATAAAACACCTCATCACAAGATGACTTATAGTTGAATGTTACTTTCATACCCTGCCTATTTTTATATATATATACACCAATTGAATATATATATATATATATATATATATATATATATATATATATATATATATATATATATATATATATATATTAAACCTAATATTCCTATTTCTAAGTAGTTTTGAACGGTCATCTTCTTCTGGCGGACATTTTAATAACAACCGCGTAAGTGCCAATTTTCTGGATTGTGTATGACATATTAAACAGAATTATTCATTCAGATTATGTGGTCAAAGTTGCCCAAATACGTTAATTATTAATAGCTAAAGCCATAAAATACACTGGTTTACAAAAATAAATCTTTGGTCTGTGACAAGAATAAGGATAGTAGGCCTTTGTAAATTTGGCTGTGCTGATTCAAATTTATAAATAGCTTTGCTCTATCACATCAAGGTATGTGACTTTTAAATAATCTGATTTTAGTATGAACAGAGAGTATATGTGCATATTTCAAGAATTGCAGCAACTTATAATAGGATAGATAAAGAACATTGATTAAATCAATACACTTGGATGACACAATTACACAATTCAAAGTACCACAAAGAAAAAAAGTTGGTTTTCTTAGAAGATCTGGTTTATTTAGCCTCCGCGATGTCACGCAAGAATATCCCACGGACGTTTCTCATCATGCCGGGGTTCTATTTTTCTTGATAGTTGCTCTCCATCTTCGCAATGTCTTGGTGAAGTATTTCTCCATGCTCATCATCCAATGCTCGGCACTCTATATATTCAAAAGACTTTAGCAACTTTTCAACACAGGCTTTATAATCTGGTACACGTGTGTTACCAAAGAATCCACAACAAACCGACTCGAATGCTTGCCGTCGTCTCGGTCCCTTTTCTTTAAGTTAAAAAGCCCTTAAAATCAGTAATTCTTGGATCTGAGGTCAACAAAAATTATTTTAGAGCTTATCAGACTAAGACCCGGGAACACAGTAGAAAAGTATTGAAATGAAGTACCATTTTTGTTCAATGCTTTAACGAATTTCTTCATCAAACAAAGCTTGATGTGAAGAGGGGGAAGAATCACCTAATTCATGTCTGCCATGTTTGAGGCTTTGTTCGCCAGAAATAAAAGTGCTTCTAGACTCGTAGTTTTTCTGCTTGTAATGCTGGCATACAGCTCGCTTATCCCAGAGACAGAGACACAACATAACTTTGTGAGAGTTGCTTGCATACCCATAAGAAGCTCCATATTGTCATAGGACTCCTTTAAATCGACAAGGTGTGCAATGTAAATGACGGGATATTCTTGCTCGTTGTGCAGAAGAACAACTTTGAGACTTCATTGGAAAAGTCCATGAACAGATGCCATCTGAAGGATTATGTGGCAAACAAAGGGACGTAAACAAGCCGGGTATGTTTGTGTTAGAGCACATCTTGATTTCCATGTCCAAAAAGACAGTTAGGTCTTTGTTACAATTCCTGAAACTGGTGATGCTTACATCTCCTTGGACTAGGTTAAGATTGTTCTGACTGATACTAACCACGAGTAAGATCATTAAGGTCTTCTTGTGTGATCCAGTAAGGCTTGTTGCCACTTTTTCCTGAATATGTAGACTCAATATATTCCAAAAATATTGACTCGGCAAAATCCTCCCTTGAAAGCAGTTCTTCATCAGATGAGGAAAGTCGATCCTTATTTATTGGACGTGGGGGTACAGAAGATCATCTGCATAGGTAACGGTTAGTCTATTGTAGTAGGGTATACAACAGATGTGTGGAGGTCAGTGCATAATAACTAAAAAATAAGCCGTAATTCTCACAAGAACAAAATTTACCCTGAAGTCATATACGTTTTTTTTATGTACAGTATATGCACAACATGCGCAATTTTCATAACTAAAAGAATGATGAAAAAAAATAACGACTTTCAATTTTCAATTCAGCACTCTCAAATTAAGTAAAAAGGGACATTTTTGTGCTTACCTTAATTTGTTTGTAAACCACTCAAATATCGAAGTAATTTATTCACTATTACAGGGGTATTATACATATATAAACGTAAAACAGTTAGAATTTAAATTAATCTCAGCAGTATATGAAGGGCATGATACACTACTTAACGAATGTTTCTAATGATATGTGATCAATATAACAGTAAGGTCGCCAACAAAAACTACACTACTTCCAAATGAGAGAAACCCGTTATATCCAGGTTTTTTATTTCATAATACCTTACGTATATTGAGTGGAGATTCTTACACAAAAATGCGATTTATTTCACAGATAATTATAGATTTAATATGCATATGTAGGAAGTGCCACTCACCTGTCATCCAGTCGTAAAGTTTCTATTGGGAGACAACAAATATATCATAAGAAATAATTGATTGTGTAAATAGACTATTTGCAAAATGTGAAATATTAAAAGGGGCAATTAAAAGTGAGAACATGTCCATGTTGAAAATAAAGCAATACTCTATTAACTACGACTCTTAAATTCTTATAGCTACGTACCTCTAACACAGAGATATTCAACGAGTCATACTTATATAGGACAGGAGAAGAAAAAGATATATCTAGTAGAAGTTAGTCTCCATAAAAACGCGAGTATTAATAAAGCTGAGAGGAAAATCTAACGGCATAGCAAGGTCTTAGGCATTACGCAAAAAGAAACTGAAATGGTAAATCACTATCATTAATCTACTACTGTTAGCAAAATACCTGATAGAAATGTATCCGTTAAACTAAGTGAATGCGAGATAAAAGAAGTACACTTATAAAAGATGAAAATATATATATATATATATATATATATATATATATATATATATATATATATATATATATATATATATAGGTTAGCATGTAAAAGATAGAGGCGGCTTCGGTCGTAAATTTCAATTTCTTTAAAGAACTGTTTTTATATAAAGTAGATAATGTATTTAGGTAGAAGATTCCAAATATGTAAATATTGCATGTGCCATTCCATTTCATGTGACATAAAGTTAGAATCGCCTTGGAAACGATTGATATTAGCTACAACGATTGCCTATAGACATCGAAAGATGATTCATGGATTTTCATGAGATACACTCCTCTAACAGTGCGTGCCATCCTTTAAAATTATGAACTTTAAAGAACGTGTGAAGATTCCATGCAGCGCACCCTTTTTATAACATATTTCAATTAATAACCTTAAAGAATCAATGACAGCACAGAAGTGAATACTAAGCTTGAGTGATTTCATATTTCAGACATGTAGAATTATACATATATATATATATATATATATATGTATATGCATATATATACACATATGTGTGTGTCTGTGTGTGTTTGTTTAATAGAATCTAATTATCATTTTCATACAGTGTTCGTGTAAAAATAGTAGAATTAGTAATGTATGGATTGACATTTATCAACACAGATTTTAATTCATAGAACATTTGTATAAGTAATTAACAGATGCTTATGGATGTCATATTTAATTCATTAATCCGAAAACAAACAATCTTATAAAATGTGATTACATGGAGTGCCATCAAATTATTTGTAATTTTAAGTCATCGTAAATACATTTAAAATCGGTATAACTCGCCTTGTCTAGTAAGTGATCAAATACGACAAGAAGACCACTCCATTGTGCTTATTTATGGATGAAAATTCGTGAAAGAGGTAGAATTGTAACGTTTTTTTATACTGGGCATTCGATAGCATTGCGTTATTAAAAATGGTGTTTCTGCAATATATGGTAGCATTATACTTTAAAATGATGATGCCGTACTAAGTTGAGAAGTAGGCTCACGCTGTAAGTTCCAAATGCGGCACTGTTTGCAAAAAAGTTTGTTCATAGAATTTACATTTAGTTTAGAAAGTGTGGGAAAATGTTGCCTATGTGTACGAATACGCAAGCGTTTGTTGTGAATATGTAAAATTTAAAAATCATGAATTGAATCAAAAGCAAACATCTGCAATACAAGAGATAGGACAGAGATGATGACAGGTTATGCAGTGGAAGATGCTGTATATAGGAGAAAAGGTCATAAGTTACTAAATTTAGAAACTCCTTCAAAACCCTTTCCAAGAAATACTTAATGCTTGAAGACAATTCTCGCAAAAGCACGTATTCGTAGGTATATATACGCAGACAATTCGTAATGATATAACTTCTAAAGCTATAAAATGACAAAACAAATAATTATTATAAATCTTCACCAAATTGTTTTTCTGTTGTGTTTTTGATGGGTTATTTAAATCACTAAAACACGTTCGCTCAAAATCAGATTCATCAGACTAGTCCTAAACTTCAATCTTCTCTATCCAAATTACATTTGATAATTTGCTATACAATTCGAATAGTAGTAGAACAGCAACACACTAAGTTCAGAATATCACGTTACTGCATTTACGCTCTGGGTATCTCTGCATATGATAGTTATGAAGGGTGAAGAACCATTTTTAATAAACACTGATGGTGGAAATGATCGCAAGAATAACACTTGTAGATGGCAAGCAGTTTAAAACAATTGCTGTTTTTCCAGTATGCTGTGTGAACCTGTATAAGCTCCTGTTTAATGCAGCGTGCAAGTTTCCAGATATTAATTGTACTGATAACATGCATATATATATATATATATATATATATATATATATATATATATATATATATACATATATATATATACATATATATATATATATATATATATATATATATATATATATATATATATATATATATAGCTGAATGTCTGTGTGTGCGTGTCTGGTCACAATAGGCTCCTATATGGTTGACTATTTGAAAAAAAAAAACTGATAACATATAATAATAGAAGATGTTTCGAGACACAGGAAAGGGTATGTTTGATCTGACATAATGATGATTCATTAAAATTGTGGGGTCTGCGTACGCGCCTTTCCCACAAAGTATGGAAATAAACAAAAATAATAATTAAACAAACGGTCACAAGTGTTTTTGATAAATATGTACATAAGAATACTTTAATAATTATGGTTCAACTTGAATAGTAATAGTATAATAGAATTGTTTGGTCTACGTTCGCGCCTGGCCTTCATAGAATGGAAATAGGCAAACAATTTAATAAATACTTTTTTTTATCTATCTTCGTAAGTATACTGATAATTATGTTTCAGTGTGAAGAAATAAGGTATAATAAAATTATGGGGTGTTCGTTTGCCCTTGACCTCCATAGAATGGAAACATGTCACAAAGTTTAACAAGGTGGTTTAATATAGATCCACAGAAGGCTCTGATAAGTGGTTCAGTGTGAACAGGTGTGGTATAATAAATTATTTGGGTTATCTGTTTTATTTTTACTTTCATCAACTTACTTCGGTTTTGATACCCCCAAATTCAACCAAAATTTACATCCCTTCTTTTTCATAACTTATCATACTTTCAAACATCAGAGTTCTTTTTCTGTTGGCTGTGTTTGAATCCGGTCAACTACCGGTACTGTTGCTAGTATAATATAAAGTTGAACATCTGTGTGTGTGCGTGTGTGTCTGGTCATGAATAGTGTCTTATATGGTTGACTATTTTAAAACACGTATTACATATAATGATAGTAGATTTATCGAGGATCAGAAATGGGTATGTTTCATCCGGCAGGACGGTGGTTCATCAAAGTATAGAAATAAGATATGAAAAAAAAAACTTTACAAGGGTGTTTGATATAGATGCACATAAGAATACTTAGATAACTATGTTTTAACTTAAATAGGAATGGGATAATAAAATGTTTGGGTCTGCGTTCGTTCCTGTACTCCATGGAAATATGGCAGAAACTTTAACAAAGACTTTTCATAGATATCTGCGTCACTATACATATGTAATTATGTTTCAGGTTGAAGAAATATTGTATAATAAAATAATTGGGGGTTCGTTCGCCTCTGACCCCCATAAAATGCAAATATATCCCAAAGTTTAACAAAGTGTTTTAAAAGGGATGGCGGTCCAGAATAACACCTTAACTTTCATCTTAATTCACGTTAAATTTTATTTTTTATTGAGTTGGATAATATTGTGTCGAATGAATTTACCTAAAAAAATCACGTTCTTATTAAAGTGAAAGCAAAACAAAAGAAAAAACGGAACTTTAGACAAGTCTCGACACAAATTTTGGATAACTGTGTTTTTCCTTCTTCACTTGCACATGCCCCTATTTCGGAAATAGATAAATAGATAAGTAATGAAAAATAAGAATGTTACTTGTTATCGTGTCAAAAGAAGGAAAACCTCCTGTTGACGTGATTACGTGTCTTTTTAAAAGCATTTGCATAACCTTTTTGTTTTTATTAATATATCTGTTTAAGTTTTTTTTCAGTGTACTAGAATGGTATCAGTTGATTATAACCCTTTCTGTGTATTCTTTTAATTGCAATAGTACAACCATGAATCCGACGCGAAATACTACACCGCTCAATAATGTAAACCTGAACCAAAGCTGTTCTGCTTGCAAAGGTCGCCATTTTCTTCTTATTCATATTTATATCGATTCTATGCTAAAAAAAACTAAACTAATTACGAGTTTTTTTTTTAATATCCCATTTTTCTGTTTCGGATTATTTTACTAAAGTAAGTAAAGCATCAACATTTTTCAAAACTTTTTTTCCTCTGTTTTTCGATATTTCGTCGATATTATTTGGTTAGAGTGTTAAGCAGAAAAGCCAACAAACGACTTCCCGAAAAAATAATATACAACAAATAAATGTTACCATAATCAATAAAAGTTCAGTTCATGTGTTTTACAATACTTTTTAATGCTCTTTAATTGAAATAATTTCAGCGAACCGAAATTTGAAGGAAACTTAAGGAAATTTCTACCATAAATTTTATTTTTATTGAATATGGTAAAATTTATTTTTTCTATATTTATATGAAAAGGAAATTTGAATCTTGATATAAACTACACATGCCACAATCGAATATTCCTCAAGCACAAAATAACGGAAAACATTAAAATATGTTTAAAAATATGGCGTATGTTGAGGGAACTCTCTTACATTGTTTACACAGAATGCTTATGTGCCATCAAATTGAAAACGGGGCTCTCCATTTTAAAGTCTCTACCATTTTGACTGTTTATTTTGATTCGTGAATTAAAAAAAAATTACAAACTGCTTAAAAACACAAATCAATGAACTTTTCTACCATAAAATTTATTTTTTATCGACTATGGTAAAATTAATTTCTTGTATATTCATATTATTATATATATGTAACATTCTCTCTTTGGAAGGACACATCATTTTGTTGGTCACTCTTGGCTACGAATGTAGTCAAAGTCGATATGTAAATGTATTATCGCGAGAATTATGTTTACTTTCATCATATTTTGCTAAGGGAAAATGTTTTAGCATAAAAACCTCTCTCTTTACAAACCGCTCCTTTCCATAACCTATTATACTTTCATTAATCACAGTCAATTTTCTGTAGGCTTTTTTCGAACCCAGTCAACGACGGGTAGTCTTTCTAGTATATATATATATATATATATATATATATATATATATATATATATATATATATATATATAAATGGAATAAGAGTGAGAAAATATAAATAGTTTGAGCTATAGGAAAACACATTTAGAATGCATAATATTGATAAAAAAGATAAAGATATGGGTGCCTTCATAATGTGTGATACATTTTCTCTCTATAACGGTGTTGCAGGATCAAATACACACACAAAAGATATATTATAATTGCCAGCTGATATTTTATGTCTCGATATTTGTGTATTTATCACAAGTTGTTAATTAATCTTATTCCAGAATTATTGTAGGTCTTTTTTGTTATATATATATATATATATATATATATATATATATATATATATATATACATATATATATGTATATATACATATATATAAATATACATATATATATATATATATATATATATATATATATATATATATATATAATATAATAGATCATGTCCACAGGGCATCTTCCTGCCTTAACACTGATTAACTGATTCGTAGTTGGCTTTCACATTTGTATACTTCTGGAGTCTTATCGTTTGAAAGTTCCGTTACAGCCAACTCAAGCTAGAACAGGGATAAACTCTCAGCTAGCCCTTTGATACTTTGCCTTTAGGATTATCATCAATTACTATCTAATCTACTGTTGATTCTCTATTAAAAATATTTGAAAAGTGTACAACCCGGCGTTTTGTAAGTTCTTCCTTATCATTATGGATAATAACATCCGAGGAAAATATTTTAGATGCCATCCTTAAAATGGGAGCAAACATACCCTTTAGCTTTACGTAGAATGGTTAAAAACTAACAGTATCCGCGTCATCCTGTACAACCTTAGTTTTCAGATTCTATCAGTTTTATTTAATTTTCCACAGCCGAGATTAAGCCGACCATATTGACATTCTAAAACCTTTGTATTTCATTGAAGAACTCTTTAGGTAATTCACACTTTATTATTTTGATGCATATTATTGAGCAATGGAAAGGAATGATTTGGTCGTCTTCATCAACAAATCTTGGCTTTACTCTGAGGCAGAGTCATACACGGCAGTATAAAACTCGCTCCAACATGTCTACATATCATTCCTACATACAATACAGGACAGCTTTTGATCAGTAGCTGTTTTAACCGAGTGCATTATATACGAAAGTTTCAACTTTTCTTCATCAATTCTCTTGATGGAACAATTATGTTTATTTCGATTAAGATGCTTGATTTTCATCTTGACTGTTAAGCAGATCAATTGTTTGTGTGAGAAACATTGCTCAATACTGTGAGTTCGTGTGCCATTTATATCATGGATATCAGAACGACTTTAGATGGCAGAGTCAATCAGATTATAATGGTTAGACCGGGAATACTTTCAACTGTCTTTCCTGAAATAAGGCGGCAGAAACACTGTATTAGTCATCAAAAGATATAATTCACTGCAAAAAGACAATAAAATAACATAAGTTTAATTGTCTTTACCAATTCCATGTGAACATATGACACTTCTCCAAAAGTATATATCACTCTCAACACGAGTATTGAAGTCACTCAAGACAAACAGGTTATCCTGTATACAGACATTCTGCTCCTGTAAAAAGGAGTAAAATATCTCTTGGAGTCCATCAGATGAATTAAGTGATTGTATATAGCAACCTCAAAACGTGTCATATTTTTCCTTTCCTCCTACACGGAGAAAGACCTTAATTATGTCATTAAAATGGGCAGGCAGGAACTTTACATTTCTGACAATACCGTTTCTGTTGGCAAAACCAACGCGAAAATCACGTTTACGAGATGTTGGGTTCATAATCCAATGAGCAATATCCACATTTAAATTTCTCTAGCAGTCCTGTATCAGCAAACCTTGTTTCAGAAAAAAAAGGTTCAACACATATTGTAAGATACGTCAAGATGCGTCAACACACGTGTTATGTTAGCAGCTCTTCGTTCAGGGTTCTTTTTGCTATCTTGGAGTGTTCTATGTACTTCGTTTCTAATCTTGATTTGGATGCACATATTGTATGCCCAGACATATGCACTTAATGGGGACAAGAGAAAATGAACAGTTTCAGGTCATCTTTTATAGAGCGCTATGTAAAGAGGAAATAAGTGTCATCCTCTAAGTCACCAAGTTATCTTCGCGTGTCCTGAAAACCGGCTATCTTCCTGTCACCACCTATGTGCAATATGATTTTAAGCAACTACTGTAATAAAAAATAAAGACCTTTTAAGATATTAGAAATGTTTTATTCAACATTAAATTCAGCAGGTACAACAACGTGGTCGGTAACGAACGACTAAGCTGGGAAAAGGCGTCAATTTCGTTCTATTTGTAAACATCTGGTGCGCATGCACACTAGCGCTCTAAACTCACAACACTCGCCACCACATTTTATTTATATTTCGGGTTGCAGGTGATCTTCCTTCCCGTTTTTGTTGTTTCTGGAAGAAATTTGAAAACTCTCTTCCTCGAGTCAGACTGTTGCTGCTGCTCTTCCATTTCTAAACACTTTGTTTTGTCGACTAGAGAGGAAGATTCTCCATTTGGTGAGGTATTATTCTTTGGGGTCTCCTGTTGATCAATCAACTCTGGTTCGCGGATGTTTGATGGAATAGTAGAATCTGGTGATGTACCATGATCAGGGGAGATAGGAGATTCCAAGTTTGTAGAGGAGGGTCAGTGACAGGAGTGGGGGCTAGGTATTCTGTTGAGACTGTTGACTGCCGGCCGTCAGGGAAACGAATTCTGGCAAAGTTGGGAGTTGCAGATATTATATCTACTGGTTCCACTAGGGGATCTGACTTGTGTTGGCGGACAAACTTCCTAAGGAGGGCCGGTCCTCCTTGCATCCACTCGGGTAAGGTATACCCGGTGCCCGACCTTCTGGAAAAGTTAAACATTCTCTCGTGTGGGGTTGAGTTAGTTACTGTACAAAGTAGCGATCGAATATAGTGCAAAGCTATGCCGAGTACTTCATGCCAGTGACGTTCGTCCAATTGCCTGGTTTGGAGTGCAAGTTTGATCGTTTTCCAAATTGTGCCATTTACTCTCTCGCATTGTCCATTGCCGATTGGATGGTATGGAGTTGAGTGGGTAATCACAACTCCATGTTGCCAGATAAACTCTTTTAGTTCACATGAAATAAACTGACTTCCTCGATCACTATGGATGGAATCTGGTCAGCCAAAAAAGGTAAACAAATTCTGGAGACAATAGTTAACAGTTTTTGTTGATATGTCCTGACATGGATAGACAAAAGGATAGCGTGAATATTCATCTACAATCACGAGTAGGTATTTGAGATAATTCGTAGATGGTTCCGGTCCCATTAAATCTATTGAAAGACGTTCAAAGGGGGATCGAGAATTGATTAATCGATCTGATGGAAGTTTTAAGAACCTTGGTTTTAGTTCAGCACATATTTGACATTCAGCGCAGGTGCGCTTAGCATCTTCCATGGAGAATGGTAGATTCTTCTGCCTCACAAAGTGATAGTCTCGCTACTCAAGGATGATAAAGTACTGCGTGCAGGTCCTTTAGTGATAACGAGTGCGAAGCAGAGCATGATCGAGAAAGGGTATCTGCGGAGTTAGTATATAGACCAGGTTCTCTTAATATCTCATAAGAATAGTTTGAAAGTTCAAGTCTCCACCGAAGCAGCGTATCGTTTTTAATACGATTTGGTGTCTGCGTGTTGAACATAAATGATGCTGCCTGTTGGTCAGTAATAATGGTAAAGTGTCGACCGAGTAAGAAGTCACGCCATTTACGCACAGATTCTACAATGGCTGCCGATTCACGTTCCATTGCTGAATGTCGACGCTCTGACTGTGTTAGGGTTCTGGAAAAATATGCTACTGGACGTCCATTCTGGGAAAGGAAGGCTGTTAATGCTGTCGCAGATGCATCAGTTTCTATCGTAAAAGGAACTTCATCCTCAATTGATGCAACCGAAGACTTGCAAATTTCATCTTTCATGGCTTGAAATTGATTTTTGAGTTTCTCAGTGATAGGAAAGGACGTAATGTTTAATAAAGTTGAAATCCGATCTGAGACATTCTCTATCCATGGTGAATAGTATGAGAAGAGACCTAGAGCCCGCCTGAGTGACTTACTGCACTTCGGAATCGGTAATTTTTTTAGTGGTGTAAGTCTGTCTGGATCAGGACTGATTGTTCCATTTTCCAATAAGTGCCCTAGAAACTTTAGTTTGGTTATACCATATTCATATTTTACAGGGTTTAGTTGCAAGTTAAGACGGTTGATAACCTTTCTAAAAGCTTCCATATTTTCGTTTAATTTTTGATTAGTTTTTCCTCCGATGACAATGTAATCAATGTAGGCAAATGTACATTAGAGTTCATGTTCTTGAATCAGATTATGCATAATACGTTGAAACACAGCTACTGAGTTCGTTAGCCCAAAATGTAACCTAGAAAACTCGTATAGTCCTCCGGCAGCTTCAAATGCTGTGTAAATTCTCTCGTCTCTACGTATAGGGCATTGATAATATGCAGACTTCAGGTCCAACTTATTGAAAATTTTTTACTGTGATAGTTGACGTATGATATCCGAAATTTTGGGAAGCGGAAAAGCACCCAAAAGTGTAAACCGATTTATAGTTGCAGAATAGTCAACGACCATGCGACGCTTATGTCTTTCATTTCTAGTTACTAGTACTTGGGCTCTCCATGGGGAATTCGATTTGATTATGGTACCTTCTTCTAATAATTGTTGTATCTCATTCTGGATAAATTCGCAGTCCGATGCTGAGTAGTTTCTGCTTTTTGTTGCGATGGGTTTACAATTCTTTACTAAATTAGCAAAAAGAGACGGTGGCTCGATTTTCATCTGTGTGACGTTACAAATCTGTAAAGATGGTATCTTTCCGTTATAAGGGAATTCCACCCGGTTATGCAATTGCATGAACTCTTGTCCTAGTATAATTGGAACACACAATTTGGGAAGGATAGATAGACGCATATTAGTGTAAATTTGTGCATTAACAGCGATGTATGCAACACAGTGTCCTAAGGTTTTGCTCGTGAGATTCGAGGAAGCCATGCTTACCGTATCATTAGAAGGTAATATACTAAGACCGAGTGATCTCACGATGTTCATTCGTATAAAGTTATGAGTGCTTCCACTGTCTACCATAGCTTTCAAACAGGCACAATTAATTGTTGCATTTACTACACAATATTGTGTGCATGGAGTGCATTGGGATGACGCAGTGAGGGCAATATATGCAGAACAAGTCCTGGTATTATACGTTGTTTGTTTTATTTTAGATCGGCAGACTTTAGAGAAGTGGCTCCTCTTTCTACATTAAAGGTAGTCAGCATTCCGAGCTGGGCAAATATTTCGAGAATGATTTTCTCGTCCACAGAATTGGCATCTGGCGAAGTGAGTCGCCTGATTATTTCTGGAAACAGCAGCACATTCATTAGTTAGTTCCAAACTAGAGTTATTTTCAGATTCATCTGCATGAATAGATGCCTTTGCTACAATTGATGTGGCATAAGCTGCTGCATTATGTTGGGCCATTTCTAGACTTCGTGCAGTTGCTACGGCATAATCTAGGTTAATTTCAAAACTTTCAAGTAATCTCTGCCTAAGAGTTGAGGAAGTGAGACCTGTGATAAATGCGTCAAATATCGCTAGCTCCGCATGTTGAGAGGCAGTAACATCTTCAAATTAACAATCCTTAGAAATATTCTTTAGTTTTAGGAGAAACTGATCAATAGATTCACCTTGATTTTGTTTCGTAGTGGCGAGAAGGTGACGAGCAAACACAGAATTTACCGGTTTTTCATAGGTTGCTTGAAGGATGCTAATAGCCCTCTCGAAAGTTGAACAGTGAGATGAAATTAATCAGAATTCTTAACTTATTCGGAGGATTTTGATGATGAGCGACTGTGATGCAGTTGATGATGGTACGAAACAAATGATTCCATTCGTCAGCGGTTGTATCTGACGATCCTTCGAATTTACCAGGTCTCAGTATAACATCCATTGTTGCTGTTAATTTTTAATTTTATGTTGAATAAATTGTAATGTAAAATAAAGACCTTTTAAGATATTAGAAAGGTTTTATTCAACATAAAATTCAGCAGGTACAACAACATGGTCGGTAACGAACGACTAAGCTGGGAAAAGGCGCCAATTTTGTTCTATTTGTAAACATCTGGTGCGTATGCGCACTAGCGCTCTAAACCCACAACAACTACCAATGACATCCTTTACACGTTCCCGTCAAAATCGATTCATCGCTACAGGATTAATTGTAATTTATTTAAAAAAAATATATAGAGATGTGTAAAATTAGGCTTAAATGACTGAAAATGGTTCACTGAAAAAACGGCAGTTGACTTGTTTACAGTGTCACTGCTTGTTCTAAACAATATATGCATATAATAAGTTGGGTATCAATATAACTCCACGCAATATTACACGTTTCATTTGCGTGAGAACTCGCCAGGCTTATATATATATATATATATATATATATATATATATATCTGTATATGAGTGTGTGTGCCTGTATCTATGTTTGTGTCTATGTGCCTGTGTTTGTAAGTGTGTGAGTTAGAAAGTGTGAATTTTCATTTAGGAAGTATTTACTTTATTCGTTTGCGTTGTATTATGCTATGCACTCTCGTTTTAATGTTACAAATGTATTTGTGTATGAATGTATTATTTTAGTACGCTTCATTTTTTGCTTGCACTGCAATTATTGCATGCATTTGGACATTCAATTTCGTTTATACATGATTCATATGAGTTAATTTAATGTTCTTTTATTACTACTCGTGCACGTTTATTTCATTTACATTGATAGACCCCTTTTTACTTGTTTTTTCAACATTTATTATTGTGTGCCTCAGTGTTGCTTTATCAGTGCTGTTCGAACAATTGAATTGCGTTTTCATTTTATATGCAAAGTTATTGTATGGGTAATGTAGTTAGCTACGCGTGTCATGTAAATGTTTTCATCACCCATGATGTAAACCAATGAAAGCTAATAATTTTCTTTATCGTTTCCAAAGATGATCGTGCGAATTCCGTTGTTCTGTGAATACTAAGATAACTTGTTAGTAACAGTGCCTGACGATTCATTAGAAAAGTTACTAAATACGCTGCATTTTCTTATAATACTTCTTTATCTCATAAGGATTCCGTAATTTTATTAAGGGGATGACTTTTTACGGAGTGGATATCTGATATGGGTTAGTTGTATGTATGAGTTACCCATAAAAATGAAATATTAAACAATATAGAATTGCAGTAAAATATATTTGCAAGGAGTATCATGTATACGGCTATGATAAAAAATGCTCAAATAGAACATATTCAGTATAGTCCGTTAAAATTCGCTTCTATATTTAATATACATATTTAATCAACTCTAGGATTCTTCAGGCTTATGCGAGAATTTGTGTTTGTCTCGTAGAAATAGTAATAATAATAATAATAATAATTATAAAAATAATAAAAAAAAATAATAACGTTAATAATAATAATAACGTTAATAATAATAACATTAATAATAATAATAATAATAATAATAATAATAATAATAATAATAATAATAATAATAATAATAATATTAACATACAAAATCCGGACAATAACAAATAAATGTAAAATTAACAATAACAATAGAACATAAACAAATAAAATAAATAAATAAACATGAGTATACATAAACTATCACACAAACACGCACACACACACCTATATATATATATATATATATATATATATATATATATAAGCTATCATATAACTTCTCTAGATTTAAAACAGGTCAATAAACTAGATGTCTACGCTTAATAGCACACACAACGGAACGGGTCAACCGGACGTCAAATGAGCCTTTGTCCTGTAAGTGTCTGCTCATTGGCTGATTAGGAAGAGTGTTGTTGATACTAGAAAGCTCGTTGGCTTACAAAAAAAACTCAATAGAAGGTGTGTATATAAAAACATAAGACAACCACAAAGTTCTCGCATGAGCCTAAAGAATCATAGAGTGGATAAAACGCGGAACATTCAGTGTAGCTTACAATATATACATATAAAAACGTTATTTAACAGATACAGATTTATAATTAATTGTAAAATACGTACCCCTATTTTTGACCTATCGACTAGAAATAAAGCAAAAATATGAAATATTAGCAACCCAAATTAATTTATAACAGAGGATTATAGGATATGAAAACAAATGTGTTTTTATTATAACAGAAGCCAAATGCGTTCATTTGTTAATGAGATGCTGCGAGCTAAAAAAATGAGATAAAACTTAATAATAAAAGAACGGGAGAGGTGGTTTGGTGATGATCAAAAAAGATTGCTGGAAAGTCTGTCGAATTCAGGACACGGGAATATGCAAACAAATATTAAATAAAATGACTAAACATTACAAAATAAACACCCGAGTAAATTATACTATGGAAGAGATTAGGATGCGAAGTATGTAATATAAAAAGTTGCGTAGGTAAACAAGCTATTCCAGGAAAATAAAGCAGTGCATCGCGAGAGCGTTATTGAAGAGAAACCAATCAATATTTTTAAGAAATCTGGAAGGAGATGAAGCAAAATCTGACCCCCTAGATCACCATGGGCATGGTATATGTGACTACATAAAGGATGCCATGCCGTGTGGCAGGGATATCTCTAGAGAAGATCAGAATGTACCATATATGTGCTTCAGGGTTGCACTTGCTAACAACACTGCATTTATATTTTCCCTCTATCGGCCCCACAACAGCGGAGTTACTATCTTTAAGAGCATATCTGAGAAAATAGACGACATCCTGTCTGCACATCCCTCGGCTAACATCCACATCTGTGGTGACTTCAACGTCCATAACGTGGAATGGCTGACCCATTCAAATAAGACAGACGATGAGGGAAGGTTTTTCCATGATTTTGCCATTGCTTATGATCTCACTCAGATTGTTCGCGAACCCACCCGTGTGCCCGATACACCCGGTCAATATGCACGCCTCTTCGACCTTTTTCTCTCAACTCCACCTAAGCTATGCTCACGTTCCGTTCATTCTCCTCCAGGATCCAACGATCACTCCGTCGTATCAGTTAAGATTAAAACGTATCCCTCCACCGTACTGTATACCGATACTCTATGGCTGACTCGGATAGCTTCCGTACATTCATATCTGATTTACCTCTGCACTCCATGTTTATAAAGGAAGTGTCCTCTATAGTATCAGATCTGACTGCATGGTTAATTGTAAGCATAGACCAATTCATACCATCAAAAAAATTCCAACAAAAACCTAACACCCATCCATTGTTCTCCCCAGAATGTGTTACTGCTATCGCGCACAGAAATCACTTTTTCCATAGCTACCAAGGTAATAGAGTCACTGAGACTAAAGCTGCTTTCAGGATTGCCAGCAACCACTGTAAAAGAGTAATAAAAATGTAAGAGAGCTATATGCCCAGTCTGTTAAATCCAAGGTAGCTGATCAGCGGCTTGGTTCCCACCAGTTTTGGCAAATAACAAATTGGATCCTGAACAGAAGTGTGCGTTCTATCCCAACAATTATCAATGGACCAGAGCTCATCTCGGCAGCTTCAGACAAGGTCAAACTATTTGCAAAGAACTTTGCAGCTAATTCTACCCTATGCGACGAAGGTCATCTACTCCCCATATTTCAACCTATAACACAGAACAAGCTAGGTAACATACAAATATCCGTGCATGAGGTCGCCAAGCTAATCAATACCCTAGATTCTGGTAAATGATCTGGCCCTGAGGGCATCCCAATTATAGTGTTAAACAAACTTCAACCAGACCTTGCTCCCATACTTACGAAACTATTTAAGCGCTGCCTTAAGGAAAAGTGCTTTCCGACTCCCTGGAAGACCTCATCAGTTTGTCCTGCATTTAAGAATCCAGGTGATAAGTAATCTCCCTCTCAGTACATACCAATAAGGCCCTGTGTGTTATGAGTAATGTGCTGGAATCAATATTAAATAGAGAGATAGTCAACCACCTCAGTAGGAATAACCTTCTTAGTGATACACAATATGGTTTCCGCTCTGCAAGGTCTACTGCAGATGTGCTGGCGGTAATATCCCACAGGATTAGTGAATCTCTTGACAAAGGCTTCCTTTCTAGGGCAATTGCTGTTGACATATCAAAGACCTTCGACAAGGTATGGCATAAGGGTCTACTTCACAAGATTTCCAGCTACGGTATAACTGGAAATGTTTTCAAAATCATTAAATCATTTATCTCCCATAGGCTCATAACAGTAGTGGTAGATGGACAAAAATCGGAGGCCTGCAATATAAATGCTGGAGTCCCTCAGGAGTCAATCCTGGGTCCAACTCTCTTCCTGATCTACATCAATGACCTCCCTAAACACATACTTATATCATTCGTTGATATCTATGCTGACGACACGATCATCTACGGCAACACATCAAAGGCTGTAAATGACAAAGTTCTCTGATTCTTTCTCCTCTGATCTCGCTGGTTAAAACAACACCGAGCCGAAAAATCTCTATCTATATAAAAGCCAAGTACGTCCAATGATGGAATACTGTTGCAGGAGCTGCTAAAACAGCCTATCCTCCCTTGATAGAGTACAACATAGTCTTCCTGGCTTACTGGGGATGCTCTTTTCTCTACCCTGCAACCTCTCTCCCACAGAAGAGACGTTGCGAGCCTATCCTTGCGAGCCTATCCTTGCGTTATCGTTATTTTCATGGCAGGTTCTCGTCTGAACTCCAATCTCTTGTCCTCCCCTCGCCAATCTTTCACGAAAAACACCCGTCTAGCTGAATCCACTGTGAAAAATATTCCCCACTCTTTATCTGTGCCTAAATTAAAACGTTGATTCAATGGAGAAAGTTTTTTTCTTAGAACTGCACACCCGTGGAACTCTGTTACGTCTGCCTGCTTCCCACCGGACTACAACTTTGATGTCTTCAAGTCCAACCTTAATAAATTCCTAATGAACCGCCCTTAAGTAAACACTTCATCAAATATCCACACTAACATAATGCACTTGAAATAATGCTTATCCCTGTTTCCGGGCCTTGGTAAATGGTTATCACTGTGGAAAATGAAACACACATTAAGGACGCTGCACTTCTCTCTTTAAATGCGAAGTAAAGGGAATCTTCACCTTCCTACATGTATTATGCTCAATAAGTAAACAGATTAAGTAAACGAATTGAAGGTCATAAATTAGTGGGTATCCAGCTTCCTTCTGATGAGGTAAATAAATAAATTAAGTTCATGCAGTCGAAAGTGCCTAAACGTGATGGAATTTAGAGTAACGTGCTGCGTTCTTATACAGAAATAGACGAGAGGCTTGCTGTCTCTGTCAATGATATTATTAAGTTTTGTTTCATACCTGAAAGGCTTGATATCAAGGACGAAATGTAGTAGATTTCAGAATATTGTTTGTTTGCACTGTCGATAGAAACGTCGACCGATATTAAGTACGAAATCTTACAAAAAGCATACACTAAAAGTGAGGCAAAAGTATTTACGTATTAAAGAATATATCGATTGGAAAACATATTTTAAAAAGTCAAAAACGCAGTAGAGATAAACGCCAATGTAACTTGCATAGATAATATAAACATATGTGCGGCAATTGGGTGTACTCAGGGCATTAAAATATAGGATTGCTATAAATATACTAAGTTGATTGAAAATAATATAAATAGTTAGAAAAAAACACCCTTTTTTCAGATGAGAATCTAGTCGGTAATAACAATACAAAACCAGGAATTTCTCAAAGGGATTCCGTTCCAATACTTTAACTTATTGCATCACTTATAATATACCACACGAACTAATAGTGATAAACGATAACAACTAGAGGAGAATTGATTGAAGATCAGCCAAATGTTATATATGAACCCTTGAAAGAAAAAAATGCTTATTTAGTTCGAACTGTAGAGAAAACTACAGTAATCTGATATCATTGTCTGAACGTGAAACCATGGGCTGTAATGAAATAAAAGCGACGACGGATTAAGTACACCCCCCCACACACACATATATATATATATATATATATATATATATATATATATATATATATATATATTTGTACACGGTGGTCGCCACTTATCAAGGCCCGCAAGCCACTCAGGGATATATATATATATATATATATATATATATATATATATATATATATATATATATATATATATATATATATACTGTGTTTGCAAAATCAAGACTTCAAGACAAGGTATTGATTGCAACGAAAAGTGAATTTCCTTTTATGTTACAATTGTTCCAATGTCCCGATCGACAGTTTCAAGCATTATATCGTTTGAAAATTGTCAAAACCAGTATTTCTTCAGACGTTATGATTAACACACACTTTTGGCAATGTAGTATTTTTGGAATACAAAGAAGAAAGAGGGTGGGTATCCCTAACGGGAAAAAAATGCGAGAAACATTTACCCTGGCTGTGGTTATGAACACATATCTTGAAGTTTTGATTTTGCACACACAGTATATCATTGCTCAATTATGAAGTGTGATAATTTTGTAGCTTAATCCTTAAGTCAACCTTTTTGGCTTAACACCTATTGGAATATGAAAATTAACTGAATTACACGAACTCGGTATATTACATATAATCCCATGTATATATATATATATATATATATATATATATATATATATATATGTGTGTGTGTCTGTGTGTGTGTGTGTGTGTGTGTGTATACTCGCAGAAGTACCCATCGTTGACTGTGTTCAAAAACAGCCTACAGAAAATTTACTGTGATTGATGAAAGTATGATAGGTTATGAAAAGGGTAGAGGTTTTAAAGATATCAAATGTTAACCATATCAGTGTCATATGAAGTACTAAAGGCTTTCAGGAGCGGTTATATCTGTTAACCTTAACCTGAATACAATTTATAACAAATATGTGAAATGTATGTATATATTTGGAGTAATAATAAGCGCAGATTTTGAATACATTCCAAAAATGTAAACTAAAATAAAATGAAAACATATTATTTTATATTTTCCTAAGTAAAACATGTGTCGATGATAAAATACTCACGAAAAATCATCATCATTTTGCCGTATTCTAAAATCTTATTTCCTGTTTTTGCTTATATTTCTCAAGGAGTTGCAATTCCGATTGTCCCTTCTGCAAAAAAATCAATAATGTAACGTCACACTTGATCCAGGTTGAGGATTCTATGTGACTAGAAATTACAAAATAAGAACACTCACAGAGTGAATATCTCCGATAATCGATACAAATCAACCGATTTTATCTGAACGTCGTGCAAGTTTTTATGATTAAGTGCATTCATATTTTATACGTTATTTTACATTTGTTGCTGATATAATTATCAAAGTTAGTGGTTGAATGTCGTCAGTAATAAAAAGACTTAACATTATCATGTTATGTGAAGCGATTCTAAATAAAATGATTTGGATTTACAGCGATAGCATCATAACAGCAAAGTAGACACGATATTCAAAACAAAAATTATCCACGTTGACGTAGAGTATATATTAAACTTACATTTTAAAAATATATTTTCTTTTGTAAATATTTCTCACGAGATGTATAAGAAACCAATATGCGCAGAAAATATTAAAATAAAATTGTAGGATCTAAACTATTATAAACCTATTATAATATAAATAAAACCGATTGTAAATGATGACATTATAATATTGTTGTTGTATGTAATACACTATTAAAATAATAAAAAAAATATTAAGTTGAAAGTATTATTTTTAGACATAACAGTATGGCGATGTTAGGAATAAGTAATGCAATTGATTTTATGGAATGGTGAATCGGCCGACATTTCGAAAAGAATAAACTCGTCTGAAACCCCCTAGACTTGACTGCAATCACAAGTCTATGAAATATTTCCTGGGAAGCAAAATTTACTTCGCCTGTAAGGAGATGCTTTAATTTGTAAATGGAAACTGAATAATATTTACGGACATAGCTAATGTACATTTGGATATCTAAAGGTTTAAAGTAAATGGATTATTTATAAACCATCTTACATGATCCAAAACACAACCCATGCCACTAATCTTATATATTAAAGCATATATGTCCGTCTTTCTTCAAATTTTCATACTCAAACCCATACCGAAAATAAACGTCGCAGAACGGCCTTAGGGGCCCCAACTTATTGCTTTTTAAGGGACGTTCTTTTATCGGTCTTTAGTCGGTTAAAATTGTAGTTTATTTTTAATTTTTAACCAGTTTATATTCGTTACACGTTGGTACAGCATCAGCTTTGAATGCTATAGTCTCGATTCTAGCTGATGGTACCCAACTCCATTTAATGTACTTTAAAAATCACAGCCCTATAAAAATATATACGAAATGTAGACGAATTTAAATATGAAATATACGCGTATTTTACCCCCCCCGCAAATCCGTCCTTCTCCCAGCTAGTATTATCTTTGCGTTTATGATAACTAATCTTGCATCACTACACAGAATCGATTTAGAAATCCAAAGAAAAATATCACATTCCTATTATCTGATTTTTTTTTAATTTTGTACATCCAATAACACTATATTTTTATAGAGGTTTTATTTTAAAATAGTAAAATTCTAGTTATATCGTTCATATTTTCAATTTTCACTTAATCTCTGAGTAACGTGGAAGTATTTCTTTGGATTTACACCGGGAGATTAGTTCATACTACTTTGTTTACTACGGACTATAAATCTCTTGTTTAATGATAGATACATAGTATTAGTGTTTCAGAAAAAAATAAGAGTATCGTTATAAAATTTATTTACACTATAATTACAGTAATTAGCTCACAGATTCTGCTAATTCTTAAAAAAATAATGTTCACATATTTAAAGGCATTACTGAGATATGTCTCTTACTATAAAAATAATACGGGATATATGTAATTCGACAGAAACAAACACAAAACATTCTCTAATTAGTTCGGAGTAAATGCTTTTAGGTAAGTAATGCATCATATTTTAATAATCGTTAAAGTTGATTGTTTACTGCTAAGTAATTGGGTAGCCGAGATTAGTTATGCTCGTATATCTATGCATTAAAAAGAGGTCAGCTCGTATCGGTATATGAATCTGTATTTCTGGATTAATACGCAGAAACAAAATATATATTAGATAAGAGGTAGTCAATATAGATTTTCTAACCTAGCTCTCAATATATCCATGCATCTATATCAATCAAAACCATATGTAGGATTTATTTGAAGCTATGTTGGTTAGTTTCGCATACCATTTGATGATTTCATAGATTTATTAATAGTTTGTCTTTACTATTTCTGCTTCCAAGAAGTCGCCTGATTGTAAGAGGGCAGAGTCAATTTATATGCTGAACGCAACACACATTCGGACCAGCTTATAAGTAAACCATTTAGTATAACAAATATGTTACACTGACAGAGAGTAGCCGAGCGCAATGAAACATAAGTTTGATCTCAGTCAAAATCAGAGAGAAAAGAAAGAAAGAGACAGAGATAGAGAGATGAACAGAGGAAACTACTTTGTGTTGTTAGCAGGAATTAATTTTGCTGTAAACTGTTGAATCTATAGATATGTTCTGTCGCGGATGCGAAAATTAGAATAGGACTCGGTGAAGCGACCAAACAACGCCTACTAAAGTAACTACTAACAAATTAAAGAGGCAATATAAGAACCTGTAAAATGTGATGAAGATAGGGTCTACAGAATGCGGGAATGTTCGGAACAGCAGTGATAGTAACATAACAGATGATGATAAATGTTAAAAGAGAATACAATACGATACCTCGGTGTCCATAAAATCTTAATTTTTTATTATAATTTAAAAAAAAAAAACTATTCAAACTTTATTTAAGTATGTATTATATATATATATATATATATATATATATATATATATTGTCATCCACGTACAGTACTGTTTCGTTGTATCACAACTCATCATTGCGGCTAGACAAACACCTTTCCCCAGGGGTGGATTGAACATACAACCGTCGAAATGACAGTCGGCAGCTCTCACCATTCGGCTACGAACCAGTGCCGTAAATATTTTTTCCTAGAGCGGGAATCAAATCCACACCCTCCCGTCGCACAGTGCTCGAACCATCAGATTGTTTACAAACAAATTAAGAGTGGGCTTCGCTTAATTGCTTTTAAATACGCGTCGGGTGAAAACATATTTACAAAGTGCTCAACCCAAAGAGGGGGGGCTTTAATTGTCATCCACATACAGTACTATTTCGTTGTATCACCACTCATCAGTGCGGCTAGACAAACACCTTTCCCCAGCCGTTGATTGAACCTACAACCGTCGCATTGACAGTCGACATATATATATATATATATATATATATATATATATATATATATATATATGTGTGTGTGTGTGTGTGTGTGTGTGTGTGTGTGTGTGTGAAAATAAGTCACAGAACAATATATTGGTGGATATAGATGGATTTATTTATTCAATAAGGTAATACAATCGATTACTTGGGTATAGGAGCGATTGTTTATGCCAAGACATTTCGAAGCCTTATGCTTCTCATCAGAAGAGTAGAGAAGATGCTAGGTAACGGGATGCGGCGTCTTGCCTTGAATTCATTACGGACGAAATAGATCAAAACAAATTAAAATTATAGATGATGTTGGGGGTCGAATTATAAATAAAGGAGAAGATATATAGTGTAATGCAGAAAAGTTTATAAAGTCTTTAACATATTCTTAAGTGTATGTAGTATATATTTTAGGGTTAAAGTTGGGGCTTAACTGGATATGTGGTTGTCCCATTTTAACGGCGTGTACGGTGTCTATTATCTATGGAGTGGCATTTTCTTAAAGATGCAAGCGAGATGACAACAGCACTATGAATTAATGTATACTTTTGGAAGGGATATTATGGTGGTGATTTAAGGCGGAATGGGTGGGTCTGCGTGGGTAGTTATAAGGTTGTAATACTGGGTTTCAGAGTACAATATATGCTAGGTAATATGTAGCAATATTTCTATGTGTTCTGTTTCATAAGGCAAAGGTAGAGAGATGGGGTAGCACGTACACAAAGTAATATACTTGTATACACGCATTGAATTATCATATTATCAGTTCGTATAAACCAGCAAAGCTAGAAATAGCGGGCAATGGTCAATACAAAAGCATAAGTAATTAAAATAAAACACTTCTTTTGTTCCGAACAAACCGCTTTCAGAATATATTAGCTAAATCCCTTGTGTAAACTAACATGTCTGCAGTCAACGTAATACAACAGTGACCGACATTCCCTTAGACAGAACGATATGAAAACAACAGCCACGTTGACTGATTTGCTCTAGTATATAATTTATTTGTCAATAAAAATCTTAATAAACATATTGAGAACAATTACATCCAAACACAATCGTCACTGAGAGAGGCATCCACATAAGTGTTCGTTCTCGTTAGTATAATGGAACGATACACCCTTCATGTTATTCCTACGTAAACCACTTGAGTAGATTTACAAATAAACTCTGTTCTACACACCTTTAATCAATATTGGCTAAATATTAATCAAGTATATTGAAATATTCATCTTCTAAGTACGCGTTTGCATGACATGTTGCGTCTTCTATTTTTGTAAATACATTTGAATTGGTTTAATTTATTTTTATAACAACGCGTTACCCCAAATAAAAAAGGGTTTGAATTCTAACACAAATAACACATGCTATGAGGACAATTCACCGAGTCTCGTGTATTGTATATTATATTGTGTACGCTCATGTCCAGCTTATAACTACACATTTTCCAATCTGTCACGACCCTACAACACTCAAGTACGGACTTCACGAAGTAATTTTGTATAGTCATTGAAACTCCAGTAATAATTAATAGACTACTGTATAGTCAATTGTTCAGTAGTAAATACACTTGCTAAAACTTCTCATAGTGTGAAAATAAAATAAATGTCATCTGGTGTTTGTGAAAAAAATTATGAACACGCGACATTTACTTGTACAGGAGGAGACGTTATATTGTTATCCAGTTATAATGGAATTCATTATTTGTAAGATTCATATAATGGCTCGAATTATAACTTTGGTTCATTCCAGCAATGAGAAAATACAATGATCCTCGAATAATTTTGCCCATGAGAACATTCTTTGTGTTTTTCAGTAATATTCGCTTTGTATCAGTTTAATCAATATATGTTAATATAAAACATTGCGTCTGCAATAAAAACATTATTCATAGGGAAGTACTTATTTAGATGGTACACAGCAACAGTAGTTCTTTCTAAGATATTTAATACATGTGTAATATAACCATTCAATTATTACAACTTATGAGGACAGCATATCAAATGAACTAATAACGTTGACAGTTACTTAATTCGTCGTGCAGACAGCCTCAAGCCACAGATCTAAAAAAATGATAAGACATATCTCAATTGTGTAGACTTATTTGTCTTAGTTATTAGCTTGTTCTAGGTCGTCGTTGTGAGTGTGATTCCTGATTAAGATCGGGCAATTATTACGCTAGGCATATTTATAGAAAACAGAACTTAACTAGATTATTTTAATAGAAAGGAGTATTTAATTACAAATTATTTCTGTCATCCGTCCTAGGCAACGCTTAGCAGAATTTTTTTTTCTGCTGGAAACACTAATACGTTGATGTTTATTGAATGCTGGTCAGTCGATAAATAGAAAGAGTTCAGTAAATTGGGTTCATGGAAAATCTATTGCTTAGTCCTTACGCGACAGGCCCACACCATTTATCAAAATATGTGATTATTGCGCTAACTCTGGCAGCCAAAATAAAGTTTCATATATATATATATATATATATATATATATATATATATATATATATATACATATGTATATATGTATATATATGTATATGTACATATATATGTATGTATATGTATATGTATATATATGTATGTATATGTGTATGTATATATGTATGTATATGTATATATATGTATGTATATGTATATGTATATATATGTATATATATGTATATATATATATATATGTATAGAAATGTATATATATATGTATGTATATATATGTATATATATGTGTGTGTATATATATATGTATATATATATATATGTGCATATAGATGTATATACATGTATACATATATGTATATATGTGTATATACATGTATACATATATGTATATATATGTATATATATATGTATATATATATGTATATATATAGTGTATAAAATTATTAAAATAGAACGTTATATATATATATATGAGATATTGGAAATATTAGATATTGCATATATATATATATATATATATATATATATATATATATATATATATATATATATGGCCTAAATGACTGTACTATGAAGACATGTTTACTGCAAAGCTAAAAAAAAATCATCAACAAACAGCTACAATGTCACGCATGCATATTCGTAATGCCGTCGTTTGCCCTTCACTTGGAAAATTTCATAATTTATTTTTTAAGTTTTGCATCTATTCTACCCTGCTTAAACCGAAGTATAAAGTTTTGCATTTATAGCCATACCCTGTATATGAAGTTGCATATTTTCAGACCAAACATGACGGTAAAGTTTTGGGGCATTTTTTTTAACAAAAATATATACTAATACATAAATATATTTAAAAAGTGGTTACTCTAATTTTTTTACGGAAATATTTTATCAATCAATTACTAACGCTTTATAACTTAATGATGATCCAATCCTGGACTTTAGACATCTATCTCTGTCCCAATGTGCTGCAATTAGGAACCTATGTATTGTGTTAGGTCGTCGCTCCATTTCCTTCTTGGTCTTCCCTGTGCCCTCTTATATGTAGGAGGTGTCTATTCCGTTGTCCTGATGGATCATCTTCTTTGATGTTGTCTAGCAACGTGCCCGTCAAATCTGAGTTTCGATGTTCTGATTGCAGTATTGATGTCAATAACACTTGTTTGTTGACGGATCCAGATGCCTGATTTCCTGTCTTGTGAAGTTATGCATAACATTATTCTCCCCGATCTTGTTTTGTGCCACCGCCAAGATTTAAGTTTGGCGACTTGTCAGGACACATCTTTCACTACCGTAGATCATCACAGGTAGTACATATTTATTGGGCATCTTCCCATTGATTGGCACATTTTGTTTTCGGTTTCATTTGATATTCTCAACTGTTCCAAATATTACCTATCCCAATGCTTCATCTTTCATACCTTACTTTCCCGAGTAGATGTAGCTTTAAACGCCCTCAATGTTATTCCCCTAAAAAATTATTTGCAACTTCGCAGCGTACTGTTTAACATCCCATTTGTCTTCCAAACGTCCATGTTGAGGAAAATATCAAGCAAATATAAACCATGTAGAATATCTGCAGGAATATCATTACACATAATAGAACAGTAAAAATGTTATTGCTATGAGAAAACCGAAAAAAGCTAATAAGTAATTAATTTCCATGCATGTATGAAAGAATATGCAAATTAGTGATATAGTTTGCGAAAAATTCAATTTCACGACCCATAATATATCAAATTTGTATTAACTTTTAAAATAAATAGAAGATTGAGTTTAGAATATGAATATCAATATACAAAATAGAACTAAAATGTTACGTGTATATATATATATATATATATATATATATACATATATATATATATATATATATATTGTGTATATTTAGACAGCATTTTCTCATTTAGACAAATATTATTGAATAGCACGGAATTATTCTGTTTTACAATTTTCATTGTTATCTTCTCCAATCTCGGAATAGTCATTTTGTGTTCTTCTCTTCATATACAATTTCGAGAAGAACACAAAAGGACTATTCGGAGATTGGAGAAGATGAAAAACAAACTTGTAATACAGAATAATTCCGTGCTATTCAATAATATTTGTCTCAAATACATATATATATATATATATATATATATATATATATATATATATTACCGTATCTCATAAAAAGAGATGTTCTAAATAGAAGTTAATGTTCTTTTAAAATTAAAAATAAAAACTTCACATAAATAAAAAAATCAATTAGTTTGCAAGTAGTTAGAAAAAGGATTATCTTGTGCAACATTATATGGTCTCGTTCTTTGTTGGAATATTGGGGATTTGAGCTCCAATGTTGTCAATACCGCTGAGGATACCTCGTACGGAAAAACACAAGTTTGTAAATAAATGCTTATTAGGAAACATTAATAAATAATAACTGATTTGTCTACGTCCAAAAAGATATGTGAATATTGTGATATAACAGAAGGCTATCTATCTAGTAGTAATATTCTGTAGTTATGCGAAAAAGTAGTAGTAATATTCTGTATTTAAGCGAAAATCTTCTCTGTTGATAGGTTATTTATACATTAGTACTACTAACAAAATTTATTCAAGACTATAATTAATAGTCTGTAAAAAAAGAACAACTTAAAAAAAGGCACTTTACAAGACGATCACTCGAATAATAAAAAAAAAATCATTTGGTTTAACGTTTACCAACTGACCCTAAAACACACAATTAAATGTTTATCGAATCATAAAAATATATATTTCAGAGTATGAAACTGTTTGATAAGTTAAAATAATAAAAGAGTGAAAACATACACTTCCAATAATTCTATAGGCTGTGACAGTGATTGACCTCGAAGTCAAATGTTAAATTAACAATGGGCGATGAAGCTATTGGCCAATGGCTATAGATTGTGTGTTCAAAACGTCCAAGGGCAAATAAATATGATTTCCATGTCACAATCCATAATAGATGAACACTCTTATTCAACAGCAAAATAGGAAAGAGTAGTTCCTGTTTGTGAAAGGAAAACGGTATAGAAAAAAAGATCACTATATGATATTTTACTTTACTGTTTGAGAGACGTTGCTTGTTTAAGGTAATTGGGTATAATGTATGTTTTTTTTAACCTTTTAAATGGCGTAGTGTCTGATCCGTTATATTCAATATCACTATATGGAGACAATCACGTGCTGTATGACCTGTATGGACATATTTTATTTAATAATCGTCTTATTCTCGGAGAAATTCTTAATTTGAACATACTCTAATTTAAATTGATATTAAAATGTATTAAACCATATCATATAATATACTGTTACACCAATATCTAATCATAAGAGTTTCATCAATTCCTTGGAGTCTATGAGCTATCTAGTATTTTTCTCCACTAATTCACTCACTAAAAAGAAATGTACAAGTTTGCCTGCACGGCCACCGAGAAGGTCAAAACTGCTTTCTCGGTAATTCATTTCTAATTCAACATTTGATACAACCAAACAACACTCGCACAAATTTTCCTATGCGAGCGGAAGCCGCAATTGATTCTCTGAAAATTACCATTTCTTATGTCCACTATATCATAAAAAATAGACACCTTCAGAGCGTGTGGGCCTGATCTCGTCCCAGCTATATTATTTAAGTACAGCTCAGCTGAGATAAACTCCGTACTTCCCAAAGTAAACAGCAAATACCTTGCTGAATATTCTCTCCCAATTATTGCTCGATTAGTGCCCTTTCCCTTTTCGCAAAATCTTTGAGACACCACTCAATAAAACACTTATCGACCGTTCGCAATAGCTTATCTTCTCTCTGACAAAAGTATGAAGCCATTTTAACAGTCATCAGTAAACTTATAAAACACGTATTGGATTAGGGTAGAGATGTAGGTCTCGATATCTCCAACGTTCTTAACAAATGAAATTAAAAAGCAACAGAAAATAAATCCGAGTGGGTTTCAGGGTTCGATCGTTGGACTACTAGTATTCCTGCTAATAATTAATGGCCTGCTCAGTAAAGTTGTGTCAGGGATAGGTATATTGTCTGATGACACAAGGCTCCATAATATACAGAAGAAACACCGATAAACAGAAATCAAAAACATTGGATGGATCCTTAATAAAATGACTTCAAGACCATGGTTGAATGAGAATATAAATGCTGACATTTAATACAAGTCAGACAAAACTGTACTCCTTTATAAATTACGAGACGTCTCTCCAACCAAAAATATTTATGACAAATAACTCCCTACCTGAGAATTCTTCTTTCAAACTCACGTGTCTTACATGCAGGAGGATATATACTCTGGAACAAATACGTTGTAGACATTGCTAAAGCTGCTGTAAGAAGTATGGGATCCCTTTCTCGTCGGAGAAACCTAATCACATTTAAAGAATCATATATGAGGTCATTAGTTGCCCATGCATGGAGTATTGTTTCCACATCTGTATTTGTGCATCTACCATATTGTTGTTAATATCATGATGTCTTCATTTTTTTTATTATTTTAAATCAATCAGAAACATAAATCAGTAAAATGTACTTCTTGCTTCAAATACAATATGGTTTCAGTATTTTCTTTTAAATTTTGAGATTACGTCTCTTTTTAAATAGGATATAGCACGAGTGTGCTGAAAAATTAAGTATGTCATTTCAAACAAGGTTATTATGGAAACGTCATAAAAATGTATAAATGAAGGGAGAATTATGTGCGATTTACACAATGTTTAAATATATACATATTTATAATATTATATAACCATATATATAATGATTATTTTAGTAATATATATATATGTATATATATATATATATATATATATATATAGGTGTGTGTGTGTTATCTTATATACGCTTTAAATAGACAAAATAATCATATACGAATTAAAGCAACATTTAGATCCCATGTGTTTATAATGCCTAAAAGACAAACAACAGTCCTGACTTATCCATGATCTCCTAATTGTATTCTCTAACTCATTGTGCTTCTTTTATACTCATCATTATGCGGTCAATAAAATGTAGTCATGTTAATCTGTATGTCTATTAATTGCAATATATCTACCATTATTTAACTGTGCAATAATTCAGGTTATATATATATATATATATATATATATATATATATATATATATATACACACATATATATACATATATATATACATATACATATACATATATATACATATATATATGAATATATATACATATATATAATTATATATATACATATATATAAATATATATATATACATATATATATATTTATATATATAAATATATATATATAAATATATATACATATATATAAATATATATACATATATGTATATTTATATATATAAATATATATATATATATTTATATATAATATATATATAAATATATATATATAAATATATATAAATATGTATACACATATATAAATATATATATAAATATATATACATATATACATATATATAAATATATATGTACATATAAATATATATATAAATATATATTAATATATACATACATACATATATATATATATATATATATATATATATATATATATATATATGGCGATATGTAATATACAGTACTTCAGGTTTTTTTGCACATAAATGTAAATAAGGAATTATGTACATAGTGACAGAAAATTAGAAATAGTCTTTATTTGTTGTGCGAAAGTGTAAATAATGTTGCGTAGCGACTAACAATTCGACAATTTTTCAATTTGAAGTCTATTTTCTCTATCATTCAAGAGACAGATTAGATCGTTAGTGTTTTAATAAACTAGTCATTCTCAGCGTAACAAGGTTTGCTCGCCTGCGGCATTGTCTTGAATACTGGCATAATTATTTCTCGTCGTTACGTCCAATATAATCTCTGTGAAGGCAGAGCTAAATCAGATCTAAAAAGCAATAAAGAAGTGAAGAAACCGATCGATCAAATTAGATGAGTATGTTTCGAATATAATGTTGTATAATAACATCGATTCATCAGATGTTGACAGAATTGAATGCATATAAGTGTGGTGTAATCTATATCAAAACATAGTATTGTATGTATTTTCTAATATAGTAAAATGCAGGTAATGTAATGTTAAATATGATCGTGTAATATTTAATCTCCAAGGCAAAGCATAATATTTAAGAAGATGGCTTTTAAAATATTACTTAGTTTTATGTACAAAGGTAATATTGGTTTCAAGCAAGTAAATACTTAGACACTTCTGATGTTTTAAAAATTCTGTTATCTCAGATATCATTTATCTACATTGAATGCATTATCTGTCCTCCTACGTTACCTTTAGCTAAAACTTTTATTTATTCTGATTTTCCTAGTGGGGGTTTGTCTTTACTTCCTTTTTGTATTCACTGGCCACTTATCAGGTGGTTTTCATCTTTATACGCTTACATCCTCGCTATCAACGGTATGTTATACTCAATTTTTCTCTGTGCCATGTGCGTGTTTACTTTGAACTTTTTTCTTTTTATACGAACCTATTCATCGTTTTAACCCTACAATTTTATTTCCTCGTATGTTATATTTGTTGTTTTTTTTTAATCCCATCCGTATTTTGTTCACTTTCAGTTCTTTCTTTTTTCTGGACATTATCTGCTTATCTATAGAGTCGTTATTTATTAGCATAATTAATGTTACTGAACAGTGTATCTTGTGCAGCGCCAGTACACTAGGCGTTTTTCCATATGCATTCTAGTTCTGTAATTAGAATTTTAGGTTATTATTATGGAGTATGTACATTAATCATGATGTTTTAAACTTAAAATAACAGTTAAATTTGGTATACACTAAGGTATGTTGTGTGCATGAGGTGGACACTGAGCAGTAAATAGGCATATGTTTTTTTTGCATGTTTTGTTGATTTATGGATCAAGTTTTTTATCTATTAATGTTAAGAATGTTTTTATTATTCAGTCGGGAAATAATAAGGATGCATCTGTCTTTGAATTTTTTTAGAGAAAAATATGCATGACTACATCCTCTCCTAGGCGACGTTATTTGATTAATCCAAATACACTTTACAATATTTGCAGGAAATATGCTATCCAACGAATTATCCAAAGAATTAGGTAATTTGTGAAATGTGGTTATTTTGCTTACTGCAAATTAATAATAGGTGATCAATATTATGCATGGCTACCTCATATTGTATGCAATCAATGTGTTTAGTATATATGTCAGTAGACAAAATAAAGGAGAAAAATAGCTTTCTTTTAGTATTACAATTTTCAGGTTTAAACCGAAAACCATTTAGATGGTTTTTGTTGCAGTCAAAACGAAGGGATACAGAAATGAAAAAGCATAAATTCCTTTGTTTATGCCGATTACACACGACCATAGATTTTCTGTTCCAAGGTTTAAAAGCTTGCCCAAATTGGAATTGCCTTGTTCTAAAGAAGGCCACGCCTCGCTTTTGTCGACGCATATTAGTGTAACCACTACTTCAGATGTCGATATTACTCCTTCTGCAATGCATGTTTCTCTAAAGAAGAAATTAATGATCTTACCTGAGATTTCAAACTTTCCGAAGAATCTACTGAAATTTTACTCACAAAAATCAAGGGAAAATATCTACTTTAGCCTGAAACTCACATAAGCTGCTATAGGGAAGGAACAATTGTATTCTTGCCGTATTTCACTAGGAAAATGGTGTAGTATATTGTAATATATTGTTGACCTGCTGCACCAGGTTTGTGTCGAACAATATTATTCTCAAGACTGGGGTATATTATAGAAAGTTCCAAAAAGTTTTAAAACGTATTCTTTCTTAACTATGCCAATTATATGAATCAGTACCCCTAGGTAATTCTACGCCCCTCAAAGAAAAATATGATGAAATCAAATGTGTGCTGGAAATGAGTTCATAGAGATCATTCTAATGAATTATATATGTTGATTTAAAAATCGTTTGGCGGTCTCCTCACACTACAAGGTGCCTGCACTAAATATATTTGCTCCTTGTTATGGTGGAATAGCATTACAAGAACAGAGCAATGGATTAAAAAAGATTGTCCTATACACAGTGAACAGTGTCTTGCTCTCTTAATGTTCTGACTATGTATTAAATGGAGCGTACCAAAATTGTTTTTCCTCCTATTATCATGCATCTTGGCATCATGAAACTGTTTGTGAAGATTTTTGATCATAGTAACCATGTTTCCGATATATTTTCATGAAATGCATAACAATAGAGAAATTAAAAACTGAGACTTTTTCATGTACACAAGATTCTAAATTTAATGAATGTTGCAAATTTGTCTAACTTGATGAATTCTCACGAATTGTGTGTTGCATGGAGTCCACGAATGTAATAAAATATTTATCAAAAAGCGCAGATGTATCCCAACAAAATAATTTATTATAAAACCCAATTGCAGACAATTACTAGCGAATACTGAAAGAGATATATGTCAAAAGTATTATTCAACATGCATCCATTTGAGCATTCACTGCGCTACTAAGCCTTTTGGGAAAACATCTTTTGCAGCACGTACATCATCTATTGCCATTTTCTCTCAGCATTTGTTTCCGTATTTTCAATAAACTTTAATTTTTAACAAGTAAAACAGCTTTCGATCTCCAGTATTAACCACAAAGTATAATCAAGAGCGTAAAGATCAGTTTATTGAGAAGTTTATTCTTCTTTCCTGGTGTAGTACGAACAGTTGTCTCTACCGCATTGCTGTGATACATGCCCAGTTTGGCCTGTCGCGCCATCTTGTTAAGGAGTCCAAACTTCATCATAAAACACGTAATTAAAACATGGGATTAGTACAGTTTCAATGTCCTCAATGTGATGTTCTCTGTTAATTTTGATCCCTTGAGGCAGAAAAAAAACAAGTTTTGAGTCCTCTTTTTCAGAAACGGCTGCTCAGCCAATCGATGGTGGTTTGCATGCTGAAAATCCTTCCTGCATCATCAGGTAGTGACTCACAACTTTTCCCAAGTACCCTATCCTTTTGATGCGTGTAGGCCTGTGTAAGTGAGAATAAGTTTTCATCAATGAAGAAGATGTTATTGAGCTTGCTCTTACTTCGGCATACCCTTGCTGTTATTTTTGATTTGTTTGTCATGTTCCGGTGAATCATTTCGAATTTCGCCTGATTTTTTCTCTAAATTGTTTTTTAGGTGTCCTTAAGGTGTGGAGACGGCGTGATTGTTGTCTATCTTTGATCAACTAAATTTCCAGGTAACGATCAATCGTCCTTTTTATGGTCATTTTGTTGATTTTCAGGGTTTCCCTTAACTAAAATATTTCTGGTTGACGAAAATCCTTCCCATGGTGCTCTTTGGTCAATCCATTAAACAGATATTGTTAAAAATGATTATATTTTGTTTCTTTAAAAATAATAAATCATATATTACATTATCTTAAAATGACAAGAAAATAGCAAATGAATTTTAATACTTTCGTAAAATGGCTAAGACTTTTTAACAGGATATTTGACCCACCCTGTATCAAAAACATGTTACATTTTTTAATAATCAATCTTGCTCGTTTTAAAGAAAGTCTAAAAAGAGTGAAGGACGAACAAGAGAATCGCGCAAATCAAGATATCAGCGACATGCCATTTCGCTGTCAAGATTGCTTGGATGTCACAATGTGTGTATGCTTCTGTTGGTTTATCAAACAAAAAACCTCAATAATCGACTTTGATGGCTATGCTTAACAGTTTTGTACAAATTTTAGATTAATTGTGAGTATTCTAGTTTTCTATCATGAGATTGTGATTTAACATTTCAGAAAACTAGTGTTTCTTCAATTTGCTTGGTATTATTGTAGCTATCAACTTTCTATAATGAGAAGGAATCATAGAATAAAAACGAGAGAATTAAAAAGAGTGACAGCATTTCTAGAATCAACATTATTTCATTTGGGAAAGCAGTTAAAACTAAGGTCTCATCAGATTTTTTTCTTAGCAAGTGTAAGTATTCCCCTCTTTGATTAAATTCAGTATTAAGACTGGTTCACAGTAAATATACTATATCCATACGCGTTATTTTTTATTCACACATTATGGATTTGATTTACATTTCATCCAAAATAATTTGGAACAGATTAAACAAGAATTTTCACGCAGTCGGTATAATACATTAATTTAAAATATCATCCAACAGAAAAATTAATGTCCATATAATAAGTAATCGTAACATAAACTTTTTCAAATATTATGAATTGGTTTTTAGCTACTAAAG
>NC_136489.1:33883014-33895514 GCF_053919585.1 Euprymna scolopes
TTTTAATGAAAAGTTGGTGCCATTGAAAGGATCCTGCTAATTGAATAATATCGATTTCGGTCTAAATATGCCTTTCGCATTCTGTTTACATCCCGTGCTTAATTAACTTAGCAAATGGATGTGATATTATCACAGGGTGTTAGTACATTTTTTTCTATATTCATATTTTTTATCAGAATTGATCCTTTGTTATTTGATTATAACATTCTTTTTTAATATCGATGCAAGTAATCTAAATGCGGCTATACTCTTTTATATTATTTTTGGCAATTGAAAGTATTAAACACAAAATAAAATGTTTTCAGGAAAAAAACACCTCCTCAGGTGAACATTATATTTATATTTCCCCATGAATTTATGTCTAATGGAATATTAATTGTAATTGTTAGACCCTTATAACATTCCAAATGCCTTCTCAGAAACTTCGTCACCCATACTAATCTATGAAAGTAGGAATTCTACATTGAGAGTTTACTGCGCTGTATGTTCCCCCACCGAAGAAAAAAACTCTTTTTTATGTCAATTTATATAGCTCTAGTATCTCTGTGGTTATAACTCTGTATGTTTTCTATTTTTACTTAAACTTATGCGTATGGACATGGCGTCATAAAATTGTGTTCAAAACATACATGCCAAAATTTAAGCCTTTATATAATGAAAAATAACAGCTGCAGAAAATTATTTGCGCACGTCAAAATTGCAATATAAAGTAAGAAATAAACACACACAATATGATTTAACATCAAACACTATTATATATTGATTCAATATATTTCCGTGAATATAAAAATTCAATTTAAATCTAAAGGCGAGGAGCGTATAATTATGCATTCATGGAAAAAACAATGCGAACTTTACTAAACAAACAGAAAATAATTATTATTTAATAAGTGCATGTGTAATTCTGCATATTTTATAGGTGCGAATAATTATTCTGATGTATATATATATATATATATATATATATATATATTGAAGTGAAATTGCATCTGTGTGTGCATGTGTGTGCCCCTGTGTGTGTGCCGTTGTGTGTACATTTTCCTACAAAATAAGTTTGTCAATTTTAAGTTTACATACTCATGTTTTGACATAAAGTGTATTGAGATTTGGGAAAATCTTTTAATCGATTTCTTGCCAGACATCGGGTTATCAAGCTGTCAAAGTTCAACAATTTGTTATTTAAAACCCTACCAAACTCCTCTGCCAATTTTGGTTCCACGTTTTAATATTTATTTAATTATGGCATGTCTACAAAATAAGATATTTCTTCCAACAGTAACTGTTGTTGGAATTGTGAAGAAGTGAATGTATATTTACATAATTTTGTAAAGGTATTTACTGTGTGAGACGTAAAGTAAGCGTTTCTACGCCATGAACTAGGTCAGAAGCGGAGATGCGTTAATTTATTTCTAGAAAAGGAGCTTAAAAATGGGGGCCGTTATGTCAGAGAAAACTTTTGTAGTAAAAATATGACTCGTTTTAATGGTACACCTCAAGCTTGTTAGAATAAGAATAAGAATAAGGGGCCTTAAATGTTGAAACGAGCAAACAAATAGAGATGGAAATAATCGCAACACGGTAAGATTGTAACGTGCGTCTATATATGTATTAAAATTAAAAATAGAAGATCGAACGATGACATTTCAAATATGAAAGCGTAACATAATTGCTATTTCCTAATATTTTAATGTTTAGCCTTACAGCAAACATTTTTCTATAGCTCAGGCATTAACATCCAGGGAAAAACGCGAATTGTAACCCAAACTGTCTGATGCCTATTTTCGGTGGTGACCCACATGCCAATTTTTTAAATGATAATTATTTATTTTTTTTACTTTTTGCATCATTTATATATGTTGTTTTCAGTATAATATAATAATAAATATGAATTCTGAATTAATCCTAAATAATATTTAACCATTTTTCGAACACAATACCAGTAACCCTGCATGTATTTTTGCAGTGTCTTGACTTCAAACGTAAAAAAAAAAAAAATATTATCATGCTATTTGCTAGACTCAGCATCGAAACCGAACCATCATAATTCTTGCACAGGAAATTAAATATGAAATATTAAAAGTATACAAGGATAAATGTACAAAATGAAAACGCAAATTTTCCCACTAAACATTGTTTTATATTTTTATATACGCTAGCAGGGAGACCTGGCGTTCCCGGGACTAAAATGCTGATTAATGAATATTTAACACTCCTGCATGTTTATTGTCATCGACATCCGTGAAATCGACCACGAGGAACTTCACATGCTCCCATGCACTAACTTAGTCCAAAATATATGTTAGTTTACGTTACACTCCAGAGAACCTATTGTTTTTTTGTGATTTTTTTTTTATATAACCTTGCTTTACATTAATGAAAATAAACATAAGTGAGGGGGTTGAACCTAAAACCCATATACAGCTAAATCACGTTGACACATTGAAGTTAAGAAAGGTTGACTCTGGCCAATCCTTCAATTGCTGATCATTTGTGAATTACCGGTGCTATATGTGCTCCCCGCATTACTCGGCATTCTTCCCCGTAAACTACCGATTCTTTTTACTACTTGATTCATGCAGTGCCAATTCTTGAGAGGTGGGTTTAGGATTGCGCAAGTAATGTCCCTACAATTACAGGCGTAGTTATGTTTAAAGGGTGTATTCATTATCTCCGGAGACGTAACGAAAATATTATTTATATAATAAGGAAAACATTACAAAACATAACAATATTTTTTTAAACAAAAATGAATGTAACCAAAAACATGCGTCGATCATTTGAAATCTATTAATTCTTATAGGATTTACATTAAGACTGATATATTAAGACTCTTATTTTTACGTTCATTACGAATGCATTGTTTTTACTAAATATAGAACACCTCCTTTACTCTATTCCCCATTTGTAAGCCGGACTATTTCCTGATTAATCAACATTCCTACTTTGCATTACCTGCATTATCAGCGTCAAAAACCAGTCAGGTGCAAGGCAAACATTCGACTGTCGGATATACATTTCACTTTATTTATCCCTGATCAAATTACTCAGACTGACGTGCCTCAGGTTTCTCCCTCTGTTGTAATCATCACCTCAGGTGTGATGATCAATCAGCATGATGCTTGGAAAATATGCAGTCAAGCTCCGTTTGTGATATCATCAGTGGTAGCACTAACAGTTGCGCTTGCAATTATCGAAAAATATCCATTAATCACACTGAGGCGGCACGTTATCATCTCTTGGGTTGTCTTTGTGAGATAATTAAAAACTGTCGTTAGATAGTATAAAATACAGAATCATCTATTGCGATTGTTTATGATTATACAGAAAACAATATTATTAATAGTTAAGCATAGTTAATGAGGAGTTAAATCAATGTGGTATCCCGAATATGTCACATAAGGTATATTACACTAAACCATGAATAATAAATATTACACACTGCCGCTAATCGTACTAACACAACAATTTTTATTCAGAATACTATCCAGAATGGTTGATATATGGTGTCGCCTGCGAGATTACTAAAATTATGGTACTGTTTTTTTTTCCTACTGGAAATCATTAATTCATTAATCAAGTATTTGTAAAATACATATTATTAACCATTTACATATTTACTTTACAAAGTTTTGATAAAATAAGCATTCTCACAAAACGATCACGTTTGGCCCCTTTCGGTAATATTACCAAAAGTTGAAAACGAATAAAGAAAGGATGTAAGCTTTTATACATTTCGTATTCTTTTTTATACATTTCCATTCATATATATATATATATATATATATATATATATATATATATATATATATTTATATATATTTATATATGATAAACATATAAATATATATATATATAATAAACATATAAACACATATGTATAAGAAAGAGAAGGAGAGAGCAAAAGATAGACTGAGTTAGAGAGAAATCTGAGATAAATGACTGCAATCGCTTGTAAAAATCACTCAACAACATAATACAAAAATTACTAACCGAAAATTAAAAATTAGTTGATCAAGAAAATGTTTTAGCGTAACTATTTTATGCATATATATCACACTTCTTTTAGAAAATCAGAGTATAGTTATGCACTTTTCATTACACCGTATTTAACATACATTTTTATATCATGCCCGTTTGTTGCTGTATAATGGTGGTAATCTTAAATAAATAAAAGATGATAGAGAGATTATATGAACACATCGATTACCATATTCCCAATTTGTAAGCCTCTTCATTTTTTATTCCCAATTTGTAAGCCTCTTCATTTTTTATTCCCAATTTGTAAGCCTCTTCATTTTTTATTTATGAATAAACATTCATACATTGCACTAGCTGCTTTATATATATGTATATATATATATATATACATATATATATATATATATATATATATATATATATATATATATATATATATATATATATATATATATATATAAGGCTCCATGAATATTTATGTGATTAGTATTCGTGTGTGTACATTTTTACTATAATAATGTATGTTAAATATACTGTTCCGTGAACTCTAGTGAGTGTATTTTTCTGGCAATGACATCGAATGATTTACGATTTATATTATTATGATGAAATATGAAATTACTACGAAGGTAATTAAAAACGCATTGAAGTTGCAGCCAATTATATTCACACAACATTTATGTAGCTTTTAAAATCGAACTGCATACGAAATAATTTGCTCAATTATGTATTAGTATTGCATACACAATTCATACGTTGCCAAAAATTTGTTACTTTTTATAGATAGAGAGTATGTCTGTTACCAGCATATTCCCAGTTGATAATGTCATATGATTATTACTCGCATTTTAGTATCTGATTTTTGTTGCCTTTATTGTTTTCATCGATTTTGTAAAATATATAAAAAAACATGAACGTGTTTAGGACAGTAAAATATGAGACATATTCTGATTTCTACTTGTTTTAAGAATGTACTTTACTAGAAAATATCGTTCCTTTATTAATTTATATTATCTACCCAATTTAAAAAAAATACTGTTTGTGATTTTCATAGTTATGATTGTTGTTTGGAAAATGAAAATATATTTATTGACAAGCACACTTATTTCCTCACTTGACTCGAACATATATTGATATTTTAAAAAATTAAGGTTTTTTACTCTATAATTTGTGTAGATTCTGTATTTTTCTTTGCGCATTTAACATGTTTTTTTTTTCTAATTTTATGACCAAGTAGCATCTAAATTATGCACATTTTTTTAATAATTATATTTCCTTAATAATCACAACGTCCTTATTTTGGTAGTAATATATGCATAATAGATTCATGTGTTACGCTATACTAATTTCACTTTTATAGAAGAATCCTTTTTTATAAAATGCGTTCTTTGCATCATTTTTTAAAAAGAAGTGTTGGGTTTTTATTAGAATCAGAATTGGGAATCTGAAAAAAATGGAAATATTGGGGCTATCAGAATCGAAATAAAAAAAAATGAAAAAATATGTATATGACACGCCCCCTATTTCCTCACTTAGTTCGAACACGACTACCTTGGCATTTAAAAAGTTTTTTTTTACTCCATGTTTTGTGTAGTTTCTGTGCATTTTTTCTAATTTTATGTACAATTAGCATCTTATATGATATGTGTTTAATAATAATATTTCCTTAAGAGTCACAACTTCCTACTTATATTTATAAACTAGCGAGGGTACCCGGCGTTTCCCGAGTGTTTGTTTCCGGGACGGGGGGGAGTTTTAAAAAATGTTATGGCAGGTAAGTAGGATGGATCAAACCCGGAGTCATGAGTAAAAGTAGGAAAATAAAGTGTGAAAAAAACAAAAAAAACATCTGCAAGGTTAACAGTTCGGCCACCAAGAAAAGTCCATTCCAGTTGTTTAGGAAAAAAAAAACGACTACGGTAGGTCGGCGCGAACATGAAATTATAATGTGAATTGTCCAGGACGCTAACCACTACGCCACAGAGCACTGCAGCTTAGTTTAGTGATTTTAAATAACTTCACATGAAAGAATTACGAATCCAAACCGGTGTACTCTTCTCAACTGTTCCTTGTGAACGATCCCCAAACGGTGTTAAGTGGTGGAAGGGGGGGGGAGAAATTTATTAGAGAGAAAATATTTTACAACTTCCATTGATCTTAACCGATTTTGGCCGTGACTTCTCAGCAGAAAAAAAGTATAGAAATCTAAGATTATCAAGGAATTTGAGAAATAATAAGCCTATAACACACCTCAGATATTGTTCTGCCGTTTGTGCATATTATATTTGCATGAAATATCTTGATTATTAATCCTATTAAGTCAAAATCAGACGTGAAAAAATGAGTTCATTTTATTTATATAGAGAAGAAGAAGAGATTAATAACAGATTCATATGTTACTCTATACGAATTTACTATTATACAAATGGGATTTCTTTTATAAAATCCGTTATTTTGTTAATTTCTATTAAAGTACTGTTGCGTTTATATACTGGAGTCCAAAAAAGAACTGGGAATCTGAACAATCGGAACTATTTGGGGTATCAGGATCTAAATTTTAAAAAAGTGAAAAAAATTGCACGTATTTTCTGATGTCAAACACGATTCTTTAAATTTAATTGTCCTTTCATTTTCTTTAAAATAAAATCTTCCACTGTCATGAGAATAATTAAATAATCAAAATTCATTCATTTTCAACTACTAATTAAACTAATATATATATATATATATATATATATATATATATATATAATTATGTTTAAGACACTATAGTTTGTTTGTTTTTTACTCCAATTGGGAAAAATAAAAAATAAATAAATTTATTAAAATCGAAATCGTTGATTGTATCGGAACTGTGAATTTAATACGAAACCATTAATTGTATTGGAATTATTGCATCCGTCCCATCAAGGCTGAAATGTTTTAATTGTAATGTATATTTTAGAACACTATTTAGACTAATATTGTGTATCCAGTGGCACTGTTAAAAATCGATCTACATTACTTAGACTCTATTGAGTCTTAACTAATGCAAATCGAGTTTAAAAGTGTAACCGAATAAACAATATTACTCTAAATAGTGTCGTAAAAATATACATTATAATTAAAATATTTTACTCCAAACATATGCCCAATTCTAGTTTATATACTAGAGTTGTGTCAGCCAAATTTAAGAGTACTTATCAGATATCTTATTTTTCATTTTCAGACATAAATATGTTATTTACTTCAGGTGTTTTTTTTCGATTGTTTTCTGTATTTATTCCTGCGGAAACTTATTTTCTGAACAAAACTATTCTCATTTTCAAGTATGCCACGTTTAATTATAATGGTAACTGTCTCATATTTATTCTTTCGACAATAACGTATCGTAAAATGGCGAAAATATTAATTAGACAAGCAGAACTCGTGTGCAGCTGTTACTCGGTAAAAGTATGACCACTTACCCAACTTGTAATAACAAAACAAACAAAAAAACACAATTTTATTTTAGTTGTAGCTATTCCCCGCCTATTACAATTGAAGGCTCTGGTTCCCTTGCCGGAAATGAATGTATCGTGGCGATGTACGGATGCATTTCATACATATGTATATATTGAAGCGTATATCTTCCAAATAATGACGTATTTTAATAGATTTTGCCTCGACAAAATTTGGTGTTTTTTTTGTATCCTGTTTTTGTTTGCATTTAATATAACACGAAAAATATGTGTGTTTGGATTTCTCGAAAAACCATTCAACACCCGTTTTAAAGCCCGACCTTCATTATTTCACGTTCAATTGGGCAGTTGCTTCAAGGACGAGTATCTCTTTTTCCGACACATTTGCAAGCTATCGTTACTACACTTTCTTTCAGCGTTCCCAACTTCCGCTTGTGCCATGTGCATTCCACTGCTTTCCACAACCAAACTCTCACGTGTCCGTGTGATCGTCCACCGGAAGGGCCCACGACCACAATGCCGTGTCACAACTTCACTTCTAGTACATTCTAATTTAGGTCGTTCATGGTGACTTGGGTTTGACGCCTGTCAAACCTAAACTTTTCTGGCACTGGCTAACTCGATGATGGAACCCAAAATATGTTTATACATATTTCTATTTCTAAAACTACCTATATAGCAATTAAACTGGGATTCATAATACTACATATATATATATTTATATATATATATATATATATATATATATATATATATATAAGTGTGTGTGTCTACTTAATTTAATCACATAATCAATATAGGAAAGTATAAATTTTTGCGTAGACTTTAATTATTTACTTCAACAATGCTCAATACGTACTTAGAGCTCGATAGTAAGTTATCAAAAATGTATATGGCAATTAAGCTACAAAGAATATTCCGCATTTCCTCCTCGCTAGGATTCGTAAAGCTTATGCATGAGCCTTATATATAACAGAAAATGTCGTAACAATCGACCATAGTTTTATTATCCTAAATATGGTTTGAAATGATAGAGAACACATTGTTCTAACTATGTTAATATGTCAGATATATTTGTGAATTAATTTCAGTCACTAATGAAATTATTATTAGTCTCAGTCAAGAATTACTATATTTACTGATTGACGACAGAATATATCATGTAGTATTAGAACAGGTATTTGTCAAAGTATTAAATTTACTACTGGGCTATACCAATTGCAAACGATTATTCGAATATACGTTCTTGCGAATATTTGTTTTAGAACTGACAGACGTGTGGTAGAAAGTGACTGCCGACGGAAATTTGTGATAACATCTGCGAACCTAAATTTAATTATGAAATAATAATTCAATTTTGGTTTGTATATGGCACTAGGTAAAACGAGAACGAACACATCTATAATATTTCGTGATTAATTGCGAAGTCAATGCAGGCTAAGATCACGTATGTTCCTCTATAACACTGACGCACAATCAATGTCTTTGTTTTAAAGTGAGTTAACTTTCACGAAATCAAATTCAACGTCTAAAACTAGCGGAAAAATATGAGAACAAAATCTCCGTATAGTGAAAATGACTATTGGCTGACTTAACGATCCATAGCTAAGTCAATATACAAAGCATTGTAAGTATATTATGATAAAATGTATCCTTTGTTTCGCGTGTTAACATTATATATGAGAGCGGACAGACTCCATTAATTTAAATACGACGTAAATAAGTTCGCAATAATATTTATTAAACGAAAAATGTCGAGTAAAACGCAGTTATCAAAAGTTTAAAGTTAATAAATATTGCTGTGTAGATAAGATTTAAGGAATGTGAAACAATCGTCCATTTTGTCGAAAAATACCAAGTAATATATATATATATATATATATATATATATATATATATATATATATATATATATATATAGTAATTATGCTGAAATTTTAATAGTGAGCACGCCCTTTTAGGAATTTCCTTTGTAGTGCAAAAAATCGTGTTGGGTAAATGTGTAAGTAAATCTATGTAAACAAACATTAACGTGGGTGTAGCATTTTTACGTCATAAATAAAGAAAATTTACAATATATGAAGAGTCAGTTCAGTCAATGTGAAGTTCGGAAGTTAGTTCAGAGTGGGGAGACAGCATGAAGTTAAGCGAAACCCAAATCTAATTCTTCACAATCTTATAGAAGACTGTCAAAAAATACAGACTCTAGACAATATAAAAAATACAGCTATATCATAATTAATTGCGTGTTCTAATAAGTAATAACAGGTTGCAAAAGTGATATATACGCTCTCTCTCTCTTTCTCTCTCTCTCTCTATCTCTCTCTATCTCTCTCTCTATATATATATAAATATATATATATATAAATATATATATATAAATATATATATATATAAATATATATATATATATATATAAATATATATATATATATATATATATATATATATATATATATATACATATAAGAATATCGGAACTACATACTTCCCGAACGAAAATGAGAAAGGAATAACATTGAAGATATAATGTATGTGATATCTTTCTTATGGCACATTTTAATGGAAACAAAATATAGTAAAACACGAGACAAAATACATAAAATATTAAATATTGCAGATGAAAGTAAAACAAACAAAAAAACATAAGGATTGCATATGGCAATTTCATGACATCGAGACTTTAAGAGGCTAACGAACAGTAATAAAACAATACCTCATGGCGATGTTTAAAAGAAAACATTCTGAGAAGTGTGAAGCGTGTCTAAAATACGATAATCTGAAAATATATTATTATTATTATTATTATTATTATTATTATTATTATTATTATCATTATTATTATTATTATAAATAATAATAATAATAATAATAATAATAATAATAATAATAATAATAATTTTATTTTATATTTTTTCTTGCATTCATATCGGACTAAATAACTTTAGGGTAAAGGAGAACGGAAAGACACAGGAGACAATCACTAATACGAAATTATTGAAAGACGAAAGTTGCGATAACGCAAATTTATTTGCAAAGTATGTCAAAAAGTTGGAGACTACAAGAAATCTTTGGAGAGTTCTTGTCAGTTACGTTCAATGGAACTGCATAGGTTTTTTTTTTATAAAAGTGGTGTTTTTCAAGATGGCATATGTAAAAGCACCAAGTGAGTATAATAATATGACACAGTGCATAAAGGAGAAGTAATGAAACAAATAGTATTTTGATAATAAAGAAATAATAACAGATTAGTACCATTAGAGCCCAAGTTTGTAAGAGATGATCAGCAAACACGCCCTAAGTTGCATATGCATATCTGACAAATAGAGAAAGAATTCATGTTCTTAAGGCAGTAGTCCAAGGCGCAATGTGTATATTTTGCTTTAAAAACATCCCTGAACAATTCTTTCAGTGGGGTACTAATATGATTGTTGGATGATTATGTGTCCACTATTTTTAAGTCCAGATATGTTTCTTGCAGTTTACTATCAACTGTAGACTAGAAACACACCGTAACAGTAGAACATATATACGCAGCAATTAGGGACAGTTATGCCGTATAGAAATAAATCAGATATCTTACACATATATTGAGAGAGCTTAAGATTACATCTTGATATTACAGATATTTACACATTTCGAGAAGTAAAATTCTTTAAAGAAAACTGTAAAATAAAATTAATGGCCGCATTTGACCGAAAAGTAGGTTAGATAGCTAAAATTAAAATAATAAACTTTGTGGAAAAAGTGAGAGGGAGGGAACACGAGGAAACCACAAGGATTTATGAAATAATAAGTATATGGTTAGAAAATAAGGAAAAGCTGGTATTTCCACAAACTATTGAGAGGGTTTTCTCTGTTTAACATTTTTCAACGTTGTAAGTCTGTACAAGACGAGACCTGTACGGTTAACGTGTGCTGCAGCAAATATAAGCTAGAATGAAGATATCATTTTTTTTTTTTTGCAAATATGTGAACACTATATAACGAGGAAGAATAAGAGAGAACTTCTTATTTAAATATGGACTATAGATTGTGACGTTATTTGCTTTTTTTAATACACACTTTTGAGCTCAGATGGAATTGCCAGATGGAGTGGCACACGATTAAAAAGACAAACGTAGATTACTGAAAGTTAAAATTAAGTAGGATAGCAGGTTTACGATCTTTTCGGAGCACAGACAAGTTACACATTTTTAATATAAATATTTCTAAACTAATTATTATAATGTTATTTCTAAGTAAACGAATTCACTTATTCAAAATCCTATGATGGTACATTTGCAAATGAAGTAATAATTTTTTTATTATTGATCCAAAAATATAACATTATTATCGACAAATCCCTGCCGGTATATTCAGCGTTTTCTTCCATATTTTTAAATAAACATGAAAAGGTAAACGTAAAAGTAATTATGAAAACACTTAATAATGAGAAGTAAGTTCTACATTCTTCTTTTGATTGAATGGTTACTTATAATATACATCATAATGAGATCCATGTTCCAGCCAAATAACGCCATCAGTAAATGAATTAAATGTGATATATTGAAGTAAATGAGGGAATATAAATCCTATGTGCACCATTGAACGGCTTTTCACAGGTGGGATTTCATTAGAGATGTTGAGATAGCACAGAAATCATGGCTTCTAAGGTCCTAATGTTTTCTCAGAAAAGTTACTTCATGCCTATTGATTATTGCTTAGCTGGGACATTTAATAGCATATAGAAAGCAACTAATCAGAAATATATAGAAAACAACGTTTTCAGCTGTATGAAGCATGGATAGAAATATTAGTATAGGCAGACAGCGAGTAACATAATATAGTTGAAATCTATCAAAAACATATACATATATATCTTTTACGTTGTGAATAAACGATCGGACCTTGCCGAGAATTTCAATTTAAATCTAAAATGCACCTCATTATTCCATTCGTGTTATCCTATATGATTAAATCTGAACTGAAGGACTGACATTAAATTCCAGAACATCCATCTCAATATAAACCTTATTTTTACATACTAAACCAAATTCGACACAGTAGGTAACAGAATAATCTTGTGAACATTGATTAGTT
>NC_136489.1:33900514-33918014 GCF_053919585.1 Euprymna scolopes
TCGTATGTTTACCAGTTCTTTCTATTGTTCTATATTATATAATTGTAAATATTTTATTTTATTCGTATGTTTACCAGTTCTTTCTATTGTTCTATATTATATAATTGTAAATATTTTATTTTCTTCGTATGTTTACCATTTCTTTCTATTGTTCCTCTCCCTCTGTTAAATTTACACGCACCACCACTAACTGTGTTCTTGCAAGATATTGTATTTATCTATTTATTTTCTATTTTAAACGATTTCCTTCTTATGAGGCTGTTGATGAATGAGGGCCTTGGGTTTTGCCGGCTATTTTATACAAAGCAATATATATATATATATATATATATATATATATATATATATATATATATATATGAAATAAACTGGAGGTGGAAGGACCTGGATACTCAACGTTTCGCCCGATTTATGCGGGCTTCTTCAAGAGGGATGGTCATTCAATGACCATCCCTCTTGAAGAAGCCCGCATAAATCGGGCGAAACGTTGAGTATCTAGGTCCTTCCACCTCTATTTTATTTCATATCGTCGGATTTAATCCAGCTCAACAATCATATATATGTATGTATATATATATATATATATATATATATATATATATATATATATTTATATATATATATATATATATATATATATATATATATATATATATGTATATACATATATATGTGTGTGGGGGGTGTGTGACGCAATTAAAAAAAAGATAGATCTGTTTAGAAAATACGATATGTAAATATCGATAAATAAACGGCGTTTGTTTCAAACTCCGAATTTATATATATATATATATATATATATATATATATATATATACATATATATATATGTATATATATGTATATATATATATATATATATATATATATATATATATATATATATATAACAATTTATGTATATTACTCAGCACATAGCCATGAATATGTGCATCAGTTTACAAATATAATTTTTGAAGCGATATTGGGAAAATAATTACTTGTCTTGTCTGGGTCAACACTTTTCAACGAAACTATCGGGAGAAAACGAATATCGTATTTCCCGATTTACGAGTATTATCACGAAAGAGCATTACATGGTTGATTAAAGACTTCCAGACCGGAACGTATGGAATTGCGTTTACTAACAAAGATAATACTTGCGGGCTTCAATATACTATATCAAATTTTACTACTCTCTAAATATTCGTAAATAATACTTTTAATTTAGGTGCAAAATATCAGACATCAGAACGTTGGAAGGAGACATACGATATTCTTCGGTCGTTTGACAATGTTAATATTAGTCATACCAATCGAATATTTTAGTAATCCTATGATTTCTATAAATGTATTACTAAAATAATGAACTATTATTATTATTATTATTATTATTATTATTATTATTATTATTATTGTTATTATTATTATTATTATTATTATTATTATTATTATTATTAATATTATTATTATTATTACTGGATTTTACTTCTTTACATCAGATCAATTCGTTTGACTTTAAACATTCAAGCTGTAATAACATTGTCGCCGCAAAATAATTAAACCACCATCGTGTAAATCTGGTTAAGCAGTTTATGGTGGTTTTTTTATTATTCCCGTCTTTTCACTTACAATGGGACTACAGTTCGAAATAGTTATTGATATAATATTATTTAATAACAATTTACCTTTCTGATGTTTTAAAAATTTTTTTTTTTTTTTTTTAATTTTAATTTTTTACATTTTTTGAAATTTTTCATGAATTACTTTTTTTAGACATCCGAACTATACCTAAATACCTCCGATATTCCCAACAGGCAAGCCTTTTGTAAGATTTAAAAAAAATGCCTAGCCAATCTGATTAAATCATTTGTGGTCGCTTTTTTTATGATCCCCAGCGTTTCAATTACAATAGGAATCACCTTGACTTCGTTATATTTTCAGAGTCTAAATAACTTACATTTAAGATCTTCGTATTCATTTTTTTCTTATTATTTTACTCGCATTCCCATATAGAAAGGGCAGCCTAGGTCAATAATTGAGCAAGTTCCCTTGTTTTTATTTTGTAAAATTATATCAGGAGTGTTTAAGGACCTTATCAGTCTGTACGCGCATATCCCATAGAAGTTTGACATTGTCGTTCTCTTTACCACTTCTGGTTTATACTCATACCACTTCTCATTGTGGTGTAATGCGTAGTTTGCATATATTCCTGTGTGGGACTGAAGGAAAATGTAGTACTCAGAAAAAAAGGAAAAATCAGGAACACAGATAGGAAATAGTTAGTATCGCCCACCTCTAGAAGAAAGGGATTTCTTGTTTGTAATAACCGTGGTGAAAGAAGAAGACAAAAAAAAACAGAAAGAAAAAAAAACACGCTCCCCACAGGCCCGTGGTTCCTCACAAAGAACAATCTTGGAACTCTCTCGTCCGCTCCGGCCGAAACACCATATCCGAGGTAAGCTCTCTATTGCCCCTCATTTCGGTTATTGCTTATTTTGCTACAGGGACCTGATCTACATTGTCGTGTCTCCATTTCTTATATTGATGTTGAACTAGCATAGGGCATTCTGATACAATATGCGCTAATGTTTTTCCATTTAATTACACATTCTGAACATCGGTGGTTCTGCATTTGTGTCGATGTATTGTTTGAGGAACCTAGTGTGAGTGACTTGTTTCTGTGTTGACATTAATGTGCTCCCACTAGATCTTTAAGATGAACCCTGCCCAACCAATTCCATCTGTCGTTATCTCTAAATTAAGTATTCTTAAAGAATGTACAGTGTAGTTGCTTTCCAAATAATGTTTCCTGTCTCTCTTGTAATCGCTGCTTTTTTCTGGACATCAGGTCTAAATATTTTTCGGTCCTGGATATGAACTTTAACTATATCAAGTGGTGAGCCGCCAGCTTGCGGGCTTTGGGGAGTGTGGTGCCACCCTTTAATTACCATTGCTCCCAGATCCACTCTGAGCCGGAGTGGTAGTATCTGTTAGGGTCCCAAGTATGGGTTGAATAGAAACCAACTAGAAATCAGCAAAGATATTATATTAAAAAATTATCTTCAAAATCTATTCGGCATTAAATAACCCGAAAAGGGTTTATATGCCGTAAAACAAAAACAGCCAACCAACTAAATATCTTTCTTGAATGCCATGAAATTCTTCTACTTAGACCTGTTAAATAAGCAAGCGTGTTTTTCATAAAACTGTTTTGTTGGTGTCTGTTAGCAAGACGTGTTTCTTTTTCGTATTTTTCTGCTCATACGGGGTATATGTTTTTGCTTATTCAACAGCTCTTCAACGTCTGTTAAACTGAAACAGTAACTCTTGAAGTCGATTTTAATAATTACCTACTCAATGTCATCGTCACAGACGTCGAGCTATGTGCAAATTAATAAAATTAATAATGAACTGCTATGTTGTTGGTGAGTACTTTTCTTTTTTACAAAGGCATCACCATTTATCAAGGTACATAAGCCATTCGGGGTAAGGGTGAAAAAGTGTACAGTAGACAATTGGAAAATAAAGTAATCATTAGTAATGGCCATTCGGTAAAGTTGTTAACTCATATGAGACGGCTAATCAAAAATTTGTTTACGTTAGGCTTGAAGACAACAATATTGTAATCAGATGTAAAGCAGGAAAAAGGAAGACAATTCAATAGGCGTGCATTTCTAAGAATTACACTTTTTTCATGTAATATACTTTTAGGTTTAGGGACAGATAAAGAGTGGGGGAAAATATTGATAGTGTTTTCTGCTAGACGGTTGTTTCTTGTGAAATTTTGACGAGGGGGCCATAGATTTTAGCACAATCGAGCACTTGCCATGAAAATACCGGTAAAGCAGAGACAAACTCGTAGCATCTCTTCTGTGAGAAAAGGGCTGCAGCGAAGAGAAAAAGGACATCTCCTAAGAGGCTACGAAGTCTATTTTGAACTCTATCAAGGCGGGATAATCCATTTCTAGCAGCTTCTGTTCAAATGTGGCAACATTACTCCATCCTTGGGCGTATCTGGCTCTGATATAGATAGAGAATTGCATGAGCAGTGAGATATCTACTTGATCGATAGAGGGTTCCCATCTTTTTTCCAGCGGCTTGGCAACGGATTTAATGTACGTGTTCCATTTCAGATCAGAAGTACAGATCAAGTCCAACTGATTGTCAAAACAAGATACCTCCCCAAGACAAGAGCTACTCATTTCAATTGATGCCAGATAGTGAGAATAGCGTTTATGCAGTAAAGATAAAGGCTTAGTTTTAGATGAATTAAAAGTAACAAGCAACCTCTTTCTCCATTGTGCCTCTTGCTCAAGATCAGAGACGAGAGAATCGGAAAGAGCTGGGTCGTTTACGGTCTTAGATGTGTTACTATAGATAGTAGTATCGTCAGAATAAATGTCTACGAATGATGTAAGGATGCGATTTAGGAAATCATAAATGTAGATCAGGAAAAAGTTTGGGCCCACGATGGACCCCTGAGTGTCTCCAGCATTGATATTTTGAGCGTGGGATTGCTGCATCAATCACTACTCTTATAAATCTATCAGAGTGAAATGATTTAATAATTGAAATTACAGTTCTTGCTATACCGTAGCTGAAGATCTTGTGAAGTAAATATTTATGCTATCAAAGGCCTTCGATATGTAAAGAGCAATTGCCCTAGAAAGGTAGCCCCCATCGAGATATTCGCTAAGCATATGATATATACTTGTAAGCACATCTACTTTAGATCTAGTAGAACGGAAACCATATCGTGTGCCACCAAGAACGTTACTTTTGCTGAGATTGTTGATTGCTTCTCTATTTAACACGGATTCCAACAATTTACCCATGAAGCACAGGAGACTTTTTGGCCTGTACTGACAGGGAGATGAGCGATCACCTGAATTCTTAAATACAGTTAATACTGATGAGATTTTCCAGGGTGATAGGAAGCAATTTCTCTAAGGACAACGTTTAAACAATGTTTTAAGTATTGGCGCTAGTTATGGTTGAATATTTTTTGAGTACTATAATTGGAATACCATCAGGACCGATCGCTTTACTGGATTCCAGGTTTTGAATTACCTACGCAACATCACATACAGGTATTTGTGTACCACATAGCGTCATTCTGATACAGGAGGAAATATTGGGGGTTGGCAGCCTTGGTCGCAGAGTGTAGAATTAACGGCAAACTTTTGGAAACGAGTTTGGCTTTGTCTGATGCTGAAGAGATTACCTCAGGTCCATTGATGATAGTTGGGTTAGAGCACACGCTTCTGTTAAGGAATCTGTTTGCTATTTGCCAAATTTGGTGGGAACCAACTGCTTCTCAACTACTTTGGACTTAACGGATTGAGCATACCGCTCTCTTCCGTCCTTTCTTACTTTTTTTGCAGTAGTTGCTGGCAGTCCTGAAATCGGCTTTAGTCTCAGTGCATTTATGATGTGTAAGCTATGGAAAAGGTGAGTTCGCTGCGCAATGTCCGCACCAGATTCTGGAGAGAAGCACGACTGGCTCTTAGGTTTTGTTGAAATTTTACGAGGGTATGAAACGGTCTATACCTACAATAAAACATTTCGTTAGGTCTGATACTTTAGAGGACACCTCCTGTTTAAAAATGGAACGCAGAGAAAGATCAGATATAAATATACGGAATCTATCCCAGTCAGTCATAGACTATCGATATAATGTACGATGTATACTTGATTGTTTTTTTCTAAACTATCATATCTTGTATTGCTCTCACAGTAACACTTGTACTTAAATTGAAACAATTTTAAGAAATATCAAAGAACACGATACATGAGATCTGCCATTTTCTTTCTGAAGAAACAGACACATTGAATCTTTAAGGATAAGTGGTTATGAGCGGACATTTTTAACCTGCTACAGTGATAAGAAACGATAAAATAAAAATATACCCCTGTTAAAAGGCTGATCCATCTGCAATGCCCGCATCGAATGTTCCACATTAAAAAAGAACAAAATTAAGGAGTTTGTATTCCAATTGTCACATGAACACACGCATATAAGATGTGGGCTTAAAATATGTTAAAATCCTAGTTAAATACATTGAAGTCCTTCTGAAAAAATGTGTTTATATATGAATTTAAGCTTTATAAATATTCGTAGAAAAAACAGTAATAAATTTCAACACATACACGATCATTATGACAGCGGAACAATATTATAGACTTGATCAGGGGTATTATTATTCAATAAATCACAAAAGAAAATAAGTAGGGTGAAGTCAAACACAACGCAGGCACGTACACTAACACACACACACATACACACACAACACACACACGCACACACACACACACACACACACACACATATATATATATATATATATATATATATATATATATATATATATATATATATATGGGGGGCCTCTGTGTGTGTGTGTTTGTGTGTGTGTGTGTCTGTGTGTAATAGAGCTATTTCCCTTAAAGTAGGATAACGGTTACTTAATGACATTCTGGAAAAAATGTATTTCCCCTAATTAAATGCTATATTAATTTAACCTATATAAAATAAACTAAAATTAGATGGTGTATCATAAATCTGATTTCTATTCAAATCATTTTATACTGATTCATATATGCGAGATAATTAACTATATTATTCCATATATTCTAGACTTATTTGAATTTTCCCCAGATATAATACATTAGGTATAAAGATCAGTTTACTCTGTATAAAATGAACATAAATATAGAATATTTTAGCTCTCCTGAGTAAATCTTCAACATAGAAAGGAGTAAATGTCCACAAATAAAAAATAAAAAAAGGAATATGAAATTAAAAGAAAGAAAATGTAGAAATGCATATGAAAAAGATAGGGTTCAAAAAGAAAATACAATAAGTGGGAAATGAAAGTCAAAATAACCCGAATTAATAAAGCAAATAAAAAAAGTAAAATTGGCAATTAAAAATGTGTTATATAAAATAGATACTATAATATAAAATATATAAGGACATATATTAGTATTGTATATTTTATCTTACAAAAATAATATGTAAATCTGATACGTATGAGTTATTAATTGCATTAGAAAAATGAGGGTAATTATAAAATTAAGCTATAATATTTACATATGAAATAGTCAAACTGTTTTTTGTATAGAAATATCTGCGTATATTAAACACTAGTTGAAAATAATAACATTTAAAATTATGAATACAATGAAAAACTGGGGTGGGTTGAAACAATGGATAATAAACATGTCAGTAAACCTTATATAATAAACCCTAATAAAAATGCCATACTTAAATAAGTTTTGGGGCAACTAATTTTTATCTATGATAATTATGTTTCCAAAAATACAATTAGAGATTTGTTCCTTCAATTCAATAAAAAGGTACTACCTAATTAAACTACTTCGATAGTAATTATTAATTTGATGTGTGTACATTATAATTAAACGTAATATAGATTTACTGTAAGCATTTTAATATATAATTATTGAAATAAATATAATAGACAAGCTTATTATTTTCTGTAATGCTACACTTACCTAAACCTATTAATAGTTATAAATTATAAATAATAGTTATATAAGTATTTATTAATTTTTTGGAAAATGGTTTCAAATATTAAGATTAACATAAATAATAATGTTTTACAATAAAGATTAAAATAGTTAAGGTTAAAATAAATTCTATATGTAATAAAATTATTAATAGCAATGTAACATTTAGTTTATATTCATGAAATTTTATTACGATAAACAAATCAATATATTAGGTCATCCTCCACTTAAATTATTTTTATTGCAAATACAGTATCTCTCCGTATGTTTCATCTGGTTTTGTAACCATTATATTTTAATGAATTCTCTAATTTATTAATGCATACTCCTTTTTTATATAGTCTTTAAATGTTTGTTTTTATCTCTCGTTGTCTGTCTGTCTGTTTGTCTCTCTCTCTCGCTCTCTGTATAAATATCTATATATACACATATATATTCATATATACAGGCATATATATATATATATATATATATATATATATATATATGGAGAGAGAGAGAGAGAGAGAGAGAGAGATGAGGGTGATACATTAAAAGGACCAAACTATGAAACAAAAATACCAATAAAAATATATTTAAAAATTTCATGTGCAACGTGTAGCGCTGTACTATTTCAGAATAATAACTAGAACAACGTCACACACACATTTATATGTATATTTATATATATATATATATATATATATATATATATATATATATATATATTTACATGTATATGTATGTACAACTATATATAAACACACACACATACACACACCTATATATATATATATATATATATATATATATATATATATATATATACAGAGAGAGAGAGAAGGAGAGGGGGAGAGAACGAGAGAGATAAAAAGAAACATTTAAAGGCGTTGTAATTTTTTTTACATAGGCATCACCACATTATCAAGGTCAAGAGGCCACTCAAGGATAAGGGTTAAAGAGTGTACAGTAGAAATTGGACAATATAGTAATCAGTAGTAATGAAAATTTGGTAAATTTGATAACTTATATGGAACGGCTCATCAAGAACTTATTTACGTTAGACTTGAACACAACCATATTGTAGTCAGCCGGCAAGCAGGAAAACGGAAGACAATTCCACAGGCGTGCAGTTCCAAGAAAGAAGCTTTGTTCATGGAATCTACGTTTAGATTTAGGCACAGATAAAGGGTGGGGAGAATTATTGATAGTGTTTACAGCTAGACGAGTGTTTCTTGTGAAAGTTTGGCGAGGGGGGGACCATAGATTGAAGCTCAGTCGAACACTTTTTATGAAAATAACGATACATCAAAGACAAACTCACAACATCTCTTCTGTGAGATAGAGGTTGCAAGGAAGAGAAAAGGACATCTTCTACGAGGCTACGAAGTCTATTTTGAACTCTATCAAGGCAGGGCAAGTCCTTTCTAGCAGCTCCTGCCCAGATGTGGCAACAGCATTCCATCCTTGGACGTACCTGGCTCTTATATAAAAAGAGAATAGCATCAGCAGTGAGATATTTACCGGATCGATAGAAAGATCCCACCATTTTTCCAGCGGCCTTGGCAACAGATTTGATGTACGTGTTCCATTTAAGATCAGGAGTGATGGTCAAGCCCAGAAGCTTGTCAACACTTGAGGCTTCCTGAATACGAGAGCCATTCATTTCAATTGATGCCAGATGTGGATTAGAATGTTGATGATGTAAAGAGAGAAGCTTGGTTTTAGATGCATTAAAAGTAACCAGCCACTCCTTTCCCCATTGTACTACGTGCTCAAGATCAGAGGCGAGAGAATTGGAGAGAACTTGGTCGTTTACTGTCTTAGATGTGCTACCATAGATGGTAGTGTCGTCAGCATAAATGTCTACCAATGATGTAAGGATGTGATTTGGAAGATCATAAATGTAGATCAAGAAAAGAGTTGGGCCCAGGATGGACCCCTGAGGGACACCGGTATTAACACTGTGAGCTTCTGATTTTTGCCCCTCAACTACTACTCTTATGAACCTATCAGAAAGAAATGATTTAATAATTGAGAAGACTTTTCCAGTTATACCATAGCTAGCGATCTTATGGAGTAAACCTTTATGCCATAGCCTATCAAAGCCTTAGATATGTCAAAAGCAATTGCCCTAGAAAGATTGCCACCGTCGAGAGATTTGCTAATCCTATGAGATATAACTGTAAGCACATCTGCTGTAGATCTAGCAGAACGGAAAACATATTGAGTGTCACTAAGAAGGTTATTTTTGTTGAGATGGTTGATTACTTCTGTATTTAACACAGATTCTAGCAACTTACTCATGACGCACAGGAGACTTATTGGCCTGTACTGAGAGGGGGATGAGCGATCACCTGAATTCTTAAATAAAGGGCATACTGATGAAATTTTCCAGGGAGATGTGAAACTATTCTCCTTAAGACAACGTTTAAACAGTTTTGTAAGTATGGGCGCTAGTTCAGGTTGAAGTTTTTTGAGTAGTATAATTGGAATACCGTCAGGGCCAGTTGCTTTACTGGAATCAAGGTTTTTGATTGGCTTGGCAACATCACGTACAGATATACGTATAACACATAGCGTGTTTTCTGATACAGGAGGAAATATTGGGGGTTGGCGGCCTTGGTCGCAAAGGGTAGAATTAGCTTCAAAGAGGATTGATTAAAATATATTGAAGTCTCGAAATAAAGACGAAATATTGATAAAGTCATAACACGGTTTGCCCCTTTTTATTTCTTTTAAAAATTTTATCCCACCATATATTATATATATATATGTATATATATATATATATATATATATATATATGTATATATATATATATATATATATATATATGGCTGGATTCACTTTTTAAAATAGATTTAAAAAGTTAATCCCACCATATATTATATATATATATATATATATATATGCATATATATATATATATATATATATATATATATATATATATATATATATATATATATATATATATATGGCTGGATTCACTTTTTAAAATGGATTGGCGTAGAACACGAACATGTAAACAATTAAGCTGGAAGGACGAATGAATGGATACCCCAGTTTTAGAATTATGTAGTAATTACTGCCTTTCCCCTGGATATTCCTCTGATCACGGAATTTATTGGAATGTTGTCTAGTGATGCATCCTTAGTAAAACCGACCATCATCGTGCATCCTGTAATGATACGCAGAATAGAGCTAAGATGATTCCTGTGAAGAGAGTGTTTTTCTTATTATATATTTATCCCTTTCGGACTTTTCTCCGTTTATCTTGAAATACACATTTTCTATCATTGGCAAATCTCTATAATTCTCCCAGTTTTTTTTTTTGTCCTGACGACTTAGTCCTTCTGTGACATGTAAACTATATCGTATATATTTAAAATATATGCATCTATCTATATATTTCTGTGAAAGGAAAAGCATTAATTACTTATAATTAAAATGCTTTATGTTGATATAGATACATGTAAATATATATATATATATATATATACTTATATATATATTTATATATATTTATATATATATGTATAGGTATACTTATATATATATATATATATATATTTATTTATTGTGTACAGAAAGTTGTTAGTTGAGACAGATCATTGGTACCGTCGGTTTCAAGCCCGATAATAAGGCCCGTTTAAGGTATCTTTATCAAGCTCCCTTCAGCCAATATTCGTCTATCTTATAACCGGAAGTATGAAGTATATATACCTCGCGAATTCACGTTTAAATCTCGTTTTGTTAAACGCAGGCTGCTCTTGCAGGACCAAAAATAGATGTCCATTGGAGGATAATTGTAAAGCTGACTCCCTTGTTTATGAGGCCACAATAACGGATCAATCCACAAATATACCTGAAATATATATAGGTATGACAAAAGGCCACTTTAAACAAAGATATTATGCACATATGAGCTCCTTTAGAGCTAAAACAAGGATGAATACAGCATTAGCTGCCCGCGTATGGGAGCTTAAAGAAAAAATACACCTTTTTCCATAAAATGGAGAAAAATATAGCATAAACCAGCATAGTCCCGGAATTAAGTCAATGCCAACTCTGTAACGCAGAGAAATACTACATTCTCCGGGCCATTCATGGCCCCAAAATAAAATATTTAAATGTGAGGAGTGAAGCTTTGAAAGGTTGCATACATAGAAGGAAGGGGATACTAATAAATTGGATCAATGAAAAGAACAGCACTTAAATGTTTTATATATATATATATATATATATATATATATATATATATATATGTGTGTGTGTGTGTGTGTGTGTGTGTGTGTGTGTAATAAGGAAAAAATAAAATTGTCAATACAAAAATGATTAGTCGGTAAACTTGGATTTTAATCGCAATTATATTTTAGATTTCAAATTAATGTATTTTATGAAAAAAAAGGGTAATTATATTTTATAAATGTAATTTATAACCTATTTCGAATTTAAAACTATAGAAAACTATAATAATGTTAATAAACTAGGGAAATAACTTAGGATAGATTAATACTCACTTCCCCAAACCTTGAAAGATTTGGTTTTTTAAAAAATAATTTTTAAACGTATTTCGAAAGTTTTAAACGTGATTCAATATATTAAAAAAAATTTTGAAACTCTAAACGTATTTTTGGAAATTTTTAAACGTAATTCGATATAATTAAACGAATTTTTAAGTTTTTAACCGATACCAATACAGATTTTAACGTTTTTTTATACATAAGAAAAGAGATTTTAAAATAAATTTGGGTTCAAATTAAAATCGATTTATGTAAAGATTTTTTTTTCGAAATTAGATCTTAAATTTAAATAATTCAAAGTTTTAAATGAGGTATTACATCATCCGATAAAAAATAAAAAAAGGGGTGATATAACAAAACGAGATTTAAACGTGAATTCGCGAGGTATATATACTTCACACTTCCGGTTATAAGATAGACGAATATTGCCTGAAGAGAGCTTGATAAGGATACCTTAAACGGGCCTTATTATCGGGCTTGAAACCGACGGTACCAATGATCTGTCTCAACTAACAACTTTCTGTACACAAAATACAAAATATAAATACGCTCTTACAATTTGGATTATATATATATATATATATGTGTGTGTGTGTGTGTGTGTGTGTGTGTGTATGTGTGTGTGTGTATGTATACATGTATTTATATAAGTATACAACATCTAAATTATCAGTAATGGCGTTATCTTTGGTTAGTACCAGATGGGTAGCACTTGAGAATTCTTGGCGGTGAATGTGCTCTCAGATTATCTCGGCATTTGTTTGCAGTCTTCTGTGAGAACAACTCATAGATGTAACGTTGTAGATAGACATTTTATTTTACTAAATAAATATTATGTTTATAATTTCCTCAAATGAAATGAAGACAATGTGCATATATATTTCGTGTATTAAATGAATAACAGAGTTTCTCATATTTTGCGATTTATTTCAAAGTGTTATGTACTCCCATATAAAAATGCTTTTTTAGCAAGCAAGTTGAACTCAATAGTATTTCGTATATTCATCCATTTTTATTTCTCGTAATAGGAAAATCAAATGGAAAATCTTTTAAATGTGTCCATATCTCTTGAGGCACTGTCAACTGGAAGTTGATCGTTAGCTATCAATTAATTATGAATAAAAGCTCGATGTAGCGAGCGAAGTCTTATCAATATCGAATGGCCCACATAACTTGTACATCTAATGACTTCATTAGCGGAATAATCGTCACGTCTAAATTAGCGTTGCTTGATTGCGACAAGATGATTTTTTTTCAAATGATTAAAGGACACGATAAAATAGTTTAAGTTTTATTCCCTGTAATACATATTCTAATATGTGATGTACGAACTAAAAAGATATCTTGGCATTTATATTAGTCTGAAGTAGAACCTTAATTAAATAAATTATTCTATGCAGCCATGATATATATTAAACTACGAGACAGTCAAGGTACATGTGATATATATATATATATATATATATATATATATATATATATAAGAAAAAAAGGGGGCCGAATAAATTAATTTAAAGAGTCAAAGTAAGTATACTAATAGTGATATCAATATTTATAAGAGAGTATGACGTAGAAACCCACTTAAATAAATTATTCTATGCAGTCATGATATATATTAAACTACAATACAGTCAAGTTACATGTGATCCATCTTTTTGGATATATATATATATATATATATATATATATATATATATGTATGTGTGTGTGTGTGTGTGTGTGTGTGTGTGGAAACAAATGGATGTAGTGTTTACCTGATATACTCAATGGAAAACTTCAAACCAATATAAATAACAATATAAATAGTAATGATCATATTTATTGACACGGTCAAATAATAATTATATTTTATTAATAAAACCCCCATAAAAATGGTCAGAATCGAAGGTTATTATGTAGTGTCATATGCATTTTGAACTGCTCTTTTTCGATGCGACAATTGGATTTCAAAACAATTGAATACTACAGAAATTACAAACGAAATGATTAAATTACCGTCTATTTCATCTATTACCAGTATAATTACAACCAATTTCATGGTTTCGTTATCATTTCTGTAACCTTATGCTTATTTAATCGTAATTTTTCTTTTTTACCCTTTTAAGATAATATTTATACTACGTTTGTATTGAATCAATCTAAATCAAGTACTTTCGTTATGGTTAAAAGTACAGAACACAGCGGAAACCTCAGGACGCGTGTGATAGTATGTAATTCCAAAGAGGAAGGTTATGATAAGATTTTAAATGAGTTATACCTTCCTAAATAACCCGTTCGGTCCATCGCAAAAGAGTTCAAATCACAAGGTTACGTTATAAATTTGGAAGCTCGCGGGAGAAAAAAAGGGTACTGTCCGCGAGAAAATACTTCGACGTGTTAAGGACAACACAGTTATCACTGCTGGGGAGGTTGTAGAGGAAAAGAGAAGCTCTGGAGTGAGCGTGTCTTGACACACAGTTGGTAGAGTTTTAAAGAGAGCTGGTTTTTAAACATGTCACCCGAGGAAGACTCCCTTTTTGAAACCTCTGCATCTGAATCAAAGCTAGAGTATGAAAAGCGCCATCTTGATAAAGATGCTACCTTCTTGAAAAATGTTATATGGTCCGACGAAACGAAATTTTAGATATTCGACCATGATAGTGTTTCTTCTGTTTATAGGAAATCTGGCGAAGCCTCCTTGTCTAAAAGCGCCATACCAACTGTGAAGCATGGCGGGGGCGGTTTTATGTTTTGAAGATGCTTTGCTTCCACGGGACCAGGACGACTTTTTTAAGGTGACAGGCATCATAAAAAAGGAGGATTATGTAAAAATCCTGAATGAAAAACTGAAGGACTCTGTTAGAAAGCTGTCACTTAGTCGACTTTGATGCTTCATGCAAGATAATGACCAAAAGCATTTGGCTAATCTGAATAAAAATTGTTTGAATACAACAATATCAACGTCTTGGAGTAACCATTTCAGAGCCCGGACATCAATCCTATTGAAAACTTGTGGAAAATTTTAAAATCGAGGGTAATAGAGAAAAAGCCTAAGAATCTCGCTCAATGTGAAGATTATTGGCAAGTGGAATGGGCAAAATTTAGTGCTGAATAATGCTACAAGTTGGTAGAAAACTATAATAAACGACTACAGCAAGTAGTTAAGGCTAAAGGTCATAAAATCGATCATTAGAATTACGGTGCCAATAAATTTGAACAAAGGAATTTTGAAATATTGTTTGTAGTTCGAAATATATAATATAATCTGTGATTTCCTCGGATTTAAAACTTTTTTGGGGGATTTTAAAGACAAAACAATGTTGTTGATTTTTTTTTATTGAACCCTGCCAATAAATATTATCATGAGTATATATATATATATATATATATATATATATATATATATATATATATATATATATATATATATATATATATATATAACATCAAATCCTAACCGAATTAAAAAAGCTCAATACGCAATGGAGAGTACAGCTTATATATAGGGAAAGAAAATTAGAACTGTAAGTTGAAATTTACAATCCAAATTTATTGCTTGACTGAATACTCCAAAAAACAATTTACAAAGTCCTTGTTTCGAATAGTTTGAAAGTATTCTATTCTTGTAATTCTTCAATTCAGAGGGCATAAATAAATCAACAAATTATATTTGTAGCAATGCTAGAATGTTCTAGTTAAGCTAGAGAAACCGCAATTTATTGCAGTTACAAATTGCTCAATAAAAAAGTGACAAATGTTTGATATGTAATATATATATATATATATATATATATATATATATATATATATATATATATATATATATATATATATATATATATACAACCGCGTATTATAATTCCAAAAATTAAAATCCCCTGTAGTTGATCCGAAATGCAAAATAGTCTTTTAGAGAGAATGGATTCAAATATAAGTCCAGCGGGGCGATGCATATAATCCGATTAGAAAACCTTCAAAACAGCTGAGATAATGGGCATTGTTTGTTTTTTTTTTTCTTGCAGTGAAGAAGCTGAAAGAGAAGCCTGTCCCAAGTAAAATGGAACCTAATAGTAAAAAGAGAGAACACCGGTGTGAGCACCTTCATCATCGGACTAATTAGGAAAAGTCGATAATCAATAATCGAGATATCGCTTCTATAAAAGAAAGCAAGAAGCAATGCGTAAATTACAATTCCTTGTTAAAAAAAATATATATTTTTATAATATCCTCATCTCATTGTGTTACAAATTATAGATATTATACGCACAATATAATAAGCAACATGATATTGATAGATGTGAAAATATATTCTTTATACGCACATGTTGAAAATATGAAAGATGAGAATTGGCAGTATATATATATACATATAAATATAAATATATATGTATATATATATATATATATATATATATATATATATATATATATATATATATATATATACAATAGAGCACTCAGCTGGAAGTTGGTTTGTTGGTTGGTTGTGTTTGTTTTACGGCATATCAACCCTTTTCGGGTTATTTAATGCCGAATCCAAAGATTTTGAAGATTTTTTTTTAATAGAATATACGTGTCCTTTCACGTCAGTTTCTATTTAAGCCATAGTTGGGACCCTAGCAGGTACTACCACTCCCAGTCAGAGTGGACCTGGGAACAATGGCAATTAAAGGGTGGCTCCACAATCCCCAAAACCCACGAGCTGGGGCCTCACCACTAGGTATAGTTTAAGGTCATATCCAGGACCCCCATTGAGGGACTTTTACCCTCTGCGGGGGGGCAGTCGGCGTATTCTAATGCCCAACCGAGAGGGGCAAATTACTAAGTATATATACATATGTGTATATATATATATATATATATATATATATATATATATATATAAATAATTATATATACACACACACACACACACACACACATATATATATATATATATGTATATATATATATATATAATTATTTATTTTTTAATAGTCACTATTGTGTCTGCTTAGGCAATCATCAATAGGGTATTATTTTTTTTTCTGGTCACAAGATTCATACAAAATTACGAAGCCATTTTTCCTCCACTTGCTGATCCTCTGACAATTACCACAAGACGAAAGTAAATTAAGGACTATTAAACACCAAATTCGATCGAGTGGGTTCAGTAATCTCGCGAATTTGCACAAAGGGAAGTCGGCAACATCGTACAAACGATAGTTAATTGCCTGAACAATAACTCTCCTGAGACTGCCAACCATTAAGTACTATTTAATAGCCGTCATAATTATAATCATAATAAAATAATAACTATTCATAATATATATATATATATATAAATATATATATATATATATATATATATATATATATATATATATATATATATATATATATATAAGGCTTACACTCTGTGTGTTTGGCTGGTCACGAATAGGCTCTGACCACATATAATGATAGAAGATGTATCGACCCACATCAATGGGTATGTTTTATCTGGCTTAATGATGATTCAT
>NC_136489.1:33920514-33963014 GCF_053919585.1 Euprymna scolopes
ATATTTGGAATATGGACTGTTTTTAATATATATACATATATATATGTATATATATATGTATATATATATATATATATATATATATATATATATATATATATTTATTCTGTAGATAAAATTAATTTTTATAATTAGAAGATCATTTAAGTAAGCAGTGAAAAATAAGTCTATTTTCTCAAATTCACGTTTCTGTTTCCCCCGCGATTTCATCAGATGGGCGTAGGGTTCTAATCCAGACCGAACGTGAACATTTTTTTTGTATTTATTTAATTTTTGATAATGGTGTTAATATAGTAAACAGTTTCATAGTGCTATTTTTTTCTTTTTCAGCTTTGACGTAAATTCTATGCATTTTAATTGTACTTCTTTTTAGTGTTTTTAAAATCCTTTCCTAGCAAAACGTACTCTTACAACTGGTCGGTTCTGTTTTCGTTAGCTAATATCTACTATTTAAAATCGGCAACAACAAAAACTGGAGAAGTTCCAATTTGAATGTTTCACCGAATCTTAACTTAAATACCGCTTCTATTTTGCAGTATAAATTATTCTTAACTAATTTAAACTTTGCACATAACCCAGTCTTTTTATTTTAATGATGAACTGACATTATATTATTCATTATATAAAACAGTTTTTAAACGATTTTTTTTTATATGTATTCTTATAGAACTGTGCGTTTGCTCCAATTGAAAAACTAATCCACTATGGTTTTAATGCAATGTAAATCTGCCCTTACAAATTATAATAACATTGTCTACTTATATTTTCTCTACCGATATCCATCGACCCAGGAGTGTTCCCTAATAAACAAAATCTTTGACAGCGTAGACGCCACATTCTCTCCTGATACTAGCGCACAAGTACATTTATTTGGTGACTTCAATGTCCACCACAGTAGCCGAATTGCATTCTCTATATTCCCAGACCTAGATGCTAGCACAACATATATCTTTTCTATACCACAATCACTTTCACAGACGGTTACATTTACACCACTTTTCCTAGACCAACAGGGTGATTAAGCCTCATTCTAGATTTATTACAGACAACAGTTGATGATGATTATCAAACGAAGGCCCCCAATCCACCCGGTAATGCTGATCACGCTGTGATAGTCGTAAAAATCACCCTTCATTTTCGACCCCAAACTGCTCAATACAACGAGGTATTATAAAAAGGCTGACTTGAAAGCAATCAGGGAACTCATAAGAAATTGCCCCACAAGAGAATATATTTTGTCTCCTCGCCAAACAATTCAAAATTCACTGTAGGGTTCAAATGGCAATTGAATCTCATGTTCCCAGCAAGACACACACTTTACAATGGTGTACTTCTACTAGTGCAGCTTCCATTACTCAAAGATACGTCAGCTTAAAACAGACAAGAAGATAGAAGTAATTATAAAAGAGAAATTGCGACAGCTAAAATAAAAATACTGAAATAACCAGAAAATGTATCGAAAGCAGACATCAGGAACCATGGTTTCTCTAAAATCCACAACAGTGTAGTAAATAATGGGCAATAGACAATTCCTCCACCATCAACAATCATGAGTTTGTTTGTTTGGTAACCCAGGAGGCTATCATTCATGCCAGTCGGTTTGCCTCAAACTCTACATAGGATCCAGAATACCACTTCTTTCCTGAGTTTCCTTTGACAGACGCCACATTTGATGAATTGAATATCATGCCTTCTCAGGTGCATGGTACATAAAAAGCTAACATCTTGAAAGCATGGGAACCGGATCAAATCCCGGCTATGCTATACAAAACAAAATGCTCCGCTGAGGTTGGTCCAGTTCTGTAAACTTTACAGAAATACCTTAACGAGGTTTGCTTTTCTGACTGCCGGAAAAGTTCTTTTAAGGTACCAGTTTTCAAGACTTCTGGAGACAGCACTGATCCATTAATTTATCGCGGCATAAGCCTCCTAACCCTGTCCCCAAAATATATGAAGCCATTATTAATCAAGCTCTAGTCCATCATCTTAAGGCTGCTAACCCTCTGACCGACCATCAATATTGATTCAGGCTAGCCCGTTACACAGTAGATATCTTAACTGTAATCTCAGAACGTATATACAATTCACTGGACAAAGCGGGAGAGTGTAGAGTGGTTGCTCATGATATATCTAAGACTTTTGACAGGATATGGCACGATAGTCTCCCGAGGAAAACCAGATCATATGGTAACACTGGAAGAAAACATAACGTAATTACATTCTTCTTAAATAAAAAAGACATCCAGGTGGTCGTCACGGGCGTATATCTAAATAATATGATATGATTGAGGGCTTACATCAGGGGGTCATTACTTGGGCATTTATTATTCCTAATCTTCATAAATGACCTCACTGATAAAATTATCTCTGAGATCGGTATATTTGCTAATGAAACAACGCTCTATAACAGGCTCTAGGGGAAAACAAATGAACTCCTATTTAAAGAAAATGGGTTAAACACTAGAGAAAAACCTCCAATTTGTAGCTGGAAGAGGGAAAAAAGTGGAGGTTACATTCTATGCTGCTAAGATTAAGTTTGGCCCCTTCATTAATTGCAACACACTTCTTTGCCACCAATAATAATGCCCCAAAACAGGTTACCTGAAAGTACTTTTTAAATCCTTGGTCTAAAGTTCACAGAAACATGAGTTAGAACAGGTATATTGAGCGCATTGCTACAGCCGCTTCGAAGAATGTGGGATCTCTCTACCGTGTTGAAAAGCTAGTAACGCCTGAACTGATCCTGTACATCGATAAGGCAATCATTCGCTAATGTAAAGAGTACTGTTGTCACAATCGGGCTGGAAGATCTCCTACTAGATTTTCAAGTCCATGACAGGGTTCAAAAGAGAGCTGCAAACCTTATAGGTTCTGAATTCTCACGTAAGCTTTCAACGAGAAAATGTTGCATCCCCCTGCCTGTTCTACAAGTATTTTAATGATGGATGATATGACGAAATAAAAGCAGATATAGCCCATGAGTTAACTACCCATTATTGCCCGAAAAGCAACCTGATCCCATCTCTACACAGTATATTTTCTCCAGAACTACTGGACTTTTGATCTTTTTCCCGATTCTGCTTCTCCAAATGTACTGTCATGCAGAAGTTAAGGGTAATGTAAGCAGACACGTTGCTGCTCATTTCCTTACATAATATCTCTACAACATGTTCCTGATAATAACATTCTACTTCAAAGGGGCACTATGCCTTGTTTGGGGTGAAAAATAATATATATATATATATATATATGCATATGTATATATATATATGTATATATGTATATATAGACAAATATATGTATATATATGTATATGTATGTATGTATAAATATATATATATGCAGATAGATATGTATATGTGTGTATATACACACTCAAACACCCCCCACACACACACATATATATATATATATATATATATATTCTCTTTAGGTGTTTGTAATAGGATTTCCCATTAATATGGTAAAGAAATATCGTCTTGTTCTCACTTAAAATACTCTGTGTTTCACATCGAAATGCAAATATACATCAACACTCATAAGTCATTATTTACGGATATATATATATAGCGACTCGTTTTCACTTACAATTCACATTTTTAATATAATTTCAATGGCTTCAAAGAAGCATTAAGATGTTTATTCGAATGTCCCAGTATTACTTTTTCGCCACGCTATCTGTACTTCAATACTAAAAAAGCTACATTACAAAGCAAACTGGCGATTAAATTACTGTATATTACTTCATTAGCGAGCATTGTACTGTAGGAGAACCTGTATTTTGTCTACGACATAAGTCAATAACTTTTGAATATTGTAGTCTATTCAGAAAAAGTTTATTCACTGAGTTAACGGAGTTTTTTTCGTAGAAAAGTATGAAAGATGCAAGAATATTTCTGACTATATATATATATATATATATATGTGTGTGAGTGTATATATATATGTTTTTATATAGATATTTACTTAATTTGCATCACAGAATTACATGCAATGATAGAAAAGTTAATTGTTCATTTAACAAGCATAAAACCAAAATACTTAAATTTAATAAGGAACAAGCACTTGATGTTTTTTACTAGATGGAAACAAACAAATGTCAATGTTTATAGATATGCGCCTGTTTAATTGATGTGATCTCTTTTCCTTTTGCTCCCCTTGTACTTCTTCCTCTACTTTTTCTTTTTCTTCTTCTTCTTATTATTATTATATGTAGTAGTAGTAATAGGCCTAGTACTTATATATATATATATATATATATATATATATATATATATATATATATATATATATGTGTGTGTGTGTGTGTACTAGCATTTCAGCCCGGCGTTGCCTTGCCCGGGTGTTTTGGAGGTGTATGTTGAGAAAAAAAAAGAAAAGGAAAAAGCGGTCAATTTTTTTAAACTTTGACCCCTATTATGTCCCCTTAACATTTATTGTGTTGGACTCAAATCAAGTTATTAAGTTATATCCATGTCCAAGGAACCTATATCTAAAATTTCAAGTGTTTAGACCCACAATTGGCGGAGGAGTTTGGTAGAATTCTCAAAGGTCAAATCGTTGAACTTTGGCCCCTTGCTCGGGTGTTTGGAGGTGTATGCTGTGCAAAAAAAAGCAAAAAAACAAAAAAAATGGTTAATTTTTTAAAACTTTGACCCCTATTAGACCCCTATTATGACCCCTTAAAATTTATTGTTTCGGGCTCAAATCACTTTATTAAGTTAGATCCAGGTTCAAGGAACCTATATCTAAAATTTCAAGTGTCTAGACCCAAAATTGTCGGAGAGTTTGGTAGAGTTCTTAAAGGTCAAATCGTTGAAATTTGACCCCTTAACAGCCAAATTTCTGGCTGACACCCGTCACGTCGATTTTCAAAAATCTCAGTACCCGGTATTTCAAATTTCGAGTCTATAGACTAAAAATTGACAGAGTTATTGCGTAGGGAAATGTACACAGACAGACACACAGACACTGACAGACAGACACGTTCACTTTTATATATATATATATATATATATATATATATATATATATATATTTGGAGAGAGAGAGAGAGAGAGAGAGAGAGAGAGAGAGTCAGGCAACACTGTTTACAAATTATAACCAGGCAAGTAAATTAATAACTATTTCTTTATTAATGTGGTTTAATTAGTGTTTAAAAACGTTACTTTTAATTCTGGTATCGACCATAATTCTACTATATTTTAATTTATGTTGAATATATGTAATTTGCTTTTTTGCCTGACCTATAAACCATAGAAAAAAAATATATCGTAGTATCGTACTATCAATGTAAATAATGCCCCCAGAATGTGTTATAGAAACTTCATTCAAAGTTCGAGCGGCAAAAAGCATGGGGATTGGCGAATGCAGTAGTGAGAAAAATCAAATTGGCTAACGTGGTAGTTTATTTGATTTTAGTATCATTTGAGATGAAATTCATGTATTCTGATTTGAAGAACGTAATTAATATGTTACTTCTTCCCAAATACGCATAAATATTATAAAGAGAAATGCCCAAGTTATTAAACGTAAAGTTTTTTTTTTAAATGAAACAAAATAAATGAAAGGAAACTATGTATGTGTATGCCATTTTTTTTTCTAAACAGTTAACTTTTGTAAAGTAAAAAAAAAATACTCGAGCTGTGATCAAATCCAAAACCCAAAGACAGCGCCAACTAGGATGCGCATGAGGACAGATTGAAACGAGCTTTAAAAGTGTCTTCAAAATGACTTATTCTTAACATAAGTCATTTGTCATCCGAACATTTCACGCATGCGCATTCGTGAAACATTTGACAATCATGTGGAGTTTGATGGCACCTCTGTACCAATGCTTAAATTTCGTCAATTGAGCATACTTATTTCCTGACGAAAACCGATTAAAATATGTTCCATACACGTGAAAACGCTATATACTAAATATCAAGTTTGTAAATCAACGCTTTGTTTTGTATATATGTTAAAAATGTCCTCAGACACTTCGGGACTTTTATAAATATACAATTAGTATATATATATATATATATATATATATATATATATATATATATATATATGAAATATTGCTCAGCGCAAGTTATGAAAACCACTATTTAACAAAGTATTAATCGTTATTGAGCTTTTGTCAATATGTGTCCATTCTTTGTTCTACTAAGTATAACAATGTTGTGTTTAATAAGTAAATAACCATGCATTTGCGTAAACAAACATCTTGAATTTATAAAGAAACATGTTTCGTTTTCTGAATATATACTGGCAATATCAGAGAAAAGTAGGGTTCGAAAGTTTATCAGTCTGGTTAAGTGCTTCAAAATATTTGCATTCAAATAACGCACAGCATGAAGGGGTACTCCACCATTCTTTTGTGCCTCTTTGTTTAAAACTGAAACATAGAAGTAACCATGTTTTAGCAGTTTAGGAATATTTATTGTTTTGTTTTTTTATATTAAGTGCACAATATGGTAAATGTTCTCGTTCTATGGACGCCCACTCTAACACAATTCAAAGATCATTATTTTACAACAATTAAATAGAAAATGCAAACATCAACCATATTTTAGCTTTAGTTTTATATTGGATTTTTTAATGTTTTTTTTTTATATTCATCAGCTTAAATTAGAAGATGAAGCATGATTGGCTTTCGGGCAATCATGTTTTACAATTCGGTTAAAGTTTATGACTTACGTACAAACATGAAATTCTCATAACATATTATGACATAAGGCTTTGCTTGCACGAATTAATCCAGTTCTCCTTACTTATGAGATCAATCAATATATTTGGATGAAAAATATAAAATAGTCTTTCATTCTGTGTTAATCCGTATATATAAATATAAATGCCTGGATTATGAACGCCTTTGCTTTCTATATGAAATTAGATTACATTACAATTTATTATAAAACTGTTTCCGTTAAATTGTCAATTTAAATTTAATTGCTATTTAATATTTCCATAGTTTGGTCACTCATATTATAATAATAGGTATGCAAAGGATAATTATGTTTACAATTTCAGCTTTTGATTAAATGTAATGTTCTAAGAATACATTGTGATTATGAATATACATTATATACATTAATGTTATCTTTACTCGCGAGTAATAATGATTCGGAAACATAATGGCGCCTGATGCATAATATCGTCTCTAACAGAATACACACACACCCACATACACACACACACACACCCACATATATATATATATATATATATATATATATATATATATATATATATATATATATATATATATATATATATGATTGTTGAGCTGGATTAAATCCGACGATATCATCTCCCCCATCATTATATATAGCCCCAATCCTCCGACTCTCTCGTCAATGACCATACCTCTTGAAGAAGCCCGCATAAAAAGGGCGAAACGTTGAGTATCCAGGTCCTTCCACCTCCATTTTATTTCATATATATATATATATATATATATATATATATATATATATATATATATATTGGCTAGATAATTTAAAACAAAACCTAACTTCTAACCAACGCCTATTTGGAATATAAAATCTAGGCTGAATTAAGAGGGGAGATTAGTTAGCTTCATGTAAAACCTTTGGTCGGGGAACTAAATTGTGAAGTTGTTGTTAATTAAAGTTCCTTTCATTTTATTATCGTTTTATTTTTATTTCCGTTTTGGAATTTGAAAGGGATATTTTCCTTTTCGTTATTGTTGTTCGTTTTTATTAAATGAAAATAGATAGGAAAAGAGAGAAATAAGAAATTTAAGGCCGTTGAATTGTTGCGCGCAATGTTTTGGCTAATTTGTAATTGAATAATTTGGGAATTAGTGTTCAGGAAAGAACAGAAATTGTTAGAGAGAAACGGATAAATGATTACAAGAAGTCAGTGACCAATTGATTGTTTTTCGGCGCGTGCGCTGCGGTGGAATGAGAAGGGTCACGGTTTATCGAAACGTAAGGAGAATACTCGAATGATCTTGGATAAGTTACGGTCATCACAATTGAATGAGCTTTCTGATGAGACGAATACTGTGAATGTAATAAGAGTTCAACTCAGATTCTATGATCGAGCGGGTGACGTAAGGTCAGCGAGAGAATAATTAGTAGACGACACCATTATGGCAGTTGTCGCGATGGCACTCCGCTTAAAATGCAGGAAGCCCCATGGCGCGATTTAGCCCCAAATAATGTTCGGGAAAATCACCAACATGCAAAAAGTCCTGACCGAGAATGATCCGTACAATTCCACTCCGTCCTCTGTCGAAGCCAAATAAGAACTGTGGGAGAAAGCCTTGTAATTGAAGATCGATGTGTCTGAACTATGCTTAGTTTGAACTCGAATCGAAGCGGTTACTTGGCGCAGCAGATCGCCGGCTTAGAATGAGAAAATGGGATGACATGATGCCCCATGATCCCCAAATGGAAATGTTCTAAGAACTTAAATCGCTCACGCCTAGGAAAGGGGGTATTATTACTGGGACCGAATGGTGAAGGAGCAGGGGAAGAGAAGTATTAAAACGGCTACATCTGTAATGTATGCTTGATAATACTTAGCAAACATTTAAAATGATTACTTCTCATTTTTAGATTGTGTTGTATAATAAATTGTAAGTATTTGAAATAATTATTGCTAATCTTAAAATGTGCTTGAGTATAGCTTGTAATCAATTAACTGATTATTTCTGATTTTGTTTAACGATCACAAGGGGGTCTTAAATTTGATTATATATTTTCTTTAAAATAATTTACTCTTTGATGTTATTTTGTTTTATTTTTTTACGAAAATCTGAGGGTCATAAACCAACTCCTAAAGAGGAGTAAATAAAAATGTAATTCGAATAATATATATTGTAGATTGGTTCTGGTGCTCCTTCGATTTGGTGGAGAAATCAAATGCGTTAAAAACGAGGAATACACCCTCATTAGACTCGATAATTGTTTTCCGAAGGGAAAAATTAAATAATGTATTTGCTGATGCTTAAAATAAAACTGAGCAGAATGCTGAAAAGAATTGTAAAACTTTAACTGATACTTTAGGAAACTAACTTAAAAATAATGTTGATAAATATTGGAAAAATTTAACGGACACTGTAGATAGTAAAATTGGGCACTGATTGTTATTTTTAAATCAAAATAAAAAGGATTTTGAAAAAAACAAAACAAATTCAACATGCACACTCATACCTTTGTAAATTATATTGGCGCCGATTTGAGAGCATTTAATATGATGTGTTGGAAATTAACTCGAAAGAATTATAAAGAGAATTTGTAAAATTTGGGTTGATGCTTCTGGGAATTTAATTGGGAATTTATCTGAAAATATTTTAAAGCATTTAGGTGTATATGTGTAGAAATACAATTGAAAACATTAAAAATATTAAAACTGATAGTAACTGTCTGTATTTTTGAGATGAGTTGTTTTCGTTGATGTAGATTGTCGGACATACTTCCTCATTATGGTTGTTATAGTCACAACGTTTCGGCCGTTTTGCCCTACGACCTTCATCAGGTGTGTTGTATCGAACTGGGGAACCGTTTGTTAGGAGTCTTGAATCCAACCCTTTATTATTATTATGGGGGTACCGTGTTCGGATTCCAGCTATGCTCTGGCACATTGTTGCTGATTCTCTGTTTTGAATGTTACATTTTACTGCTTTCGTTCAGGATTGAACTCAGCACTGTTCAGTAACTGTTAACTTTGATACAATGTCTAGAACCACTCGGCCATATGTGACTAGGACCGTAATGATAATAATAAAGGGTAGGGTTCGAGACTCCTAACAAACGATTCCCCAGTTCGATACAAAACATCTGATGAAGGCCGGGGGGCAAAACGGCCGACACATTGTGACTATAACAACCAAGATGAGGAAGTCAGTCCGACAATTTCACTCAGTTAAACTGATAATTTGATAAGAAAACTTGGCAAAGGTTGAAAAGAATTTGCGTTTTTAAAGACTGATAATCTCTCAAATTAAAGAAAGTAAAAAGGTTTTTTTAAACAGAGGAATAGAAATATTTGGAAATCAAAATAAAGAGGTGGGGGAAAAGATATTTACATAAGTATTTAGAAAAGTAGATAATTTATATTGATCCTGGTTCGGTCGCTCTTCTGGTTTTTGTTTTTTTAATTGCATTCAGATAGTACTCTCATTTTTAAAAAATAGTTCTAATTAACCACATCGCATGCTATGTGATCAAAACTTAGGTTTGCTCAGTATATGGAGTGGATTTTGAAACATCTTCAATACAATCAGTAATATGTACGATTAAAATAGAAATAAGGTTAGAAAGATTGCAGTTAGCCAGAACAAAAGAGGAGGGAATATGCTTCTCACACTATGCGATACGCACGCGGGTCAAATGTCCATTGATTTCGGCAATCAAACAGTGCGGCAATTTGCAAGCAGAATTATTTTCAGAAATTCGCCGGGAGGGAGGCTACCCGACGTTGCCTACATGCCAGTAACGTGAATTATCGCAAGCAAACATTGGACGGTTTCCTGAAGTTTAATGGATTTTTAAGTAAAATTATTTGATGATAAGCCTCGAATTCTAGTGGAATTGATAGCTCTTCATGCTAACGACAAGGCATATGACCGGAACGGTGGTCGACGTTTGAAGTTCGACTGTTCACTGGAATCTGCCTAGGAAGGTGTAGTCAGAAAAAAAGGCCCGATTCAACAATATCGCCGGTGGAGGCGTGATCTAGTAGTTTCCGCTGTCCATTATTTTGTTTTTCGCTGTGTAGCCTGGTGGTGTGTGTTAATTAGACCGAACACGATGGATTATAAATATACAACGGCGAAACGGATTTGCTGTGGCTTATATAACGTAAGGGGTTTATGACATGATGTGGAGCTATATTTTTACAGACTCGCGTATTGTTCAGATCCCCGCAGTAACTAGAGTACCACATTTACTCTGCTCGTTGTTAATAGAAAGTATATTAATCAATGCTCGAATTAGAAGCGAATCGTACAATTCATTAAAATGTTATTTGTAAGGTTCAGTGGTGAATTAAAATTACAGTTTACTCTCGAAAAGTAAACGCAGGGAATAAAGCTTAATTCAACATATCATTGAGATCGTAAGGATTACAGATGCCCTGAAAAAAAGAATATATTCTGCTGTCTTGGAGAATACCAGTGAGATGATAATCACGTAGTCACATATGCGCGAAAGTTAAATATTTTTATTACGAGGTAAATCGGCCCTAAGACGTAATTATCTAGGGGGTTTGGAAGGGTTGAAAAACGAACCGGAGATCGCGTAATTCCAATAACTGGCAATGCTTGGGGACAATCGATATAAAATACTACAAGCATGCTGGTATTTCTCGGTACTGGAAAGTTCGAGGTTATAAGGTGTGTAACATTATGAGAATGTTAATACAATAATTGGCCATTGCAAGTTTATTCATGAAGAATTATGAAACGTTCCCTGTGAGACGGAAGCGATCTGAGAACATATATCGTTTAAGACAATGTATAAAAAAATATGAAGGACTTCCAGCAAAGTAGAGACGGAAATATTCAGAAAAGACTTATCGTTAAAAGAAAGAAATATGAGAGAATATGAAAATTGTCCGGTAAAGTAGAGACAGTACCCTTGAAATCATCATGTAGAAGTCTATCCAGAGGAGGTGTATCGTGAATGAAACTTGTATGAAGAAATAGAAACGGTTCTTGAAACGGTTCTGGAAAAGCAGAAACGGAAATATGTAGAGAATATATACACATTTGAAAAAGTTCCGTATGAAGAATATACGCGACGACTACTGTAACGTAGTGAAAATAAGGTTGAGGAAACGACGTATAAAAAATACCAAATGTCTTCTACACAGTAGAGACGGAAAAAATCAGAAAAATGTCGTAGACTATATCCTGTACAAAGAAAAAAAAACATCACCTGTAAAGTAGACAGTATTGTAAAAGTCCAGTACGAAGGAATGTCGAAACGCCTCCCCGACTGCAATAACGGAAGTATCGAAAAATGTTGCAACCTTTCCGATCTAGTAAATACAGAAGAATCTAAGTATCGAAATATCTCTGGTACGGTAGAAACGAGAATATTCCAAGAGAAAGTAACTAAACTACATATAAGTTAATCAGGGCGGACTCTAGATAGTAACTGTTACAAGTGTGAGGGGATTTTCTTGCTGGACAAGGCAAGATTTAAGCTTATGAAGAATCGAGGAAACGTTATTACAATTGGCTCAATATGAATCATATCCAGTAAGATAGTGTCAGAGGAATCCAACATGCTTCTAGCGAGTTACATGTGTTTATAAGACTAACAGCGACGGGGCTCTCCTGAATTGTGTGGACTGAAAAATTAGGGTAGGGTTAAATAGCCAGAAGTTCAAACAATTATGCTCCAAGTGTGATTAGACAGTTGCAAGATGTTCTAGAAAACACGCTGCTAATAACGCTTAACGTTTAAGACCACCCGGGAGTCCGAAGAAGAAAAAAAATCTTGAGAGGTGGACCAATGCCCTCGAAGGTCGGGCCCAACTGGACAATATACCATACCCGTTTCTATGTCACATCCCCTATAAACACAGCCAGGGCAGGTTGGACCCAAGTCACTTATAGCGCTGGAAGGTGTTAATCAAGAATTCGCATTACCAAGAATGCGAGAAAAAGAAGTACATAATATATAGAGTAGATTTAAGAGAATAGCAGACAATATTAGACAATAAAAATGATAATGCGTCATTGGACAGCTTTTATTAGATTAGAATTGCATAAGCATGATCAAGATTCTGGTTGCGATATGGGGGAGGGCAAAGAGAGAAAATAGTAATGACCGTAAAGCCTTGCGTCGTGCCTACATATATTGTTCTATACTCTTGATACTGGGGTTACCGAGTCTTCCTAGTATGATAATGATGATGATGATGAGGATGATGATAATAATAATCAGAATAATAATAATAAGAATACTATGTATCTATATATATATATATATATATATATATATATATATATATATATATATATATATATATTATGGAGATGGAACGAACTTGACTACTGAACATTTCGCCCGATTTATGCGGACTTTTTCAGGAGGAATGGTCATTGAAAAGAAAATGAAAAAGCCAGCATAAATCGGACGCAACGTTGAATATCAAGGTTATTTCACCTCCATTCTATTTTATATCGTCGGATTTAATCCAGCTCACCAATCATATATATAAATAAGTGCGTCAATTTCGTTATTCTAAGCCATTCTTTGGTTAGATTGGCAGTTTACTTGGGATTCTTGTCCTGCTGAACACGGATTGCTATTATGTCCCAAAAAACCAGCAGATTTCTGGAAGTTATTCTGCATTCATTCTACCATTGTAGTTTTCTAGTTGACCAGTACCTGTGGATGAAAAACTATAATCCAAACTTAACCGTAGGAATGGTATTCTCTTTCTGTGGTGCCATTTTCGGTGGTGCCATTTTTACGCCATACATGTGCTGCTGTGTATATTTTTGTCTCAGTATTCCTATTTTCATTTCGTCTGATCAGATTACCTTATTTCAAAATTTCTGGGGTTGTTTCCCATATGTGTTCATATAATTCAAACGTAATCTGACATGTTTAAGTTTGAATAATCGAGCTTTGCTCTGGGACCTTGATACAAAACCTACACGATTTAGAACTCTACTGACTGTATATTGGCTCACATTAATCCAAGCTTCTCTGATATCGGTTTGAATTTCACCACGCGTAAGAACAGTTTTTTTGTACAATTCTGCTTACCCACCTTGATTTTTTTCGTACAATTTCCCTGGACGGCCACATCTGGGAAGATTTGCAACAGCTTCGACAGGGTTTTTAAACTTTCTGATAACGTTTCCAACTCCACTAAGTGGCAGAGTAGGTACCCTTGATGGGATTCGATACCCTTCTCATTCTTTGTGCTTATCAATGATTTTTTTACGAATGCTATTGAAGACTCCTTAGTTTGAGCCATTTTTATAAATGAACAGGTTTACTTTGAAGAGATGAGCCCAAACTGGAAGAATTTTAGAAAATTGCTTTCATATAAAGCTCTCTGATTGTGCAGTGAAAACTCGTTTGCAATATTGCAACAGGCAAATGTCATTTAAATTTATTTTAGAAAAATATTTTTTAAAGTGTATCCAATACTTTGGGTTTGCTAATTCATATTTTCCTTAAATATAAACTTTCTAGACTTTGATATGTAATTGCTACTCCAAATATAATTCAGAATAGTAATAGAAATATACTGACCAAATTTTAGGTAAAATATTGAACCCTCATGAAAGTTACGAAGACAAATATATTGTATCCAATACATTTGCGTAAACGTTTTTACACAAAGGTCAAATATGTTATTTCAAATTTCTATACGCATTATTAGTTTATACGTGTATGTATACATATGCACATTCGTATTATATATCTAAGCATAGTGTATTTATAAAATGAATATTAAAGATTGATATATACTTGTATTTAATATTTTTACTTGTTTCTTTATTTCTCATTTTCATTTTATAGGTTATTGCTTCCGTATGACAAATATAGCGAACAGATGTCGATTGTACTAATGCATTAGGCCTTTGCAAAAATATATAAGTAATAAGTAAAAAATATATAAACTCGAAACACTTAGAGAGTAAGAGAAATCTAAAGTGAATCATCAATGAAATTCTGAAAAATATTCATGATTTGTTGCATTATTATTAGAATATCAAGTTTTATATTTTAAGCTCTTTCTATTTACTAGCTAAACTGAAGGTATAGGTTTAGACAAATGCATTATTAAATAAATAGCAAATGTTAAGCCAAATATTGAGTCGTATATCCAAAACGAGTCAATTCTAATATTTTCTAGGTATTCTCAATGATATATATATATATATATATATATATATATATATATATATATATATGTATATATCATTGAGAATACCTATATATATATATATATATATATATATATATATATATATACATATATATTATATGTGTGCATAAGTATATATGTATATATATATATATTTATATACACGCATGCATATCTTTACAATATATATTGGCCTTTTTCTCTTAAACTTTCTTTCTTCAACTCTATATAGCCCCCCGCGTGTGCATACACCCCCACGCACACGACTACACACACACAGACACGCGCACACACATATATATATACGTATACACACACACACACACATATATATATATATATATATATATATATATATATATATATATATATATATATATATATATATATATATATATATAAGTTTGACGCCCGCTTAAACATGCTATTTTAATTTTGCAGGTTGCGTATTTATTATTGTAGAATCAATCCTCTGGAGCATATAATATATTTAGAGGAATAATTAACCCTGACGACGACATGGCGAAAATTAATAAATAAATTACGAATAATAATGATAATGTCGATCACCATCAAATCCCATTTTTGTCTGTTTACAATATCACGTCAGATGATATTTGACAATGGATACTCTGGAAAAGTCACTTCCGTTGTAAAACATGCCGAGAAAATAAATATTGGCAGCGATTAAAAATGGTACCCTATTTGAACTCATTAATAATAGAAAAATAAATATAAATATAAAGGTACACTCGGTCGTGAACATATGATCATTTAGTCTAGAATGCGAATGCTTTACAACTAATCTATATCGTTAGAGACCAATTGTTTTTGGTTTAAGAATACATATTTTATTATCTCACTTCTTGATGTATCTTATGAAAATTCCAATACAAAAAAAAATGTATTTTTCATCAATAAGAAAAACAAAATTATCGGATCAGTTTTTTTATGATTCTGGATAATAATAGGATTAATTGTTATACGAAACATATCTATGAACAGCGCAATTAAATAAACTCCTTGAGTGAAATGTCCAAAGATAAGAGAAACTTTTGGAAGACTCTGAAGAAGAAACTCACACACATGAAGTGAATTTTATATAGTAATGGCAGGTGGACCCGACGTTGCCAGGTATTGAATCATGATCAACGAATGTTTCACATTCCTATGTTTTATTGTCATGAAGCCCCGTTAAATCGGCCGGGAGTAAGCATCTCATGCCTTCACGATGTAATTTACTCTAAAATAAATTATATTCTATATTACACTAAACTAAAATATACTCTAGTATACATTGAACTGTTTCTTTAAAAAATATATATATATTTTTCATATGAACTTCTTTCAGTTTACGAAACACCATAAAGACATTTACCTGCGGAATCTGAACCTACAAACTACGTAATGGCAGAGAAAATTAAGGTATTTGTATGCCCGTGTAAAAATGTGATAGCAGAAGATGAAGTCAATAAGTATGTAGTCTCCTAAAGTTTTTTTACAGAATATGGATACTCAGAGTAGAGGTACCAGCTTGTGATATATGAGTGGTAGGAAATGCGCAATCCCCAACCACATCTCTCCTTAGTCGCTATTCTTAAATATCGGTGATAAATGAACTGTGTGTTCAAAACGACTTGGACCAGATGCTGAAGTAAGCGGAGAGCACATACAGAGCCTAGAATTCGAAATTGTCAATCATCCAGTAATAATAAGGCTCATCATTACTAAAATTCGGTGATATGCGGAGCATACTATATACATGCATATATATATATATATATATATATATATATATATATATATATACATATATATATGTGTGTGTGTATGTGTGTGGATATATATATATACACGTGAAGTATATATATATATCTATATCTATATATATATATATATATATATATATATATATATATATATTGTATATTCGGGTGTGTACATAACGAAGTATGTTAAATTAGTGTATATTAAAGCCTATATACGAGTCATTTTTCTATCTTAACTTGTATGCTCGACGTGTAAATAACGAGTGTCTATATACATTAGTGCATGAATGACCGTCGAGTAATGTTTCTCTATTCGTGATAGTATTTCTGTGTTCGTTGCATTTATTTACAGTTTGTTGCAGGTGTTTATGTGTGTCATTAGTTCTTGTGATCCTAACTAGTTTTTATATTTTTGGAATTGGCGGTGTATAACACGTGTTTAATGGCACATATAACAACCAATGGAAAAAAGGAGACAGGAAACAATTATTTTCTATTTACCCACCAACCCTGCCAATATTTAAGGTTTGCTTTAACGGATCTTGGCAGCTGCAAATGAAGATTCCCCAAAGAAAACGACAAGAGGGCTCGAGTGTAGTTTAAACATAGTTAATTTAGCATCTTGTCCATTAGAAAGTTTCAAGCATGTTCCAAGTTTTACATTCAAGCAACAGTGTCCAACAGATTTCTCAAGGGGCATTTAACAACCGGGCGCCAACTCGTCTCTCCGCTAAAGTGTCTTTTTTAAAGCCCCTTTCTAACAGAGTAGACTTTACGTGTATATAAACGTCAGCTCCCTTGCTAAATTACATCAGTAATATACAGGTCAATACATGCTCATGACCTGATGTCTGTCAAATATTTTTTTTGTAATTAGCGAGGCCAGTGTAAAATCCACAGCATCTTATTGTACATGTAATACATAGCAGGAATTATATATCTAATTATAACGTTTTATCGCTAGTATTCTTACAGGAGTCTTTGACTTCCAGCGCGCACGGAAACCAGACAATATCATTATACTATCTTTAGACAGCACAGCTTATTCGCTTGAATTCTAGTCAGAAGATCATGAAGGTATGTTTTAATTTAACATATGTGATATCATTTTTTTTTACATTGCGTCTTCCCTGATCGGAGAAGAACAGAAGGTGATATCTTACTACGTGTTTATAGCATATCCCCCCAAACAAGGCACGTTGCGACTTTAATTTAGGTAGGGACGATCTGAGACATTATTTTTAGTTCTACTGTGTAGAGTAGGGATCGCGGCGAATCAATAAATGCTACCAACGCTGCTCGTGCTTTAATAAATGTAAAGCTAGATCGAGATGAGGTACTCGCAGCAAGGAGGATGGATACACTTGCTAAGTAAGGTCATGAGGATGCAGAGATGAGGGAAAGTTAAGTTGTGCAAGTGTTCTTAGCTGAATTCCTCATAGATGTGTTAAATAACCTCTTTATCAAGGATGATGTGAAATATCGAATACGACAAAATTATCGTAGGCCTTGTCTGCTGCTAGACAAAGCGAAATGCTCGATGAGCGACTTCGAAATGTCCACAAAAACGAGGAGGATGTCTTAAATTATAGCATTAATAAGTATCAGGGACCAAGGGGGCCCTAACTAGATTTAGTGTACCCAAAACCTAACCTTACAGAAGCTTTTATGATGTAAGATATAAGTTGCGTGCGTGCTTCGGAAAGGCAGCAGAGATTCATTGCCAACTATAATAGGCTAGAGAGCGATTGTCAATGCTCACCTGAAGAAAGATGCAATAACTTCACTTCAGGAAAAAGCAAGGTCAGGTTACACTCGAAAACCATTCACCACCGACCACTATTGTCACATACACCATGAAACCATGACAAACCCTCAAAGAAAGAAGTAACCCTGGGAAGCATAAACTTCAGAGGCCATGGAGGTCAAGAAAGTTGTAGGAGCAGACTTAATTCGACCAACCAAACAATAAATCTGCCAAGAAAACTCGGGGAAATAGTTAGACCCGAAGAAATAAACTCCCAAACCAGGGCTCCGGAATGGAGTGCATATCAAAAATAAGAGGCAGACTGATAGTAGCACTGATCGACACTAGATCTGAAGATTCGCTACTCAAAACATCAGTTTCTGAGGAGTTAAAATTGCATAAAGGAGAGTTAAGGGATTATAAGCTAACAGTTACTATCGCAAACGGGCAAAGGATGGCACTAAATTTGCATGATTATATGAAGAATGTGAAAAATTCGTAAATGCTTCATACTACTCTCGACTTAGATCGGGAGCTGGTATTAGGTGTAGACTAGTTGCAAATGAACCAAGCCCAAATAACCTTTCACCCTAACGAACTAACGGTTAGAGTGATGATCATCCGACTTGGTAATAATTCCAGTAGTAGAGTCGAGTTACCGCCAGCACACAGTTAGAGTAGTTTCTAACAAACATGAAAAAATCTACCAATCAGCAACGATTTTCAGCCCAAGAAACAAAATCTGCCATAGAGGCAATTACAGTATGCCCAACCTGTCCTCACCACAGTTACCTGTACACCGTAAAAGCCACAGAAAAATTGTCGGATTTTCACAGGACTTAGGCTTTCGGAAAAAAGGCTCTGTCAATGACTAATCCCCTTACACCAAAATCCAAGAACTCTCAAATGCTTACAAAATATCTGGATAACCTACAACCTATAGAATTATCGAATTTAACCCTGCCTAACATTATAAGTAGAAGCATGTGTTTTATAAAGACCAGACGCATGCTATGAAACCAGACGCATGCTATGTCGCGTGGCCAACCCTAGAATGCAAGCATCAACTGTTTAAAACAATGGCATTATATTTAATTCTCTCTTTCTTCATGAAAGGGGAGAAAAAGGGAGTGAAAGAGAGAAACAGAGAGATAGTAAGGGAAAGAGAGAGACAGATAGGGACATTCATATATAACAGTAAACCTTGTTTGTTTTTGTATCCATGAGTTTGCCGTCCAAAAATCCAAGGTCTTATATCGTATTACTTTACTTCAATATTATGAACAAACTGCCATTCCTGGCTTGAGTCATGAGAAAATTTTCAAAATCATAAACAACTGCTTAACACATCTGTACCTCACAAATACATACCAAGTAAGGCAAAAGGTTCATATATATATATATATATATATATATATATATATATATATATATATATATGTGTGTGTGTGTGGGTGTGTGTGTGTGTGTCCTGGTGTTACTAGATTATGAGCTATATATGTATATATATGCACATATATATATATGTATATTATACACACACACACACACATATATATATATATATATATATATATATATATATATATATATATATATATAACAACTAGAATTGTAAATAGCTTCAGCCATAGGACAAAGAGGACTAACAGTTTATGTTATGACATATGCATCACATTACGCAGTAGTTCTTTCTGCACACATATATGTAAACTCACATACACACAAACACACACACGTCGACCCCCCATACTTATATATATATATATATATATATATATATATATATATATATATATATATATATATATATATATATATATATTGAAATGTAATAACCAATGTTGATGGTGTATTTCAAAAGTTTCCACTGCTGTAACCTATAAGAGGCACGTGTTTACTCAATGCCATGTGCTCTAACAAATATTGTTGCATCCCCCTGCCTGTTCTACAGGTATTTTAATGTCGAATGCTTTGACGAACAACTGTGCTCCCACGACGTAAATACCATCGACAAACCCGACAAGCATCTAACTCCCACCACTTCACAGTAAAGATCCCTATACAAGAGCTTTCTACATCACTATCTTCTTCTCCAGAACCGCTATACTCTGGAATTCCCTTCTCGGTCCTTGCTTCTCCAACTGTACTGAGATGCAGAAGTTTAAGTTAAACGTGAACCGACCCCTTGCGGCCTAAGTTCCTACTTAGGCCCCCAGTAGCTTATGTCCTTATAGTAGCCCCCTCTATCAAAGTGGCAATATCCCTTGTTTGTGGGGAAAATGTAATACTAATAAAAAAATATGCGCCTAACCGACGAGAAATTTCTATAACATTCCAAACCGTCTTAGTAGCTATCTCTTATCTTTGCTTATTCGAAAAACAACGATCAATTATTACATTTAAAATAATATAACGTTATTCTGAAATACGGTGTGTTAATATGTAGCCATCAGTGACGATTGAAAGTTTAATTTTGTAGGTAAAGAGTATATTTTCATTTAACCTTTTTAATTATAACAATCACATTCTGTCATATTGAAGGTATTACAAAAGGAACGACAAGCGCGGAATATATTTAGAATAGATGCAACGGAAAGTACAGTGGAAAGATTTTACAAGGTGCTTCTCAATAGTAAACATGTGTGATATGTATTTGATCAGCACCGACTTATTCATGTGCATATTAAAGACGTCCTCTCATGAATTGACAAGCCCGGAAGATATTGTATACATTTCTACGTTTAACAGACATTTTTGACTTTGACAAATCATTATCTCGTCTTCAAAACTTGTTTAATAATGGATTCAAAACTGCGAACGCTTACGGCAAAACCCCACTCCCATGATTTGCAATAACCCTGTTACAAAATATGAATGCATACTGTAAAAAGTAGTTTTCTTTTCCGAATCTCTATGAAGGAAAAGGTGTGGATCCGAATATATATATATATATATATATATATATATATATATATATATATATATATATATATATATATATATATATGCATACATACACTTATATATATGTATGTGTTTGTGTATGTGTGTCTATGTGTGTGTATGCATATATATATACATATAAGTTTCGTGGTTTAATTTAAAATTCTGAAAAAAAAAACAACATATAGAGGGATATATTCGATTTAAGATTTTATTGCTTGACAAAGGAATATATAGAAAAGGTTATATTTATTTCCTTTATCCATGGATTTTCAATAATGGCGTATATCATCAGAGGAAATAAAATGCAGTTTGCAAAATGTTTAGCTGCGAATGGGCGCTATTTTGCTTTTCAGCACAATTATTGAAAATAGTTTTTGAGTGGTTGTGGATAATTATATGGAGAAAATTATACGAAAAGAGAAGCTGATACAACCTGGGTAATTCATTATATGGGAATATCACTCCCTCCCATGGACCTATTTTCTGCCCACCCGGATTTGTAACACCGAATGGCATCGAACTCCTTCCGATAATGGACTACCCAGGTTGTATCAATGGAACACGTACATTAAATCCGTTGCCAAACCCCTGGTAAAATGGTGGGGTGTTTCTATCGATTCAGTAGATCTCTCACTGCTGATGCAATTCTCTATCTATATAAGAACCAAATACTCCAAGAATGGAATACTGTTGCACATCTGGGCTGGAACTGCTGGAAAGGACTTATCCTGCCTAGATAGAATTCAAAATAGACTCCATAGCATCGTAGGGGATGCCATTTTCTCTTACCTACAACCTCTTTCTCATAGAAGAGATGTTGCGAATTTGTTTTTACTTTATCGTAATTTTCATGGCAAGTTCTCGGCTGAGCTCAAATCTATGGTCCCCCTCGACAGACTTACACAATAAACATCTGGCTAGCAGAAAACACTATGACTCACTTTCCCCACTCTTTACGTGTGCCCAAACCTAAACGTAGATTCCATGAACAAAGCTTTTTCTTAGAACGACACGGCTGTGTAATTATCGAATTTCCATTATTAACGATTACAATATTGCCCAATTTCTAATGGACACTCTTTTACACTTGCCCTCGAATGTCATCTTAGCCTTGATCAGTCGTGATACGTATGTAAAAAAAAATCAACTACTAACAATTATTACGACATTGTCCTATTGACCACTGTACATTTATTAACCCTTATCCTCGAGTGGCCTTCGTGCCCTGATACATGGTGAATACTTTGTAATATATATATATATATATATATTTATATATATATATATATATATATATATATATATATATATATATATATATATATATATATATATATATATATACAAAGCGATTATGGTACACAACATATTGCTTCTTATATCCTCGTGAGGCGATTGTATGGAAACGATGTGAATTCGTGTATATAATCTATCCATTGATGATTAGTGTGGTAGTAAGCTTTCCTAATTCGTATTTACTCTGCCACCTAATCACCACAATTAATAGTCGCGATTGTTTTATTGGAATTTAATAAATACCTCTTATCTTCTATTAATACTTTAGTGGAAGGTCGTTTTTTGCATTTGAAATTGAAATCTGTTTGTTTTTACTTTTAAATTTTTACATTATCTATATTTCTATATTTATTAATACTAATATTTTATTAACTTAAAATTGTGATCGTTTTTCTCTGCTTTTTACCTGCAGTTTTCTCATTTAATAAACGTATTTTTAAATTTTTTTTTCTAGAAATTGTTTCGACAGGCAATGACATTAAATCGTTTTATATTAAAACATTATTATTATAGTTGGTGTTAAAGTTTAGCTACATTATGGAGAATACATTCTGGGTAATTGTTCGCTTTTTTAACCTACAATACCTGCGATGTCGATTTTATGCGTCTGCGATTGTAAACGCTTGATTTAGCATAATGGATGAATTAGTCTCATATCCACGGGCGAATAATTCCGTGTTAGTCAAAGTTTTACGCACGGTCAGAATATAACAGGGACGTGAATATTCTGCGAGACAAAGGTTTCATTGAATACAAATCAAATGTAGACGTAAGGCAAATTAGGTACTTGAAAATCATTTTCCTTAAATTGTCTCTGCAATTCCCGTGTGGAATAAGTCACATCTATCTATCTATCTATCTATCTATCTATCTATCTATCTATATATATATATATATATATATGTTATCTTAATACTTATAATAATTATAATAAAATAGTGTTATAAATAATAATGTATATGCATGTATACACGTGTTCATATATATATATATATATATATATATATATATTGTTAAAATATGGAATGAACACAATACAAACTAACCTAACTAATAAAAATTTACCATCTAACGTCAACCATGCCTCTAATAATTAATAATGCACTTATGATTTGTTCAGAAAAACAGAAAAAAATTAATTTGTATAGCTTTTAGTGCAACATAAGATACACTAGAATAGAAATGTTTACTACATTACAAAACCTATAAAACTGCAATAAACGCGGAACTTGAACTTTCATATGCATCGCAAAAATCTATGGAGCAAATAAACATATACTATTGCATGTAAAACGCATATCAAAGGGAACAATTCTAACTCTCCTCTTTACTATCCATGTGTTTCTTTAAACGGATCTATGCGTCTGTCTGGGATTGTGTATTTGTATAGAAACAAAGTTAAATATTAATTAATCAAAACTTCATATATCTTCATATTTATATTTCAAAAAAAGAGTATAAGCATTAGATATGTGCATATTGAAAATTATGATCGATTATTTTAGTAAAATATTGAAAATTGTTAATGCACACACGTATACATCTCTCTCTATATATATAAGTTAAAGAGTATATATATATATATATATATATATATATATATATATATATATACAGCAATATATTTAAATTTCAAACGAGTATTGCGTTATTTAATGAAATACAATACGAAAAGCTTCGTCTCCTGTAGAATACATGCGATACGGCCTTGTACACATAATGTATTCTCTTACTCTTACCATCGCTATAAAATGCGTTCATTAAATTAATATTCATATCAAAATATTGAAACTCGAAAAAAATGAAATGCAGTTTGAATGGCACGTTAATGTGTAAATATCGTTCTACATTCTGAGTTTGTAAAATGAGCACAACTTGTAAAACGCTTGCTTTTCATTTGAAAAGCAAATATGATGTCCCACTATATTAGTCAATAAGCCCAGCGTAAATCAATGCATCCAATTCGAATCTATTGATTTCCAAGTAAATTATCGATTATTATATCTGAGTTTTAATTAAAATAGTCATATTTTAACAAATTGGAATTAACATAAGGTTGCAACAGGATATTTCTGTTTGGAACATGACATATCTGAGAGTATTTAATCTCTGATTAATTGTATATTATATTCGTAGAAATTATCCACAATGATTATATGCTTTCTCTGCGTATTAATACAAGTTAGCTGTAATAAAAAAAAATTGCAGAACTATCCATGTTTACAAATAAACATTGATAACTAATTACATATATATATATATATATATATATATATATATATATATATATATATATATATATATATGTAATTAGAGGTCAATATTAGTTTGGAAACATTGGTATATCTGCATATTAATTATATATATGTGTATTATGTGTTTATGTGCGAGTGTGTGTGTGTGTGCGTAAAACCATTTAAATGTTATTAAAACATAAAGGCGATGTTGTTTTTCATATTTTTATTTTAAAATTTCAAACGGTGTTTTGCTTTTAATATATATGCATTTTGCGTATTAAAATTAATTTATATGTGACTACAAATTCCTTAAGGCATTTTAACGTAACTAGAGAACTCTTAAGGCGTATGAAATACACATATAAAAAGTTTATTGTGTAATCTTGAAAATGTGTCGTTGTATATATGCGTGAAGCGTAGAACAATTTTGCATGTAAAATAATCCCATAATAGGAGTATATATTGCGGATTAAATACAATAGATAACGAGAGAAATGTAAAATGAAAATAACAAGCAATATTCAGTAATTAATGATTGATATTGTCATGTTTCAAAAGAGAAAATAATGAAGCAAAGTACGTCGCAAGCCATCTTTTATAAATAAAGATATATGCAAAAATGAACAACATTTTACTAAAATATTTTCGTCAACTGCTATGCAAACTTTCTATGAAATCTTGCTCGAAACATTAGTATTGTGTTCTGGGATAAAATACCGTGACTATTTATATTTTAAATTATTGTTTTTTAGACATTAGATATTGCAAGATATATAGTGTGTTAAATATCCTGTAATATTTTTTCCGCCGTTTCATAAAAAAAAAAATATTCTAGAAAATGCTCTGATATTCGGAAAAGTGTTATATACTATGAAAAAGCACGTATTCTGTTCTACAATGTAATGCTCATTATGTTTTGCCCCTGTAATTATTTCTCGTTTCCAGAAACGTGAATGGATTGTCAAGTAGATAGAGTCTCTCTTTTTCGCCTTTAATCGAGGTCAAAAGCGTGTGAAGTTACTAAAGATAATTGTTCCGTATAAGGAGAATACGCTATTGTTGCGAAAACTTTTCAGGATTATGTTACCAGATTTAAAAGAAAACGGTATTTTTTTAAACCTCAGTGATGCTCCTCGTTCCAGAAGATCAAAGGGCAATCAAGATAGGCGAGCCCAACTCGGGGTTCTTCTGAAGACAGATAGACATCATACATGCAGACAATTGGGTAAAACGATGTAGTGTTATTTTGGGATAATTTCACGCCGCCTTCACTTGATGGGATTAACTTGAGGATTGGGTCCCACGCACACTTTTTTTTTGCTGTTAATATTTTTTTGATTATTTATAGAAGTTAAAAGACAGTGCTCATAATACTAGGGATATATAATAATCTCAATATGTATATTCATCCTAGAGCTATATTAATATTGAGTTTAAAGATTAATAATTGTAAATGATGACTCAGTTTCAAAAGGATAACATACAAAATCAAATTGAGTGTACGCTCGTTTCGTAAACGATACTATTTTCTTTTGTAAATTGACAATAAACATTGGGATTAATTGACAAAGATTATTTAGGAAAATAGTCTCATCGGCACAAATAGAGGGGGTCGTTAAAGATACCAAATAAAGATATCATGTTTGTAGTCATCAAAATATTAAAACATGAGAAAATGTTGTAAATTCTGTAATCACAGTGAAAATAATACCTTAGGAGGAATAAAAAAAGTACTAAAATGCTTTAAATTGCATTGAATGAACACATTTGTTTTACAGTTATTTAATTCATATGGGACAATGTTCTTTTTGTATTTTAGCCATAAATCAACACAAAATAATGTGTGTTTTCTTTTAATTTAAATTGCTTGATAATAAACATATTTTAAAGCTTCATTTGTGGACGCTAATTACAAAATTTGAGATAACTGTTATTTGAAAAGAACACAAAATCCAATGATTTAAGGAAGATAACTTATTATTGAATGCAAAATTTTATATATTTGTAAAATTTTGGGGATAAATTATGTATTTATTTTTATTATAATAATCATGATAATAAAACTTATTATTAATAATATGTATACTGATGATGATAATAATATATTAGTAATAGTGATAATAATAATAATAATAATAATAATAATAATAATAATAATAATAATAATAATAATAATAATAATAATAATTGTATTACTATATAATTCTTTTATGGGATCATATCTAATATACTTCATCCATAGGCTATATGTATGCCTCTTGATAATGTTTTATATTGTAACTTTACGCATGTTGACGTACAGTCATTGAATTTTCATATAGTCAGATTCCAATCGACAAAGTGTGCAGAATTTCCACGGGGTTTATGTTTCAAAAGAGCCTAATATTTTGTATTTCATGTTAAAGGGCATTTTATATCTTTAAGGCGCCACATTTTTTTTGTTTATAATAATTAGTTTCATTATAAGAGGATTTATGTGTGGAGATACGGTGTTTTATGGGCACAGAAGTACATGCAAAGTATATCACATTTTGTTATTAGAATCGCAATTACTGTTTTCAGTTTGATGACTAGTGATAATGTTACGCCAGACGTTTTGTTTACTAAGTTGTTTCAGTTGTTAATAGGGATCTCATCAAAGACGCTCCATGTGTAAATATATTGTGACTTTCTGTAGAACAGTGTGCAAATGAGACCAGTGAACGGCTTAAAGCGGCAATTTGAGCACACGCTTCCAAGGAAAATTCAAAAGTAAACACTACTCTCTAAATGCATTACTTTTTTTAAAGTCTAATACAAACAGATAAAAGTATATAAAAGTTTGAGCCGATTGTAAGAAGGAAATTACGATAGCGAAGTGGAAATACACGGAAACCACCAGAAAATGCATTAAACTGCAGTATTAGGAACTCGTGATTTCTTGGAAATCTACAACAGTGTTTTAAATAATGACCAATCAACAATTCTCTCGCTATCAAACAATAATGAAGTTGCCTGCAAAGCAGCCAAGAAGGCTAATATGTTTGCCAGTCAGTTTTCAGTAAACTCTACATTGATTCCAGCAATTCATTTCCTACCTGACTGACTTTTTCGGACAGAAACCATATGAAATGATTTGCAAATCAGTACTTCACAAGTCCATGATATCAGAAAAAAAAACTAACAACACAAGAAAATGTGCACCAGATCGCATCCCTGCTGTACAATTAAAATATTGTCCTCGTAATTTGCTCACGTTATCTACAAACTTTTTAACAAATGCATTAACAAATCTTGCTTTCCTTAACCGACCCCTTAAATTATCGTCGCATAATGCATTGTAACTGCTTTTGCCAAAATAGTTGAGTGCATAACTTATCAAGCTCACCTTACATTTGGTAAATTTCTGACGACCAACAATATGGATTTTTGCAAGCACGTTCTTCTGAAGATATTCTGTGTACTTTCTGAACGTTAATACCATGCACTGGATTAAGCCGGAAAAATACCCTAGTAGCTCTAGATGTATCAAAGGCTTCTAACAATGGGTAGTAGAATAGGTTTCCCAGGGAAATCAGATCATATTGTATTACTGAAGGGACACTTACCATTAACATATCCTTCTAAAAAAGATTTGACACAGACCGAAGTAAGATATAAATGCGAGTGGATTTCTAGAGTCGATACATTTACCTATATTATACGTGATATTTTAAACGACCTCCCTGATAAAATTGTTTACAGGGAGGATACATTTGGTAATAACTTTGCAATTAACATTATGAATGCAGCTATTGTTTTTTGATTAACAGTGGAGGTTGTGTTATGGGCGTCCACTGTTAGCCGGCAGTGCTGGCTACAACAGGTGTTCCTGGGTTCTGACGACTGTTATGAGCTGCGACCGTATACACTTGTGGCAATTGCTAGTTGCTGCACCAGTCTTGCCCTCTTTGCGAGGAGGAAATATTTTTGCTTGCACTCTCTTAGTACTGTGTTGGCGGAACAATATATCTAAAATTCGGAAGTTACCAAAGTATTGTGTTTTTATTTCGCAGAAACACTGAAAAAATGTTTCAATGAAACATCCATTTTTTTATGTTATAACAAATATAATAGGAATATTAAATGTAAAACATATTTTCCGAAATCTAAAATCAAATAAACATTGAAAAGCTTCACAAAAATATAATTTTTGAATAACAGAAGTATGTTTCCATTATTGATAAAAGTGTCTTATTATATAAAAATAAACCCGCTTCTTCTCAAATAAACCAATGGTTGTAAATAACTAATGTCTTGAAAACTTTGGATACTGCGATTTCAGTGCCATAATGTTTCGGAAGCGTTTGTCTTTAAGGTAAATTACGAGGATAGTATTTCTTTATTCATAATATTTAGACACATTCTAAACTGTATTTTACTTATCATTAAATAAAATGTGTGACCGGATTAGAATCGTTTTTATTAGCTTAGGAGTGAAGTCACCGGTTATGCTCTCCCACCATAATATAAAAGTGTAATTGTAAGCGAAATTTTATTATTTTAGATTCTGGGATAATACATTAAAGTTGCAAACAATCAGACATGTTTAAATCATTTATTAAAATAACCAACAGAACAACAGAAAAGATAACTCCTCTACGTACGTAAAAAAAAACATCGTTATCTCCGTTTCCTTTCCCCTGAGTCTCTATTGATCACTGTTCGGACGTTCCATATAGGAATATTGAAGTCTTCACTGCTTTTATTTCTTCTGTTGTAACCGTTGGATTGGAGATGCCCTGCCAGCGGTTTGACAGTTAGTTAGTTTTTGGTTTTCAGATGAATTTTGCTTACCTGACTTTTTATAGAGGTGTCCCCTTCCAAGGCAAGAAGTGCTATCGCTGAACAGTGCTGGTTGGTCATCCGTGCAGCTGCCTCAGAGTATCGACGTCCACTATGTACACCTGAGACCATCAAACAGAGTCTCCTATGCGAAATCGGACTAGTGGCTGCAAGATATCACATCATCTACCATGATCTTCACTCCATCGCATCAGAACATGCCATCTTGGTTCCTAACTTGCTTGAATAGTTTAAGTGTACTATCTATTGCGCATCAGATGGGCACCCCCTTGAGCCCTCATTGCTTATGTTTAGTGGGGCGAACGACCGACGACTGGCGGCAGAGGAGGCCGCGGCTTCTGTGGCCGAGAGTCATCTTAATGATGCAGGCAATCCTATTATCCTGTCCGCTGGTACGCCCTTTCTTGCTGACTGAGGTTCGATAGCCTTTTTTCCAGGAAAACTGCAAGGCAGCAATGGGATTTGAAGTCAGAGTGTGTCTTTGGATTCTAAATCCGGCTTAAGGGATGTGCGTCGTTTGGTTAGTTAGCTATATATAATTCATGCTTGCATGGCCTCTCGCTCCTATCTAACAACGCTTGCAAACCTCGCAGTAAAAAAGACAAGCTACGTATATTTCCCTGCCAGTACATAGGACTTCCATCATCAAGACTCCTACACCATGTTCACGTTGGTAACAAACAGTAACTGAGTGACTTGCGACCCCAAACTTAACCGGTATGTGATCTCTGAGTAGTAGGGGGTCCTGATGTGCTGACTCGCCCTGGCAAACTACCAACCCTTATCTTGGTTGGACTTGCTTCAGCGAAAACTTAGGGAAACAACCCCAAAATACAACACCACTACCTTTTGGGCCGGCAAAAGTCAAAGAAATTGGAATACTGATTTCACATAGTGGATATCGATTCGTAATGATTATTCTATTAATAATTTTCCTTATAAGTCGACATATCTAAAGTGTTTGTGCCTTTTCCTGTAAAATACTATTTTATGTGAGGTAAAAGGAAAACAATCAAGGTTGGAAAAAAGTCGTTTTTGTTGTGGATCTGGTTACAGAAAAATAAAATACTAACATTTGTTGAAATCATCAAAGGAGAAAATATGCAATGGGCGTGTGTGTTTCTTTGATTTTGATAAAAGTAACGCATTAAAAATAAATAAATAAATAAAACTGTGCATTATCATACAGCTCTGACAGAAAGTCAATCAATGTAGTCCGTATTCACTACCTGTATGCAAGTTAATAAAAGATAGAAAGTAGGAGAACTTATGTATGTATTGAAGATCTGGCTGGGGGCGAACACAAACAGGTGTCGTCGCCGGTGACGACATAGTAAACTATGCGAAGACGAAAAAGAAGAAAAAAAGAAGTAGCGTTTTTCAAAGCAGCGTAGAGTTTGTTTTTGTTTTAATATTTTCTGAATGTGTTATTCAATGAATCTCCTCCAAGTGCTTGAAAGAAGCGACCAAATAAGTATGTTGTAGAGTAAAAATTAATAGTTGTTTCGTGTCCAGTACGTAAGAACAAAGAAATATTTACTTCTATATGTTGATGTAATATATTTTCATTGTATAAAAAATACTGTTGAAACGGATTATTGACTGCTGCCATTTTGTGTGTGATCAGGTTTTGTGGGCAAATGTTTTTCTTCAATGATATGCAATTGATAAAGTATAAGGCTGGCAGACAAACGAAATACCAGAGTGTAATAGTAATAGGGTAAATAGGCCGTTACTCTTCACGTACTATTGGGATAAATGTTATAAATATGAAAAGTAAAATACACTAGCGATTCTCTCGCCATTATAAACATAATCTAGTATAATACCCGGTCGCCTCTAAGAGCGTAAGACTAAAGATACTAAACTGGTGAAAGTATCTCCTATTTTCTCAGTGTCAATATTCGAGAAATCCGTTTCCTCATTATTTAGAATCTTCGTATTATTGTTCTTAAATTCAATATCATTTTAACAACGTTTAGCTCGATATAAACTCTTCCCTTCCTACGCTAAGATTGTCGAATTCAGTCATCTTTTAGTCGAGCTCGGGGATTCTGACGGTATGTCGAAAAGAAAAATATGTTTACTTCACAGGGGTAGCATTATATCGTTCTGGCAGCTATGGCTAGACAGATGTAATTAAATTGTCATTGTATTTTTTCCGTCGACTACTCTGATAAGTGAGTCTTTAATTTTAAAGAGAATATACATTTTACACTTGGTATTTCACAGTCCTTTACACACGGGTCCTTGCTGGAAGTTATGTATGCCGAACATAATTTACGAGGTGCGTTCGATAGGTTTCGAAACTGTTCTCGTACAGACATTCAAAATTGTTGTAAACTCTTGAAAGGTCGATATGAGTTTGCTTTATATCTTGCTACGCTGCGTTGCCTAAGTGTTTGTTGGTGTGTGTTCAGCAAAAAAAAATGCGGTAGTAGGTAGGCAGATTCGAACCCGTACGGTGAAGGAAGAAAAGAACGTGAACAAAACCCTGGCGTGTACGCTTGTGCATCCATCGTAAAACAGGAAGTGATGTAAATTTAAATTAAAGGTGGAAAATCAAAATAAATGATGACTTTCGAAAATATCGGCGATAAAAACGACCGGTCGTTTTAGTAAAATGCTCACTTGGGGGTGAAGATATTACTATTTTGGGCAATTTTTCGATATTTGTCGTCCGAATGACCGTGCTTTAAATTGTTTTCTATCTTGTGAAACTGTCTCGACTCCCTCGAAATTTTGAGGCAACCATGGGAACATACAGACATACATACTTTGATACAGACAAGTGAGATTTATATCATTGATAATTAACACTTTTTTATGATTTTAGATTTAAATTAATAGATACTTTAGTAATTAGAATACCCTCTTCTAAATTCTGGTTTTCACAGCTGGTAAATTTTCACAAATGCAATCCAGACATAAAGACATTAGAATGGCGAGAAACAATAAAATAAGGTATGCATTTAGAAAAAAGTCGACAGGAACGTATGGGATACCCGATATATCGATAAGGATTTGCGTGTGTCTATAGATGCAAAAAGCGTATCGTATTCATCAGTGTAGGATAATTATTCGCTAGGAAATGTACATTCGGCAGATTTGCACGATTGCACGTCCACAGGTCTATCCTTGCCAGGGACTTTTTAAAAAAAGTTTTGGCATCAAGATAATTAGGAACTCTCCCCATAGTCCAGACTTTGCTTTCTGAGATTTTTGGTTATTCCCAAAGCTACTGGAATGCCATGTAGGCTGTTGTTACGAGGCAATTGAACTGAAGAAAGTTGTGACGTAGGCTATTGTCATATATAAACAAGACGATTTTAACGATACCTTTCAGATGTTGTTGAAACGGCACAACAAGTCATTTGCAGGCGGAGGAAAACGACACAACAAGTCATTTGCAGGGGGAGGAGACTACTTCGATATCGACTTGAGTTTCATGTGTGTATATAAATAAAACTGCCCGTACGAAAAACATCTGGAAATGTATTGAATGCACCTTGTCATATAATAGTAAAAAAATATCAAAATATCATTACTGTAACCCATGAATGAACTATTGGCAGGTAGTATAAATACATTGTTTTTTTTTTTTTTATGTGGCATCTCTGTATGTATGCGTACATTTGGGCTTCTGCAAAAGGAGTTGCTTGTCTTTTATGATATAGTTTTAAGCGAATCATAATCTCTTGGATTCATTTCTTCCAAAGGAGTATGTGACTTTATAAACTACTTGAAACTGAGTAGATTTATTACAAGTTTGGTTTATTATTAGCTGCTTCGCTATTACCGAAAATAAATAGCAGTCCAAAATCTATATAGACCGACTTCTGTATTTTTCTATATTTTATTGCTGTGATTTGTACGTAATGCATCGCGGATGGTAATCACTTTTATCAGTGCATTGGGACTGGTAGTTCTTTTGGTTATTTTCCCTTGCAGCTTAACGTAGTTTGTTTTACTGACGTGATTGACGAAAGAAGATATTAGCCACGTTTTCCCTGGCTTAGCTAATTTGCCATATTTGTGACATCAGCGCTGCCTATTAGCAGTATTCGGATTCGTATACTTTATTGCCTGTTAGGAACGAGAGGTGAACATTACCCAGGCTAAAGTAGCAATTGTGGGTCGCGAAATGGCCAATCAACTGATTTGGATACAATATAACGATATGGCGTCTCTGTGTGTTGGAGACATAAACGCATCATTTAAACGGAACAGCAGGATGAAATAGTACGTGCTGAATGAGAATTGTTTACGTTGAACTTTAAAGTATCAACACCAATTAAACATACACATCTTAATCAGATAAAAGAGCATCCAATAACAATTATTTTTATCATGCATAATACATAAAAATTACGATATTAACTGATAATGATTAATTTCAACCCGGGTTTTCTTTAATTCTGTCTGTCAATACAATATGTTTATGTAAAATTACAATAAGATTTTCTTACACTCAAAACGTCGTTTTTTTATCAAATAAAAAATATTCGAAGATAAGCCAATAAAATACATGCATTTAATTAAACTGCTTTTTCATAAGATCATGTAATCTAAATAACACTTAGATATTCCGGAAGCTGTAGTCGAGGTGTGTCAACATAGGTTCATACTTTATCTATAAAATTGCTGAGCAATCTTTAATTAAAACTCACAGTAACCGTAGAAAGTATACAGAATGCGATATATATTGAAATATAAAAATATGTGATATGTTGATATATAAATATATTAGATATTTAAGGAAACGTGAAAAAAAATCAAAAAGTTTATATTTTTCAATATAACAAGAATATTTTGGGGTTATTACACAAGTAGTACGAATCATATATGCTTTTATTAATATTTCTATGAAAATAGTGGCCTTGTATTTTTATATATATCTTAACCAAAAGAAAATAATCAATGAAAATCTGTCATGAAGTAATAATGTGCCACGTTACGTAGGTGAATATAAAGAATAGAATCGCATTATAAGTTACAATCTTTGATTTAATCTTTAAGTCAAACATCTTTTACAGTCAAATTACTTTTTAATATATGCTCTTGTCGACATTTACGTGTTTAAGTAACGCTTCACTGACTCGTTCTTCTGTGAAGAACGGCTTAACGTCGTAAGTAATGCGAGTTTTTTTTCTCACACAATAATAATATATTCTCATAAGGATATTCGAAATTGATGAAACATTATTTGAAGGCAGGCTCATATTCCAGTAAACTCTTACTATATTGCCATTTTGAAGTCAAGTTTAACAATAATGGCCATATTGAAAAAGTTTATCGTTCAAATATTGTATTAGATATTTCCAAATGCAGGAAGTATGGAAATAATAGGAATGAACAAACGAAATATACTGTAAAATATTTTTGATTTCTAATGGGGTAGATATGTGGCACAAGGCTAGAAGGTGGGGATCCAGCAGACTCCCCTAAAGTATGGGCAATCCTGCAATTGTAAAAAGTTGCCTAAGTAACCCCGTCGGCATTCCCCTCAGGTAGTAAGCGATAAACTTACTCCACCGGAAATCCCAATGGCAAGGCCTGGGAGGGTGGACCTCTTAGCTATTATCCAGGCGGTGGACCTCAGTCCAACAGATGCTGGGTCGGTTCCCGGCCCCCTCACCTGTTGGGCTGAGTGTCAAGTAATCCTTGACGAGTACTTCTACCCTGTCTCCCTGCAGCCGAAGCCGCTAGGAGACCTTCCCCATCACGAGTAAGAGGGCCATATGACGAATGGATTCACCAATAATTTTTATAACCACCGGCTGTGCTAAACAACCAATAATAAAAAAAAAAAACTTTCAAAATTATTATAAAAATTGTAGAATTTTTGATTTAATCAGTTCGCCGTTAACGCCATCATGGACTGAATTTGATTCTTGCCATATCTCTTGGTTACTATCAATTACTGATCTTAACAACGCCACCATGTTTGTTCAACATAATGTCTTAAAACTTAACAGGTTATGGGCCCTTCCATCGTCTATTCTTTGACTCACCAGAATCTAAATTCGAATTGTGGCAGGTAAAATTCCTTGGATGTCTAATGATTCGAAAACTACACAAAGTGATACAATCTTTAACAGAGAATCCTAACGACCCCGAATTTCTCGAAAAGAACGCGACTGTTTTGCAGAACTGATTCAATGGTTAGATGATAGGCGTTTGTCTCTGATTATAAGAGACACGTTGGTAACGGAGGGAAAGCATTGAACATATTAAGAGAACTATTTTTCAAAATGGAAACCGAAAATTATATCCCTATATACAGAATATACGTCTCTGAAACGTAACTAGGATGAAACTATTACCGACTACGTTATAAGGGCAGAAACAACCGCCAATGCCTTAAAACTATCAGGTGAAATAATAAGCGGTAGCTTGTTGATAGTAATGGCGCTCAAGGGTCGTCCATCCGATTTTACACCATTCACAACTGTTGTAACGCAAAAAGACAAACCCATAAATTTCAGCGCATTTAAAGTTGTATTACGCAGTTACGAATAGACTAATCGTATGCTCGTGAACAATAATAACTCCAGCAATATTATGAAGTTCAAAAATGCTGCTCGAACGCAGACCCCACAAAATTACGCACCTTACCGAAACGTGTTCCCCAAAAGTAATTTTCCCAAGAAAAAGAATAAAATTGTATGGTATAATTGTGGACGACCCAACCACAAAAGTTTCCAATGTCGATATAAACACTCTAAAATGGACTCCGTAAAAAACGTTGAGAACTTTGAGGAAGAACACACATTTCTATTCACATGTAACTTTGGCAATACCACAAACGGTAAAAATCTCCTTGTAGACTGTGGTGCTACAGCACACGTTATCTGATTTTATTAATTTGGATTCAAACTTTAATCCACAAAGTCATTTTTTCGAAATTGCCGACTGTAGTCAAATAAATGGTATAGTCTTGAAAAGAAGCGATGCTAAAATATCCCTTAAACATAATAAAGGCGAAATCTGTTACTATCTTATAAAAACATGCTCTGTTCATACCTACATTTAAGCAAGACATATTTTCCGTGCAGGCTGCAATTAAAACTCGCGAATATAAAATTTGGCCAAATTAAGTAAAATTGATATATCCCAATGGAACTGTATTGAGATTAAAGAAAATGGCCGACTATATTATTTAAAAAGTATGGTTCCCTCAAAAACTGCCTGTCACAACATGGAAACCTGGCACAAAATTCTATATCTGATATTAAAAAATTACCAAATGTAGTCGAACGCATGAAAAAAATACCTTCAGACGATCTCCCAAATTGTGATGTGTATGCACAGGGGAAAATGGCAAAATATATAAGCCGAACGCCAGAAAATAAAGCTAGGAAAATTCTCTCACTGTTGCATTATGACTTAGCAGGTCCGATCAGCCCGATGGGGAGAAATAATCTAAGGTACGTTTTGAACTTTATTGATGATTTTCCGGTTTATTTTTTAAAAATCAAATCCGGCACTATCCTGTCCACTAAGGAATATTAAGCTGATATTGCCCCGTACGGTTCAGTAAAATATATTCGCTCAGACAATTAGGCTGAATTTACTAGTAAAGACTTTGAACTTTTATTAATTAACCACCGTATTAAGCAGGAGGCATGTGCGCCGTATTCCCCTTTCCAAACGGCACCACTGAAAAGGCATGGCGAACCATTTTGAGATGACAAGATGCCTACTTATCGAATCGAAATTGGCGCATATTTTATGGTCGTATGCTTTAATGGTAGTAGCATATATCAGAAATAGATCGTTCAATAAGAGACTAGAAAAAACGCTGTATGAAGCGTTTTGCGGTGTAAACACTAAAATTAACAGAATTCATCTATTTGGTTCTGATTGTTTTGAATTTATAGAAAACACTTTGTTATGAGGAATTCCTTCAACAATCGTGCTACAAAAGATATTACGAATTTATTGATTATTACACTGCAGGAAAGAACAGTGAAACATGAACTTATATATCCTAGTGCTACACATTTACAAATTTAAATTTACGTCTTTTTTGTTTTCCAAATAATTTAAAATGACATAACCTTTTTCTACGAAGTAAATAACGCACGTTTTTTCTTATATTTGTTTCCGTTTTCCATTATTAAACATGTTTTATTATACTCAGTAAATAACATTGATATACTGTTGCTCATTAAATAACTAATTTTACTAAGTCAAGCTCATAACGATAGATGAAATATAAGACGCCTTATGTAAAGAGCGTCGCTACCCCCATACAATAACTGCAAAACCATAAAATGCTTATCCCCTCGAACTGGGCTAAACATGTGCCTAGAAATTGTGTTCGAATTTCATATCCCCTAAATACTTTTTCTTCGCATGGCTCCTGGTTAGAACTTTTCGTTCCTTTCATGAAAAAGAAAGCAACATCTATATATAACCGACACGGATAGAAATATAATGATTCCTTTCGCAATAACTTTTATCAATATAAACGATTAAAGATTGTAGTATCATTCTATGTGGTCACTATGCTTCCAAAAGCAATTAATTTTGTTTGGGATTCAAGAAAACAAAATTTCCACCATTGAGTATTTGTAAAGAAAAGTCATATTTTGCGGCATTGTGATCCACGAGATCATGACCGTATAAGTGATATAATCTATTTCACTTAAATACATTTACAATGATATGGATTTTAATGTGCAATTGTTAAGTTTGCAGGTTGAAACAAGTAACGTAGATAGTAATACAAATGACGACTCAACAAAGTGTATTAGGAAAAGGTATATTTGCAGGGTATTTACATAATGGTGTCAAATAAGAGAGTCTGTGCTGGAGAAACATATCTGCTCTTGGCGGCCTTCGGTGGCTTCTGGTGAACACCCACTCAGACTTACTGAGTCTTCCTATTTATGTGTAATTACTATCCACATATGCAAATGAATGTGTGCCAGCACAACAGTAATATTTGCTGAAACAAATATTATATTATATATTACGTCAACACCTGGTTGATTTATTTAAACGTGCAAATCTGTTTCATCCATGTAACTATGCTTGCAACCATGTAAAAACTTTATTCATCGGCCTTGTTTGATGGATTGAAGATTTTGTGAATTTGATACTTTAGAACAATCGCTCCACAAAACATGCTTGTATGGTATTGTAATATACACAGGGTTAGCTAATCGCAAGTTTTAATAAAGAGATAAATAATATATTGTAATAAATCTAGACTTGTCACGGGTAAAACGATATGCGAGTGAAATTAGCTAAAGAGCGTCTGTCGTAACAGACGCAGCAGCTGCATAAGAGAGAGTCTCTATTTTTTTTGGCTTTTTTATAAATGCAGCTCAAGTTACTTTAGTAACAGTTTCAATTTAAGATGGGTTTTTCAAAAGACCTTCCAGAAATTGCCCTCCAAATAAAGGCAAATTTAAAACTTACTTCAATGAAAAGACTACTCCATCATTGACAACGTGGAGGTGTGGTGAAGAAACACTTATGTAGTAAGAAGAATATTTTACTATAGTAATAAAATAAAACTAAATATGCATAACAATGTCAAATGAAAGGAATTTCGAGTTAAAGATATTAGTGGAAAACAAAAATGTAAAATAGTTGCCTCTCGTGTTAGCGGTAGTTTTCTGGTGAAATACATATAAGATATGACAAGATAGGTTATAAAATGTCACGCGTGAATTGGTCTCTTCCTATACTTTCTGTTCACAGTCATTGCCCGAATAAATATCTCTGTAATGTTAAAGCATAATGTATAAATTATTTCCTAAAGTTTGGTCATTGTGGCAGTGGTATGACGTACCAATTCCGCAATTTAATTTTATGGGTCGTCATAATTCTGGACGGAGAATTTTATTCTTTCTGATAAGCCCAAACACAAGCAGATGGTGATCTTTAATATATAATTCTATGTAATCAGCAACACACGCATCTCAGTAATCCGTAAGATTTACAGTGTTTGACGGATGTTAGCTCATAAGAACGCACAGGAGATTAAAAGCAATTGCCATGAACTAGATTTTATATTTATACCTTGACATTGACATAACAAGTCGAAGTATTTTTAATATCGACAGTTTATTAATTGCTGTTCGAGAAATGAATACCTGGCTACACACGCATATTACCACCGTACTTTTCACAATTACATTACTTACAATATTGCTATCTGATATAATAATCTTCTTGCCCCAGAAAAAGGCAGCGTTGCCAACTTATTAAACGGTTTTCTACTGAGGATTTATGAACATAAAATCAAGCTGTTTTACTTCCAATTACTAAGTTAGATTCATATATAAACTGGGATTTATTGCACAATATATAAATACTTTCATACTAGTATTTTTGAATACTTTGAGACTTTATAATTACTCCATTCAGTCATTTTCCAAATTATCATCCGTATATTTTAGTTATTGTTTCACTACGTTTCAGCAAACCCATCATCTGACCTTCTTCAAGTGATAAACACCGTAGAATGCTGAGTATTGTAACGCATTCCTAGCAATTGAGGGAGTTTATAGTAGCTGGATAACCACGTTTTAGCAATGCACGCTTCGTTGAAACGGTTTTTTTTTCTGAATATAGCGTTTCAAATCATATCCAGGCAGTCAGAAAATGTGTTGGACAAAACATTGTGAGACAATTATAAAAGGCAGGGATTATGTAAGCTTAGTTACAAGTCTCAGTTGTCATATCCCGCAGCGGTCAATCACACACAGAAGGAAAATGGGTTGGTTTTGCCGAATTGTGGTGAAAAAAAAAAACAGCTATGCAAATAAATAATTGAAATATATTAGATTCAAAACAATGTAAATCATTAAACACAATAAAACGTCAATAAATACTTTACTCGTTTTTCTTTTATGTGTATTGATATTCATATTAAAAAAAAAACACTTCTTTCTGTTTATTTAAAAAGAAAATACAATTTTCTTCAATACGGTTTGTGGAACTGCATTCACTAGCAAAACATCAAGCCTATTTGCATTGTCTTTTACTCTTTCATTTTAATTTATTCCTTATTAGTTGCTTCGGTTTTCTAATGGGATAATCGACTTTAGAAAACTATCACGTGTAATTATATTCATGCAGATATTCTGCATAGTTTATACGTGCATAATATTTGCGGAAATAGTTTATTGTAAACGCACTTTTTCCATATATATTTCTGTATACGTATATATGTTTGTTTAAAAATTTTGCCTACCGAACTCCTCCTAGAGTTTTTGATCTACGGATATGAAATTCCATATATAAGGTATTTGAATCCATGAGAAACTTTATATTTGGGTTTAGCCGCGAAGAATCGGTGCAAAGTTGTGAAAATATAAATAAAAATAAATTTGCGGGATGAAGGTCTAACAAGGCATTACGAATGCATAACGTATAAGCTATTAGTTCATGTTTTACTTTTTATCCTTGAAGTTAACATGTTTCATAGCCCAGCCATTGACGGAAGAGGCAAAATAAATCGTGAGCGTACGTTTTGGTTTCGATTCTCGGCGGTGGCGCATGAGTCTTATTTGTATACCTTTTTTAATCATTACAATATATTGCACCCAATCTATCTATTTATCTAGCTATCTATCTTTAAAAGTAAAAATGTATGTCTGTTCTTTCTCTATGGTAGTTAAGGAAGATTATTATACAGAAGGCATTACTTTACATATTCACACTTGCATATGTACATAACCTTATGAACAATACATAGGGCTCGAGCTAAGCCGGGCGGAATTGCTAGTCTTGAATACTCCTAATAGATTTGATGGCATATATTGGTTCGATAATACGCCACCTCGTCTATTCTCTTTACTAGTCTTTCATTCAGCTCTTGCGTTTTCCACTCTCACATACAACAATTTATTCTATTCACTTTTGACTTTTACTTGATTTCCTTGTTAACCTTATCACGATTTAATTCATAACGTCGCTCTTATTTCATTTTTATCCTGTCGTACTTGATATGCACCAATTCCTTCGTGACTGTATTATTTACGTGATATTAGAAAACGCTACATTGTTATCTAATTATTATATCTTCGCTCGCATAATGTAACATAATGCTTTCAGCGGTGTAAAAATATTAGATTGATATGGCAGAATCATGGAATTCAGAATTACACCGTTTTTATCTATGTTCGTAAAAAAACCCGACACGATACACACCTAGCGAGATCCTAAAGCTATATTTTGGTTAGCGCATGATTTGGAATAGTATTATTGATAATTCGATTTCTTTTCATTTTTCGACAAACATCTTACGATAGAAGTTGATTAGTTAAACAGGCAATTATTCTTTCTGGATATTTGAAGTATTGCAGCTGTTGCATGGAAGAAAATACTTATACAACACAGGAAAAATAGTTGGATATATAACACTTCAGTGACACCTACGGTTTTATTGTTAAGTATACAAATATGAAATAAATAATTTCTCATTATACGTAATTATATTATTTCCAACAACAACTATTTAGGATATTATATGATATCATATTGCTAATAGATACTGTAAAAATCTCAGCATAGTTAATATGTATTCATATATATATATATATATATATATATATATATATATATATATATATATATATATATATATATACATTAGCAAAAATACCCATCGTTGACTGAGTTCAAAAACTGCCTATAGAAAATAGAGATTATGAAAGTATGATAGGGCATGAAAAAAAAAGGGTTGTAAAGAGATAGCTTCGAATTTGGGGTTATCAAAACCAAAGCATAATATAATGAAAGTAAAAATAAAATAAATCGCCCCATAATTTATTATACCATACCTGTTCACAC
>NC_136489.1:33965514-34015514 GCF_053919585.1 Euprymna scolopes
CTGTTTAGGGTGAACTTATTTTGTACACCTTTTTTTTAAATGCATATTTGATGAAAATAGAAACATATATATCTGTCTCACTTCAATATGTCATGTAAGTTTGAGATATATGTATATATATATATATATATTTATATATACTTTTAATTTTTTATTACCGTATCTTTCTGTTAAGTGATATTATTGTTTCGGCTACACGGCCGTTTGTTTCGCTAATTTTTTATCAAAGAGTGGAAGAGTGAATGAGGTAAAGGGGGTTGCGAAGACGGCGGAAGAAGAAGAGAGGTAGAGCACAAGGAGGGAAGGTTGGAGCGTTTAGTATGTCGATAATATTTTAGTTTTGAGTTATAAAGAACTTGTGGGGGAGGGTCCGTGAAGTTTTTTTCTGGTGTGGCTGAGGGCATAGGGATACATGAGGGGAAAGGGAATAGTGGGGGGTGGGAGGAGGAGGCTTACTTTAAAATTCGAGTCTTAGTGTTAAAGTTTTTAGCGTCTCGTTTGTGAGGTAATATTTTACTAAGTACGTCTTGAGCATATACTTGCACGCCAGAGCGGGCAAGTACGTGTACCCGTGACCGTTTCTTTTAAGTATATATGTATGTAAGTGCGCATGTGTGTACCGGTGCTTGTGATCGCTAGCTGACCCTCTCAAAACAATTAACAACAAAATAAAAACAAAAAGTAAATGAACCGAATCATAGCCCCCTCGCCTCCAAACATAAGTGAACACCCAACACAACAATACATATATCTGTAAAAGTCTGAGGTCACTACAGACGGCAAAAAACGGCCGTGTAGCCGAAACAATTATGTACCTTAACAGAAAGATACGGTAATAAAAAATAAAACACATATTTGCTCTACAACAGTATTGAGCACTGTTTCAGTTTTTATTAATTATCATCTCCACTAAATATCTATATATATATATATATATATATATATATATATATATATATATATATATATATAGTGCCAAATTTCTGCTAATATTCACGTCTATGGAGACTTCATTGTTCACAATGTGAAATGGTTAACACATTAACACACACACAGATAAGATAAATGATGAAGGGAGGTTTTGTCCCGATTTCTTATTTGCTTGTGACCTCAGTTAGAGTTAGGGTCAGTAGGCAAGTCTCCTCGATCTTTTCTAACAACTTTTCCTGTGCTATGTTAATCTTCCGTTCTGTCTCCACGAGGGCCTTCCGACCAATCAGTTCTTTCAGTTAAGGTAAATACGAATTGTAATAAGACCTGAGATAATTTCCCTACATTTATATTAGATCAACCTCTGCGCTCAATGTATTTAAAAAATGTACCCTCTATAACATCACCTGACAGATTGTTGTAGATTGGGTTATAACATAAAAAAAAAAAAAATCCAGCAGAAACCTAACAGCGAGCTGTGGTTCTCTCTAGAATGTACTACTCCCATTGCGCACATAATTTTTTTTCAATTGCTTCCAACGAAATATTTGCACTGATACCAAATCTTCTCTCAGCAGCACTGCAAAATAGGAATAAGGAACGCGAGAGAGTTGTATGCTAAATCTGTTAAGTCCAAAATAGCTAAACAGCTAATTGGTTCCCACCAGTTTTTGCAAAGAGTAAACAAAGTCTGAACCAAAACGTTTGATATATCGTGACCATAATCAATTGACATGAGGTAATCTCGTAAGCATCCGACAAAGCTCACTCTTTTCCAAGAACTTTGCAACTAACTTTACCCTATGCGATCAAGGCCGCCCCACCCCCGTATGTTATTCTGTATCAGAAAACAAGGTAAGCGGTATACAAATATTTGTGCGTGGTGTTGGCATGCTAATAAAAACCTTGCCTCCCGTAAAGCAAGGAACCCTGGAAACATTTCCATTATAGTGCTGAAAAAGCTTCCTCAGAACTATCTCCTATACTTTCAATACAGTGTAGGCGTGGTCTTTAGCGGAATTCCTTTCCAACACCCTGAGAGACCTCTCTATACAGATCACTAATCTCTTGTTCCTTATGCGTAAGTTGTTGAATCATGTGTTAAATAGAATAGTTGTCAATCACCTTACAATAGTGCCCGGCATATTGTTCTCGTTCAGCTACATCTAGAGAAATGTGCTTACGGTTATATCCTATAGAATTAGCGAATCTCTCAATGGTGGCTTCCTTCTTGGGCAATTGCACTTGATGTAGAAACCCCCATAATTAGGGTATAACATAATTGTCTACCTCACAAAAGTATAGCTACATTATGACTGTAAATGGCTTCTTTAGCTGTAAATCATTTCTGTTTGAAAGGTTTATAAGAGTAGTAGTTGATGGTCACTGTATTAATGCTCGCGTACCTCAAAAATCCATCCTAGCCAAACTTTCTTCCTGGTTTTCTTCAAGATCATTTATTTATGTATGCATATATATCTATATATATATGTATATATATATATATATATATATATATATATACATATGCGTATATATCTATGTGTGTGTATATATATATATATGTATATTTATATATGCATACATAATTAAATGCATATGTGTATATATGGGTGCCTTTTCTTACATAAATAGCTGTTACAGGATCAACACAAAATCATAATGGGTCATAAACCCATTAAACATCTGTTCCATTCTAATCCGAAATTCCATATATATATATATATATATATATATATATATATATATATACATATATATATATATATATTATATTATATTTAAGCTTGGTTCGTATATATTTATTATAGTGGAGGCAAATATTAGTGTATCATTGAAGTTATAATACGTTTTAAAAGATGTATCATGAATGATTGAGTTTATTTTACAGCAATTTGCAACAATTTTTATTTGGCTTCTTGTATCAACATTTTAAGTCTCTTGTTACTACATGCATTGGTTGATTGTTAAAACATTTATTTAATTAATTGCCACCATATTTACTTTAGTTTATTGCAACATCATTTATTTTAGTTTATTGCAACATCATTTATTTTAGTTTATTATCCTCCCATTTAATTAGTATATTGCAACAACATTTATTAAGTATGTTGAAACAACATTCTGATTAATTAAACAACCATAACGCATCCTTACTTAGGATCTACAAATTCCATTCGTCGCGGAATAAATTTAAATTATAGACCGAAAAAAGGATATTTGTATTACTTTTATTAAGTGCAACACCCAATACATTTTTCATGAGGATATAACTTTGTAAATTACAAATAAATAAAAATGTATTTATAAAATAAGGGCAGTATACGTTCGAGCATGTTAGAAGTAGAAATTGATTACACTTTTGGTGTGTTTCTTTTCTCAAAGATTATATATGAATTACAATTAGGTTCTTAAAAATGTACTATATAAGGCGCATATTATCATAGGAAACATCGCGTTATGTTTTAACGGCTTAATAACTACCATGTGTATTGGGAAAATATTCAAAGCACAGAATTGTGACAATAAAGCCAAGGATATAACTAAGACCAGTCTTGTTGGAAGTTTGTACTTCGTTAATAGACAAGTTCTGTACTAGTAAACGTGTTTGTTTGTAATTAAAACCTACAAGTTAGAAGTGATAATTTGTAATCCTTACCAAATCTCGTATTGTTGTAACGCATCATCAACAAATGTTGTAAGATCACAACAAAATCAAAGCAGTATTCCAGCAGAGAACTCTGATCCAACATTGGCCATGTATATTATGCAATAGAATGCTTTCTATTTTAGAAGAAATGACTCCTGTTTTTATGGGGTCGATAGACACATTTCGGATCGTTTCGTAATGAGAAATATGCTAATCAATGAGTTTTTTATTGAGAAACGACATAGAGCATATTTTGGAAAAGCAGTATCGTCTTGACCTTGTAATTAATTATTATTTTATATTGTGTGCGTAAAACGCTATGTAATGTAATCGATATCTCATGCAAAGTGCAATTTAGATCCTAGTTTAATAAGATATCCTGACGAACAGACAGATAAACTTTAGGTTGCAAATTCTGTTTAAAAATAATGTCTTAGAGGCAAACTATATATTAATGAAACAGTTTTCTAGATTCTTAACATTTTACAATACGTTTATACTGACCAATATTACTCTTACAAAAATAGAATGCATTAGAACTGTTGCTCTGGCAGTGCTACTAAAGCTAATATTAGTTGCGACACTGAACACATGAAATAATATTTAAAGGAATACTTTAACAGTCGTAATTAATTCGTTTTCTCGATAGTTCTGAAAGTGTTTGTGTATTATGTGAGAGCATGTCTTCTGCAGGCGGCAGGTGTGTCCATGGAGGCTTCCTTAGAATCCAAGTTATGTATTCATTTTAAATCGCTATCACAAAAATCAACAATGTACAATATAACGATTGCCTAGTTAAAGAGTATACCATTATATTAGAAGGTCCCACTCCAATAATCAACTTTTGAATCATTCAATGGCTTCAAGTTGTTTTTTTATACAAGTAAGTAGGAAGTGTCTGTTTATTTTGCATTTCCTCTTAGCTACTAAAGTGGCTGGTTATTTCTTATCATCTCTATTCCGCTTTAAAGAGAGGAATTTACCTCGGATATCCCCAGTAGTCATTGCATTAGACCCTTGTTCTCAAAGAAGAAGTGTAAGAACTCGCTCAAAGTTATAGTTTTCTTAATAGCCATTCCGTGAATTCTGTAATATCCTGGAAATTAACTATCGAATATCCTCGCGTATGAAACCATCTAATATGCTTGTAAACGTTTTTCTATTATGACTTTTTAAGTAACAGGATGAATTTTATATTCCTCGACATATTTTCTTTGAATATTTCACATAATTGTTTTGTAGTTAATAAAGAATCATGAACATGAAAGATCAATGCAACGACTTGGTGAGCATGGTAAGATTGGGGAATTAAAACAAAAATAAACGGTTCACAATCAGTGCAAGTTAAAAATGTTATCTTTATGTAAATATTTAGCATTTTTAAACCTTTCAATACAATGTTAGAAATTATTTGAAGATAACTCACTGACAAAATCAATAAAGTAAACAATAAATTTATAATTTTTTTTTTGTATAAACGGGAGTGAAAATGTAACACAGACTTATTGCATCAGTTCCTGTGTTGGTTTTAAAGAACGGTTATTCTGAAAGACGTTTATTTTTGGTAGTGAGTATATTTAGTAGAAGTGAGATAAATTGTTTTTACCCGTGTATGAGATTTATTTTATTACTTAACTTGTAAATATTTTTAGATGATTACTCTCAACTAACATTTGCGGATTATACATTACAACTCAGAAAATATGAAAAAATGTATCACTTTATTATTGTAAGCAATCTTTATGTATAGATATTTACTGAAGTCGTGTGCATAATTGCAATATATATGTGATATATATATATATATATATATATATATATATATATATATATATATATGTATGTATATATGTATATTTAATTATTTACAAAACTATTTTATTTTCATAATTATGCGACTATAATTTTATAATTGTACGGCCAAGGATGGAATACTGTTGCCATATCTGGGCAGGAGCTGCCAAAAACAGCCTATCATGCCTTGACAGAGTACAAAATAGACTTTGTGGTTTAGTGGGGGATGCCCTTTTCTCTACCCTGCAACCCCTCTCCCACAGAAGAGACGTTGCGAGCCTATCCTTGTTTTATCGTTATTTTCATGGCAGGTGCTCGTCTGAACTCCAATCCCTGGTCCCCCCTCGCCAATCTTTCACGAAAAACACCCGTCTAGCTGAATCCACTGTGAAAAATTTCCCCCACTCTATATCTGTGCCTAAATCAAAACGCGGATTTCATGAGCAAAGCTTCTTTCTTAGAACTGCACGCCTGTGGAACTCTGTTCCGTCTGCCTGCTTCCCTCCGGACTACAACTTGGATGTCTTCAAGTCTAATGTAAACAAATTCCTAATGAACCGCCCCCCTAATTAAACACTTCATAAAATCTCCTCACTAACGTGATGTACTTACAATAACCATTATCCCTGAGTGGCTTCCGGGCCTTGATAAGTGGTGATCACTGTGTAAAAAAAAAAAAAAAAAAAAAAAAAATATGCTTTCGTTTATTGAATTCCAATAATCTCAATGTTAATTATTATTTTTTGCATGTTAACACAACATATTCTGATGTTATAATATTATCGAGAGTTATAATTACCAATCAATAATTTACTTTTATCTATATATATATATATTCATTAATTAATTTTTATATTTTGTTCATTATTATATAACTATCTATAATGGTAATGTATATATATATATATATATATATATATATATATATATATATATATATATATTGATAAAAATATATGTTTATTTTATTTGAGCTATTATATATATATATGTATATATATAAATATATATATATATATATATATATATATATATATATATATATACAGGGTGTCCGTAAAGTTACTATACAGTCTTAGAAGTTACTATACAGAAACCCTGTAATATATTAACAGTACAGTAAGATATTGTATTGTAAAACAATAAGACTATTCCCTATTACCAATTTGCTTGATTTATTTTAAGGAATACACCTTATTATTAAATGGTTTTTGAATGTACGCTTTTAAATTAAATTCTATTCATAGTTTATTGTATCATAATTATTGGAATATCGTACTCAGAACAGAGTATATCGTATTCTTACATACTTCTATTAAGTTTAGAATTTTGTTATAATTAACAAATATTTCATACGCATCTAAGATTAAACGTGTCCAAATAGTTTACAACTGCCTATTTGTTGAATATTTTAAGTTCCACAGATTGTATTCCATATGATAATGATATATATATATATATATATATATATATATATATATATATATATATATATATATAAAAGAGGTGCATTTCTTCTTCTAGACAAACACGCCGTATGTTTACAACAACAGATGGTACATCGACTTTATTATATTTACACTATAAGACATTACCTTATTTAACTATCAAACGGTATTGTAGACACATTTACTCGTAATATAAAAAAAAAAAATATTACATTTACTCCTAGAAGCGAGATCATCATAGCCTACAGAGGAAGTAGTTCTAAATTTGCCCCTTAATCATTAAGTAGTATTTTGATCCTATTTTCTTCCACATGTATACACACACACACACACACCCAAACACACACACATATATATATATATATATATATATATATATATACAAACACATACAAACATATATATATATATATATATACATAATTTTTCAATATTTACTGTGTTTATGCCGTCATTAACATACTTTTACGACATTTAATCGGCACTAATAGGGATGACTCTCTTTTTTCACTGGAGTTCGATTAGATAGGATGTAAATATTCCCACACCATATATTAGCCGTATCATTTTCAAAACCGAACATTCACTTTTATTGTAATATGTCCTCTTTCGATTACATGCATACGAAATACAAATATTCTGGCTTTTTACTCATCGCATTTACCACACCAACTACGCGTTACACATGTGTTTACACATTTTAAAAAAACCGTTGCTTTGTGTGTGTGCCGTTAAATTAATAGGCCGCATCAATGCCGCACGAGTGTGCTTGTGTTTTCACAATTACGCATCCGTGTGCGTGTAAATATTTTTTTTTTGCTTACTTGCGTGCTGGTGTTTGTGCATTTGTGTGCCCATTAAACTGGTACGCCCCAAAAACTTGCGCAAGCATGTTTGTGCTTCTACACATACATGTGAACATGTACATACATACACATGTGCGAGTGTATTTTCTAAGTCTGCTTGAGTGCGTCTTTGTTTCTGTACGTGTGTGCGCGGGTGTATTCGTGTAGGCGTGTTTATGCGTGTATGTACTCTAAAACTATAAATCCTTGTACACTTGACAACGTGCGTGTTGTGTTTATACACATCTATGTCCGTATTCCTGCGTGCATGTACGTGTATATGTATATATAGAGAGATATGTGTGTATAGCAATAAACGTTTTTCTGTATTCCAGTGGATTTTATGTTTTTTGTACTGATATTTATATTAAAACACTTTTTCTATTCATTTAAAAAGGAAACACAACGTTGTCATATTCTTTTACCAACTCGCTATGAATAATACTCCCGATGCAACCAAATCAGGTTGTCGATAGACGGCACCCTGACTTAAATGCACCTAAGTAAACGCATTTTTATTTTGTTTTCTCTTTCAACTATTTGCACAACTAAGCCATGTTCTGCAAACCTGAAAACAAGAATAGCAGCCCTCCCCCTTTTCCTTCCACACCCAATGTCTTTTTCTATTTTCCCCTCTTGTTCCATACTGCCTTATTATTAATCAAACACAGTATAAAATCTTTACCTTGCAGAGCTAAATAATGTTCTACTGGTCTAGAAATACATACAACAATATCAACTACAAGTCTTTAACTTTTAGTCTTATTCTCTAAAATCAGTAAACAATAACCCATGATTAACTACAGAAATGTAAAACAGCTCGTAGTATTTTTCTCATCTTGTAAAAATACCCTTATGGGGCAATCCATTAACCGCTGGTTGGAACCCGTAACGCTTAAGGGCATGATCCTTGCAATTGAGCTTTTATATACTTAAGTACGTAGCAATCTAGGCACCGCAACACATTATTTCGTCTCTTACTTTGACTAGACGGACGGCCGAAGACGCCTGATTCGACTAATCGGCCGGTACGCCAAGCATTTATACTTACTTACATAAAACCAACCTACTTCAGATAAAATTATCCATCAAACAATAGCGAAAATCGTCCGATTCTCACTCACAAACAAGAGATAGAGCATGAGTAATTATCAGAACGCGGTGGCAAGGGAAAATCTACGAGTATGGACAAGCTGCTATAGAAAAGATTTAAACTGACGTTTTCATATAAAATGTTCAGGAAAATAAAGAACCCCCTAAATGCTAACGGCCCCCTCATCGAGAGCCTATATTTTGCTGGTATTTTTTAGATAAGATAAAGAAAGTGTTTTCCCTTAAATCTCAACTGATAGGCTTCGTGGTTGGTGGGTAGCAAGGAAGATAAAACATAAAAATAATTGATAGCATCCAACAAACAAAAAAAAAGATTTCAGCTCAGAATTCTTATGCATAAGCTCAGAAGCAGAGCAATACAAGAAGATCAACATTACAATATTGTAAAAATTCATCGACTTCTATTTTATTTTTCGAAAATTTTACCCATTCATCATAGAAAAAAATATATATATTAAAAATGCACACTAATTAAAATAATTAAAGAACAACACGCTCCTTACTAAAGTATGAAGTAAACTCTCAGCAACTACAGTCCTAATCCAAAAGCACACTCACAACCTACAAATAAAAACTTAAGCTCACAATACGTTGGACTACTCAAAGAACGTGATAAAAAATAGAGCTCTGACTTCGCCACATGAAATTAAAAAGAGGCTGAAGGAAAAATCGTCATAAACATCCATTGAGTAACAATTAAAAACAACCATACGAACACCTCCAGCACTAAACCTACTCCTGAAATAGAAATATAATGTTTATTTAAAAAAAATGTAGAATTATATCGATTTAATACGTGGCAATGTCACGCCTGCAATACATTTGGTCATCAAAAAGATGTAGCAGACCACCAACATATAAAAACTGTGACGAAATGGCAGAAAATATTAATCTCGAAATGTCATTAAAATGCCCAAAATGTAAAAAAATCTAGACAACTGACTCAAAAGAATTTGACGTTTGGAATAAAATAATAATTACAATGAAACACCACACAACAACCTATCATCCCAAAAAACGAGAACGAACAAATGAACAAAAGTAATATCATTGAATTGATTGAAATATTTTGATTGATAGAGGAAACATTAAATAAAAATTTAACTAGATTACCGTAATGGGATCAAAGGGAAATCCTCCAATCCCGGAATGATGAATCTGCAAATATTTTAAACCTAGAAAAAAAAACAGCAATCGCAGAACGTATAAAGTGCTACTACAAAACCCAAGGACGCTTCCCCACCAAAACAAAACATATTTAAGAAAAAAACAGCATAATAAGCAGAAAACAGAAATGGTGCTGTTTGAGTATAAAAACGAATTCAGACTAATAAGAACTAACATCCCAAAAATACTCAGGACACAGATTATCAAGAAGACCTAAAAAAACAAGGCCTGGAGATGGAAAAATCTAAATCCAAACCAGAAATAACACCAAAAGAATTCCCAAACCAAAAATAAAATATTAAAAAAATGGAAGTTGACGAATATTAGCAAATACTTGTAAAACCCCTCTCAGAATAAGAAATATAATAGTATACTCAAACACTCAGAGAAATAATAATCAATTCATTAATAGACATTTAAAAAAAGAAAACAAACAACTATTCATTCAATATAGTAATATACTTAAACACTCAGAAAAATAATATTCAATTAATTGATAGAAATAAAAAAACAAACAAACAACCTATCATTCAATGGAATTGCCGTGGTCTAAATTATAACTATACCGAACGCCTTATTCTTATTTCACTTCTCAACCCAGCCATAATCTGCCCTCTGGAAACCCAACTGAAACAAGAAAATAACATCAATATAAAGAACGACCAACTATCAAATTACACTCATAATTCAGGGTTCAGGGCCTACGAGGGAGTAACTATTCGAATCAGAAATGCTATATTCCACAGCAAAATACATATAATCACTAACAAACAAGCAACTGCCATCAACGTCATCCTACATAAAACAATGACGGCATGGTATCTATATATCTAACAAAAATAATAACACGGTGAAAACAAATTGAGCAAAACTGATTGTAAATTTACCTAAACGTTTATCATATTAGGAACTTAATCAGCCATAACATACTATGTTGATATGAAAACTCTAATAAAACGAACAAAACTTTGGGATAGTTTATCAACAAAAATGATATGTATTTATTCAATGACGGTGCAATTTAACAAATCAACTAATCTAGTGGAACTAATTCTGCCATTGAGCAAAGCTTATGTGGCCCATTATTGTATAAGGATTTATTTGGAAAGTGCATTACTACAATATGAGCATTTGCCAAGAATATGGAAATGCATAAATTAAAAAAAAAAACTTCCCCGATGAAAACTAAATATTGCCAAATGGCAACGTAACAAAGAGAGTATATCTTATGTGTGCAATCATATAAAGGCAAACAATGCAACAATTAAATATTTTACAGAAAATAACTATAATTTGCAAATGAATACATTGATTAAACCTGAACAGCTAACAGACAGAACAGATCCTGGTTCGGTTATAAATGTCAAAAATCATAAAAATTAGGAAAGGCGGATCTGAAGAAATTTGAGAAGCAACCCACGACTACAAATCTTACGAATACAAATGAACAGACTTACATCTCGTAGAACGGCAAATGCTGATATAAAAGAATGCTAGAAAAATTATGTTAGCAAAATAAATTCACTCCATGAGAGCAATATGGCAGATAATTCGAAAAATGTCAAGTAAACATCAATCAACGGCAATTAAACATTCAAAATACCTCCAGAATAATCGAGAAAAAAATTTTGTAGCTGCATTTTATTACCTAAACTCATCTAATCAAAATATAACACATAAGCAAAGAGTACAAACTAAAATTATAATAAAAAATCTAGATTACAATAAAGTGCTTTAAAACTGACTATCAGAAGATACCAAAACACAACCGTAGAACCAGACGATATCCATTTCACATTTTTAAAACTCCCTACATAATCAATAGAATTACTATTAAGACTTAATAACACATTATTGAGAGAAAGCAAATTCCTAGACTAACGGGGACAAACTACAATAGTATTAATACATGATAAGGGGTGTCCACTTTTAATGTAAGTATAAACATAGAGAGATTAGTTAAAATGAAAATAAAGTGAGAGAAAGCAGAAATCGAACCCTGGACATAAGTTTTAAAGAACAATAAGTATAAATGGAATGTCCACTAAATTGTTAATTCTGATGAAATAAATAATAAACTATTCAATTGTTAGAAAGAATGTGGATAATGAAATATGGGTTAAAGAAATTAGATATGTAACTTGAATTCCTTTGTAAAAACATCAAAGAAAAATAGGTTATTGGGAAATCATAATGTTCGGGAAACGTGCAAAGTCGCGCATGTTGGTGACACGTGAATTTTGCTCACGAGGCCGGACATGCATGGTTTTCTCAATATAGGAAGTGAGAGTTAGTTAGTTAGTTTGCCAGAGAGACAGTCAGTGAGAAACTCAGAGAGGGTCTGGGAATTCGAACGTCTAGGAAGCGAGACGATCACTTTGAAACTAAAATGTGAAGCTTTGAATTCTTGGTGAGAAAACCACGGCCAGCCGTGAAGAAATAAATTCATCATGTGTTTTGTGATAAAGCTCATTTTGTGTGTGTGATTCTTACAAAAAGGTAAAGTGAAAATTGTATTACATATCTGTGTTATAAAATGTAATTACATACACGTCTCGACATCTCATGTCTACACAATGCCTGAACAGTGAACACTATCTCATCATTCTAAGAGTTTTCTTCTTCTACACGTCTAAGGAATGAACATTTAAAATATAGGAATCGTAATAACATGAACAATAACTCATAACATGAACAATCTCTCTCTGTGTCTTAGACTCTCTTTTAATGAAACCCGTATATGTAACCCTATCCCTAAAAACCCGAAAACAACAATTCAATCCAAAAAAAACTACATACCAATCTCATTACATAGCCGCTTGTGCAAAATAAATGATATCATAATAAATGACGGACCCGTTTGGTATCTAACATCCAACAACCCTATTTTTTATCTATAATGTTGTTTCCGTATTACAAGAAGCACAACTGATCACCTGTCTCGACTGGAAGCGGCTATAAGGGAATATTTTTTTTGGTAATGAGCACGCATCAGCAATATTTTTCCACTTCAAGAAAGACTTAAATACGGCATGGAAAAATGGAATCATGAGAGGTTATATGAACTAGATTTAAAAGGCAGACTCCTACAATTTATAAAATGATTCTTATCGAACCTCAAATTTAGGGCCCACATTTTCTCCGCTTACTCGGACACCTCAAATCAGGTGGATGAAGTCTCTAAACATTGCATACTATTTGTGACACAATCTAACATAAAATGGAATAGCATAGTGATATATTTTGGGACTGGCGTTGAGGGATCTGTATAGATGACCTCCTGGTGTATTGCAGATCAAAGTATACACACACTATATAATGCTTAAATAAATTAGACAAATGACAACGCAAAAGTAATATAGATGTTCCAAATAGAGAATCTAATGCCTCTATTTCTGTCACAAAAGAACATTTCATAAGGAAAATACACTGATAGTTAGTAGATATAAATCCTCACTGTAGCAAAACACACGTTTCTGGGACTGATATTTTATAAAAATACCGAGCATTCATCCCCCACCTGAAGAACCTATGAAATAGTTGCAATAACCTGCCAAAACTACTACGTGTAATAATACACACAGAGTAGGGAAAGACTAAGAAACTCTAATAAAGTAGTATAGAACGAAAATTAGATCCAAATTAGACTACCGGAATATCATCTACGGATTAGCAAGAAAATGCAATCTAAAGACTTCCGATCCAATCTGCCTTGGAACCCTACGATTACCACAAGGTGTTTTTAGAACGTTCTCAGTCGAAAGTCCAGAGGCTAACAAAAGTCCTGCAAATATAAGGTGTCACAAACTAGGTGCACAATACTACACAAAATTACACAAACACCGAAGTAATCAAGCATACGAATCTACATCTATCTATATAGCTCTAAAAGTGAACGATTCTGCCTGTCTGCATGCGTTTGCTTGTCTGTGCATATTACGTTACGCAATAATCCTGTTAATTTTAAGTCTATAGACTCGAAATTTGATATACAGGGTACTGTGATTTGGCCCGAAATATTGCTGTTAAGAGGTCAAAGTTCAACGATTGTAGCTTTGAGAACTCTACTAAAATTTATCCACCAATCTTGGGCCCACATAATTGAAATTTTTGATATAGTTCCCTTGCACATGGGTCTAGTTTAATAACTTGATTAGAGCCCAAAATAATAAATTTTTAGGATACCTAATAGGAGTCAAAGTTAAAAAAAAAATTGAACCCTGCAGTTTCTATCAAACTACTCAGATTTTCTGGTCCAAACATTGAAAATCTATATCTATCTATGTATCTATAAAATTCCACGTGTATGTGTGTGTTTCTCTGTGTGTCTGTGTGTGTCTGTGTACATTTCCCTACGCAATAACTCTGTCAATTTTAAGTCTACAGACTCGAAATTTGATATACAGAGTACTGAGATTTGGGAAATTTTTGTGATCGGTGTTCAGCAAGAAATTTTGCTATTAAGGGGTCAAAGTTCAACGATTAGTACATTTGAAGACTCCCAACTCCTCCGCTAATTTTGGGTCTAAACACTTAAAATTTTAGATGTAGGTTTCTTGGACATGGAATTAACTTAATAACTTGAGTTGAGCCCAATACAATAAATGTTAAGCCGTCATAATAGGGGCCAGATTTTAAAAAAAATTGACCTATGCGGTTTCTATAAAATTACTCAAACATGTTTCGGTCTAAACATTTGAAGTTTTACATACAGGATATTCATAGATAGGGCAAGATTTTTAATCGGTTGGGATCGAAAATTGGAGCAATAAATATATAAATGTATGTATGTATGTATGTATGTCTGCACATCTGCCTAAAATTTTCGACAAAAGCGACGGATTTTTACAAGATCAGTATTGTTTCAAGCACGACCCTTCAGACGAAAAATACCGAAAATACCGAAAGCATTAATTTCTTCACTCTGACCTGGGCACTTTTCTACCGAGAGAGGCCACTTTCTCGCGGATATTTTCGAAAGTCATACCCTCTTTTCGATTGTCTAGCTTTAATTTTAACCTACGTAACTTCTTGTTTGACGGTGGTCGTAAAAACACAGACGTCACGTTTTTCCCCATTCTTTTCCTCCTTAGCAGTACGAGTTCGAGCCTGCTTTCCTTCTACACGTGTTTTGTTTTTGCTCAATACACACTTCCAAACAACTGGGAAACACCGAGCGTCCATGCTATTTCAATATAAGTATAAACACCCATAACTCCCTTTAATCTTTGAATGAATACAATTCTACAGGAATCCGAAATTTCCGCAGTAAAAATCGAAGCACACATACTTACTACAACCCTCTACGTGTGATTTTTAAATAACGCAAAGTAATGCTAAAATGAAATTAATTCACAAATGTAAACCTCACCGTATGATATACTCCTGAAATATTCTGAACGGTTACACATTTTTACTAAGGCTCGAAACATTACAGTACAGTGGCATGTGTTGACATGTAAGATTGAACAACCCTAAAATGGCTTTTATTTTTCTGCGGAAACCTGTGTCAAGCATTTTAGAACAACATTTATATACGAAATTACTACTACTCTCATATTCCCTTTTTTGTACTAACATCACCGAATAACAACATATTGTAAGCCCTATAATCATTAAACTCCATAACAGAATTGATTTACAATCTAAACACAAAATAATAATTATATGCTGGACCACAAGCCACATTGAAAAGAAAATTAGGAAACCGACTTATCAGCTAAATCATTATAAAATTTTAAACCTGAATCAATAAGCATTCCATATACTTACTGGAAACACACAAATCAACACACAATTTTATGCAAAATGGCCATCATTATGGAACAAGGACACAAATAATAAATTATACCAAACGAAACTTATTCGGGAAGAATGAAAACCAACAAATAAAATATGAATAGAAGACTAAGTAGTAATATCGATAATGTATAAGTAGTTATTGGTCATAAAAACCACCCACTTCTACATACTGAAACAAATACCACGCCCACAATGCCTATTCTGTCAAGCAACTTGCATCATCGAACACATCTTCATTGAATGTACATATATATTTTAATGGCAGAAAACAATATCTTTAATCCAACAACATAAAGAAGCTCAGCAAAAACCACCACTTAGGTCAAATATTTATTTTTTGACAGAAACAACCCTTAAAAATATTAAGTCTTTCTCTAAAAAATAAGCACAACTAAACCCTATAACCTAAGAATTCTAACCATTTGCATCTTTTCCTTTGGCATTAAATAACCTGAAAAGGTTTATTTGCCGTTAATTTAAACAACCAAACAAACAAACAAACATAATTAATAACCAATTAAGTTTTGTTGTTTTATGAGATTAGAATCCTCAGCAACCTATTACGTGTAATATTACATGAATATATTTTGCATGATTTGCACTTGCGTAATACTTGCATACAAAATCATAGTAAACACAAACATTTTTTGATATATATATATATACATATATATATATACATGTATGTATGTATATATATATATATATATATATATATATATATAAATGTATAAGGATATATATTTGTTAAAAAAACTTCTAAACTCCTCTATCAGTTTTTGGACTACAGACATGAAACTTAATACGTAAAGTAATCGAACATATGCGAAACTTATATTCAGATTTTAGCTGAGAAAAAATAGTGCAAATTTTGTAACCGAAATGGAATTTTCAAGTTGAAGGTCGAACAAAGCCTTAGGATCTGCATGCGAAACTGAATATTTATAGGGCGATGTTTTAATTTTCTCTTGTAGAAAACATGTTTGCATAGATCAGGCATTACCATCAAAGGAAAAAATAAATCGTGCGCTGCACATTTTAATTTATATTCTCCGCGCTTACGCACGATTTATTTTTTAAAACTTTTTAAATCATTACTATATATTTGGTCCAATATTATATAATAACAAATACGAAATCTGCATTAATCAAAGTATAATATTTAAGCGTATACTACGACCGGGCAATGCATAGCGGTCTGCTGGTATGCATATATAATCATATATAGTAAACTGTGAACAGGTTACAATTCAACGAATTAAAACTTAATAAGGGTAAATAGGCTTTAATTGCTCCCATACTTATGCGGATTTGTATATAAATTAAATAATAAAAGTCGGTTTATTTTGAACTGATTATGTTACATATAATCTCAAAACACAACGGCAAAGTGCTGCAAATTGTATTTTGGTTTCGGTTGTAGCTGAACGCAGAGAAGTTATATTTTATATACTTTTTAAACTCTTTCCATATATTTAGTACGGTATAATTAAATATATAGAATTCGCTCTATAATGATGAATACAAAATCGTGGTAAAAAGTATTATATTTTAACATAAATTACCACCAGCAAAATCCGGCTAAGAACTAAAATTGAACTAACAATTATCAGTATGCAGAGTAAATATTTATACATAAGATATACTTTGGTAAACAAAGTTGGTATATTCACCCACATGCGTTTATATTTTCTGATTTTTCTTAAATTATAAAATTATTCATTAGACAATGTCACTCTCAATACCTAATACATATTGTATCTATGGGTTCCACTGTCAGCGAATTCTGGAACAATATATACGATTTGTATGACATAGCTTTATTTGAACGACATTCGAAAAGCTAGATATTTTTGAAAATTACCAATTTTTTGGAAAACATTTGCTCTATTCTGTAATAATATAATCTTTTGAGTACACTTTTATACGTGGTTTTGTTTTTTGTTCACGAGTTAATTTGTGAATGAAACACCTGCGAATCTTACCTGGTATTCCACTCTCTTTTAAATGAGATTCAGGAAATGAAATATTCGTACGAGATAGCATGCTAGCAAATTCAGTTTGATGTTAAAGTTTCAATTATTCTCAGTGACATTTGATTTTCCTTGTGTTGCAAACGTATTAAAACGGCGCCAATAGCAAATTAATATTTCGCAAAAAAAACTAAAATGCGCATGCCTATGTGGGAACACACATTAAATTGCCGTTTTGTATTTTCAAATGGGCCATGAATTTTCAAATATGAAAACAAAGTGAAAAAATTGACTTCGAAGAGTAAAGAATATTGTAAATTAGACATTTTATATTAAATTACATATATCCTCTTACTTCAAAGATGAAAAGAAAACATTATACCAGTTACCCATCACGTTCTCCATCTACCGTGGTCGTGTAAACAATTCAATAAAGCAATAATATATTATATATATATAATTATATATAAATGTATATATATATGTATATATATAAATTTGTATGTATATATATATATGTATATATATGCATATACATAAACATATATATGCGTCTGTGTTTGTGTGTGGGTGTGCATGTTTCGTTAAACAGCAGAGTAAATTCCTGTTTGTTTTTTTATTTATTTTTTTTTCGATTCGTATTTTTCATTTGGCGGACCAATGTTCGAATGTATTATTCGAGTATGAGAAGAAATTGCTTATAGTCGCGCATGTTTTTTATCATCTACATGTCGTATTTTGGCGTTTGCAGTATAAAAAAATGGGTATTTATGCATTTAACGAATAACACATAACTCATGGTTCGGCTCGGATTTCTCCGGAACACGACGTGACCAGCTCGGGTTTAGCTGCCTCCTGACGTAACATTGGGGATCAACAAATCACGGCTCCGCGCGCAAGGTTTAAACTTGACGTGTGTGCGCGCGTACCGAACAGCAGACGAGACTTCCGATACCAATTGGGAGGGAGAAAACAAGAAAGGAAGAAACAAATAAAAATTCGACCGTTTCTTTCTTAAAATTTCTAAAGAAATCAAGTTGTGATACAGTTTGCCAGCATGAAAAATTGATGGCAGAGTCAGAAAAAAATTCTCAACGTGTGGCCAGTAATGCGGACTCGCCAAACAAGCAAGCCTCACAGACGGGTAAGCTTAGAGATGCAACAACGAAAACTCTCGCCGTTGTGCGACTGTCAGGACAGGGATGTTCTTTGCTAAATCGCAGCTAAGCATCGTCTGCATGCTAAAACTCATTTACTGAATGGTGTTCGAGGTGGCGACTACAAAAACCGTCCAGCGCGGATGTAGGACGAGTCCGTCTTCAACCGGCGAAAACACAACGCTGCAGACTTCTGACGCCTTCCTGGGACTTCGGTGGATATGACCCCGTCGATATGGCGGTTTTCTGCGTGAGAGTTCCCAAATATAAATACTTAAACTCTCCTTCCACATATAAAAAGGAATACATTCTGCCGGGAACAACGGTGGTATCAGATTGTTGGAGGGACTATAGCAAAGTGGAAGGAGAAGTGCAGAAAAATTAATTTTCCCTTAAAATCCAATGACTGCTCAGTCGAGTAAAGGAAGCCATGTGCACCTAGCTTAAGTTGCGGAAGAATTTGCCCCTTCCCGACGTAACAGTCTGTTAACAATCTCTAGCCAGCAAAGCTGAGGTAATCAAAGAGTAGCTTGCCGGCACCAGCCACAAATGCGTCTTAAAACAACTTAACCACTGGGCAGAATTTCCTTTTAAATAACACAAGGGCATGTGATTAACTGTCACATGATCTGGGGGGAAAATTTAAAAAGCAGAGAAGGCTAGGCAATCTCTTTTTGGTAGTAAGCCAGGTAAGTGCACACCGCTCTCTCTCTCTCTCTCTCTTGACCAATCATTAATCTCCTGCCTTTTTATTCTCAGACAGGGTATCACATTTAACGGTAAACACAGTAATAACTTCGTAGATCCCGTAACACAGGCAACAGCAAGTAATGTGGCGCGGGTGTGTAAGGAAGTAAAGCAGCGCAATAAACAAGAATGCGAGACCAACCGGAAAATTCTGGGCACATAAATTGAAGAGTGCATGTGGAGACAAAAAGTGCGTAGACAACCGTTTGACTCCATATTATCTCCCATCGACGAACGTTAATCGGTTGGAAATGCGCTTCCTATCACGTCCGCTATCTCACCTCTGTCCATCCTGTCGTCTGAAAGTCTTGGGAAAATACATCCTCCTGGGAACAATACTCCTGACATCACAAAAACATCCAACTACTAGCAATGATTCGGCAAAAAAGTACCAGTTTATTTTTTCACATAAATACTTGCAAAAACACACACGTAAATTTTGTTTTACTTTCTAAATATTTTACAAGTCATATATTGGAACATTGTATAAAACTTATTTATTTGAAAAGAAAAATGTTATTTTCGACGATTATTTAACAAATACTATGAATAAACGATGTGTTTTTGTGTTTTATTTTCTTTTACTGTTTTGTTTTCTTTTGCATATCACTGTTATGATTTCATTGGCAACGCTCTGTTTTATCCGGCTGTTGACGCTATGCGCCTGATAAATTGGAACCGAAATCTGAGTTACGCCATTGTTCGTTAAATGATAAGTACCAAGAATTGTGTTCAGTAAATGTATTGAATAACTCACCATTAATATTGAGTTTTTGTTGATATTTATTCTAATAAGCAGGGGATTTTGATGTGGTGTGCGCTGTTACAATGTAAGACGCCTCAAAGCGCGGTATGTTGATCTATATATTCATACGATATGGTGTGTGTTACACTTACAACCCGGTCTTTTTATTGTGATGTACTTCCATTCCTTGTTATAAATAATTTTACCAAAATTTCTTCACACGTTTTGATTTCGATTTAGATTATTGATGATTGCACTTAAGTCATCTATTTTTTGTTATAATAATTTCCTCAAGAATCTTTCATAAGTTCTTGTTTCGATTTATATTATAGCTGATGCAACCCCAGTAATTTATTTTCATACCTAGTTTTATCAAGAAGTTCTCACAAATGTTGGTTTCGGTTTCAATTATGGCTGAAGGAACTAAATTTATATATCAAAATGTTGCAACGTAATAGCGTTTTATTCAAACGGTAAAAAAGAGACGCAATTAATTTCAATACACACACACACATACACATATATATATATGTATATGTATGCATATATATATATGTATATACGTATATTATATATATATATATATATATATATTTTTTTTTTACACAGTGATCACCACTTATCAAGGCCCGGAAGCCACTCAGGGATAAGGGTTATTGCAAGTACATCACGTTAGTGAGGAGATTTTATGAAGTGTTTAATTAGGGGGGCGGTTCATTAGGAATTTGTTAACATTAGACTTGAAGACATCCAAGTTGTAGTCCGGAGGGAAGCAGGCAGACGGAACAGAGTTCCACAGGCGTGCAGTTCTAAGAAAGAAGCTTTGCTCATGGAATCCGCGTTTTGATTTAGGCACAGATATAGAGTGGGGGAAATTTTTCACAGTGGATTCAGCTAGACGGGTGTTTTTCGTGAAAGTTTGGCGATTGGAGTTCAGACGAGCACCTGCCATGAAAATAACGATAAAACAAGGATAGGCTCGCAACGTCTCTTCTGTGGGAGAGGGGTTGCAGGGTAGAGAAAAGGGCATCCCCCACTAAACCACGAAGTCTATTTTGTACTCTGTCAAGGCATGATAGGCTGTTTTTGGCAGCTCCTGCCCAGATATGGCAACAGTATTCCATCCTTGGCCGTACTTGGCTTTTATATAGATAGAGAATTGCATCAGTAGTGAGATATCTTCTGGAGCGGTAGAAGGATCCCACCATCTTTCCTGCGACCTTGGCAACAGACTTGATGTACGTGTTCCATTTCAGATCAGGAGTGAAGGTCAAACCCAGAAGCTTGTCAAAACACGGGGCCTCACCCAGACGAGAGCCATCCATCACAATTGATGCCAGCTGGGGATCAGAGCGTTGATGATGTAAGGATAGGAGTTTGGTTTTAGATGCATTAAAGGTAACTAGCCACATCTTCCCCCACTGAACCACGCGCTCGAGATATATATATATCAATTTCGACTCAAGCTATATGGATATATATATATATATATATATTAATTCGCAAATTTATAACGTTATAATATTAAAAAAAAAACAATTAGAACATTAACTCCATAATAATATATACGAAATCTGCAAGAATTAAAATATCATGACTTAGCGTACTTTACGACGGGCTTTGCCAGCCGTTCGTTCTAGCTTAGATAAATACTTTTTTAGTTACAAAAGAACTATAATAGCAGAACGTCTCTATTTACACTGAATATATACAGAATGTCAACATATTACGCATGAATGAGTCTTTTGTGGAAGTTTCACAGGTGCGCATAGTATTGACATAATTCTAAATTGATTTTTGAGAGAATGCCGTTTTCTATTGATGTCGGAAGGGGGAGAGCAGTTAACGTATAAACTACCAAGAAATACTTGTCCTAGTCATGTCGATATAGGAATTGTTTTTGGGGACGACCCTTTTTTAGAAGATCTTTGAAAATATACATGAGCTTTTTTTTTTCTCTCTAAATTCTTGTCGATTGTCGGGTTATTGCATAATTGTAAGTAAGTCGTTTCCGAATTTTGTAATAAATGGTGATTCGCTTTTTAGGGAATTTTTGTAGTAAATTTGCAAAGAAAATAGAAATATTCGTTTCCTGGTAACATATGCATTGGTTACGTAGAATCCGAAAATATATTGCATTCTATTTTATTCGATTGCCACTTGCACAGTATTAGTCTAAAAGCATATACAATTATCTGCCGCATTTATATGTATTTTTAATTAATGAGTCGTAATGGAAGTAGACCAGCTGATTTCATTTATCCTATCTGTATTTCTGGTGAGTTTGAATCTAGCGTTAGAAAAAAATTGTATTTACGGCGTGGCTTAAATTAATTATTTCATAGAACACACAAGCAACTCTAGTCTCATTTGAATTAATCTCCTACACCGGCAATGTACTTGCTGTACGGGTCCAACAACTTCTGGAAGGTCGAATAGAAGTCCTCCCGTGCGAGCATGCCAATGACTCTGGCCGCAACCTCTTGAATCTCGTGAATTATCCCATAACGGCATCTGGTAACGTTTTTTTTTTCGGAGCTAAGAGAATAACAAAATGCTACAGTAGGGAAGGTATGGACTTTAGATACCTAAGTAACAGTCTTGATGTGTATTTTGGTCAAATAGTCTGATCTTCCCTGATCACAATTTTCTCCAAGAAATAATTGTATGTGTAGGTCCCATGCTGTCATCGGACCTTGCACTTTTTTTCCTTATAGAAAAACGATAGTCCTCATCCATTAAATGCTATATTTAGCCAACTGATCTTCTTACGTCCTTGCTCTTTCCACACAATTCCTTATGCCACTCCAAAACTGATTCTCGATTAAGGCAAGATATTCGGAAAAATTCCAAACGTTTCTGCGGCATTTTTCAAAGTTTCAAACTAATTTTTTTTTTTTGGCATATGCTTCTTTTAAATATCTTCCAGATTTCATTATGAGAATTCACAAGTAGTGGCCATCAGGCATCAGTTGGCACTATAGCACTAATACAATTACTTGTAATATGTCTACAGCAATTTAATACGACTGTAAAACAAAAGGCTGGACACTTGTTGAAGGCACTTAATATTGTTTACGTTTTCCAAAGAATATACTGTATTATACGAAAATGGTTTGATAAGTTTTATATGGGAATATTTATATTCATATTAAAGAGTGTAACGGAGCATAATTTAAAAATAAAAATCGATGAGTGGTCCTTACGTTACTTGCTCCCCAATTTATTGATAGTTTAACCTCAAAATCTGTTGAGTGAATTATTCACTTACAAATTAATTAGTAAAGAGATATGGAGCTATCCCACGCAAATAAATAATCAGGGCTCAACCCGCGTTCATTACCATTTGGGCTATCGCGACCGAGATAAAAACTTAAAGGACTGCTAGCTACAGACGAATTTGCCTAAAAGTCATAAAAACATCTCGACAACATTAAATGAACAAGTTGAATTTCATCTTGCCGACATATCAGTGCACGATATTTAACGACAAAAATAATGATTTTACTGATAATTATAGGGCTATGTATACCCGAGAGAAGCGATATAAAGAGAAAACAATATTATTTAAATGAAAGTCTCGAGAGACTACAAGCTTATGCTTTCTGATTTTCTATTTTATGGCGGACTATGTAAAGGGAATTATATATGTTGGGCATAAATATATATATATATATATATATATATATATATATATATATATATATATATATATATGGGTGTGTATTTGTGTGTACGAAAACCAAAACGTCTTAAAAAGGGGTTGCCCTATATTCCTGTTTAAATTTCTTTATAACATTATCCACATTATTGCTGCTGTAGACATGGATATGAGAACAGCATTAACTAAAAACATAATCTGACATGTGCAGAGAGAATTATATGAACATATTTGATATACTAGTTTCTATATGCACCTGTATTGTATACAATATTTGTATATATATATATATATATATATATATATATAAGTATATATATATATATATACTATACTATAAGTGATTTATTTGTGAGTATATAATATGTACGCATGCATCCATATAACTTAAGTCTTTTTTGTATAAACATCCTTTCAATATAATAAATTTCTAAATCAATCTATAAAATAAAATAACGTATAACATTGCTTTTATATATTTCTATATGGCATTTACCACATATCAAGGTTGAGCATACGTGCTAATGAACGAACTGTGGAAGTGTAGTAATCGTTAATGGTGTTAATTGAATATCATTTCATTATTTGTGTGGCGGCACAAAATAAACTAGATTATATCGATTTCGAAGGTCTTCACGTTCTATTAAATTGTGAAAAAAACAACGAAGTAGCTTTGTGTATGCAGGCTTTGCTTAGATTTACTTACGCAGAGAGGATGATGAAAATTGCTGTAGCTAGATTTAGTTAAAATTAAGTGAGACCATTTATTGGACTTCAGTCAAGCACATGGCATGAGCATATGTGAACAGCTTTATATATAAATCTGTATAAGATACAATATAATATATAACAATATGCATACACATACATCATGTATATACATGTATATATATATATATATATATATATATATATATATATATATATATATATATATATATCAATCTGCGTGATATATTAGTTTACTGTATTAACCGGTAATATATAATAGCTTGCATCATACATCTAAAAAAAATGAAGTTATTCATATAAATATGTAAAATATAACATTTTTTCTGTTTAATTAATACATGCCACATGCTTGTTATGATAAATAAAATGTAGACTTAATTTCATATTCTATAAAGAAAATCTCCTTTTTCAGCGTACTTGTATTTACAAAATTTTCCTGATTAAGTCTTTTCTTAATTTACTTCAACCAGAAGTAATTGATAGTTTGATAAATGATGTATTAGGCACCCGATTTTTGAAAATATATAAATATATTAGATATGAATTACTCTGACGAAGAGATCTTTCTCGAAATATTATATTACACGGACATACCCCCAGACCGACTTTCGCAGGTGACCACTGTGCAAATATAAATATATTGCGTATATGAAATATGAATATGTACACATGCGTTTATAAGTTGTATTAATAAATTTCTCACCTGCTTCAGCTTGTCTTTCCGTTACTTCTCTATTGTACCACCTTCTACAATTCTATTTAACTACATACTATACAATGTGTCAAGCAAACTACACCCACCTCTTTATATATATATATATATATATATATATATACATATATATATATATATATATATATGTGTGTGTGTGTGTAATGTTGAACGTGTGTGTGTGTCTGGTAACGAATAGGCTCCTATATGGTTGCTTATTTAAAAAAAAACTGATTACATATAATGCTAAAATATGTATCAGGAATGTGTATGTTTAGTCTGGCAGAACGGTGGTTCATAGAAATTGTGTTAGTTTTTGTTTATTCTTTAGTTGAATCATATTGTGTCGAGTAAATTCACCAAATAAAGTCACGTGCTTATTACAATGAAAGCCCCCCCCACAAAAAAAACTCGGAACTTTAGACAATTCTCGACACAAATTTTGCATAACACTGTTTTTCCGTTTCCACTTGCATGTGACACTCGTTCGAAAATTGATGAACGTTACTTTTTATCGTGTCAAAAGAAGGAAAAACTCCTGATCACGTTATTACATGTCTTTTTAAACACATTTACATAACCTGTTTTATTTATTTAAATATCTGCTAAACTATTTTGTCAGTGCACTAGAAAAAAATCAGTGATTACAACTATTTTTGCGTGTTCTTTAGATTACAATAGTACAACTCTTAATCCGACGGCGCAATTCTACACCGTCCAATACTGTAAAACTGAAACGGAGCTATTTGGCTCGAATAAAAAGCCATTTTCTTATTATTCATATTTATATCGATTCTTTCCGTTAAAAAAATAAAGTAATTACCTGTTTATTTTTAATATCCCATTTTGCTGTTTCGGATTATTTTACTAAGGTAAATAAAGCTTTATTATTTTTCAAAACTGTTTTTGTTTCTATGATTTCGATATTTCGTCGATATTATTTAGTAATAGTGTTTAGCTGAAAAGCCAACAAACGACTACCCGAAAAATAAATATACAAGAAATAAATGTTACCATAATCAATAAAAGTTCAGTTCATGTTTTTTTTTGTTTTGAAATAGTTTTTAATGCTCTTTACTTGAGCTAAAAATCCTCTCCATATTATTTATAAAGACTGCGTAAACGTAATAGGCCCCCAAAAAGCAGGTCTTAATTTTTGTAGACTTTAAACGACGCTGTGCCACCATTAACCATTTTTTTAAAGATATTAACTAAATTATAAAGGAAATCTGTTTCGCAGGCAAGTAAATAAACTTGTTATAGTATAATTATTTTGGCTAAAAAATGGGTGCTCATTTTACGTAAAGTTTATATAGAAAAGTTATCCCCCATGCTAAAGTTTTATTTTTTTTTAATTTCTTCTTTCATATTATTTATAAAAACTGCTTAAACGTATATGGCCACACAAGAGCAGGACTTATTTTGTTTAGGGGTTAAAAGACGCTGCTTCACGTCGTAAAAATTTACCATTTTTTATTAAAGATATCAAATAAATTATAAAGAAAATCTGTTTCGCAGGCAATTAAACACACTTGTTATGGTATAATTATATAATATGATAAATCGTAGACAACACCGATTAAATGTTATAAACAAAATTGGCCTGTGTCTGACAAATCTTACACTCGTGGGATGCAAGTAAATACGGACATCAGTTTTAATCATTTTTCTTGGTAAATATGAAAAATAAATCCACCCTCCATAATTCCTTTAAAATTACCACTTTTAAAGGATTTCGTGTGTGTGTGTGTGTGGGGGGGTTAAACACGAAAATAATGTTTAAAATTACGGCAAATGAGTAGTTTCCAAGAAATGAAGAAATTTTAGTTTTAAAAAAATGGGGGATCACTTCTCTATAATAATTTAACGTAAAATGATCGCCCACTTAGTGTTTATCATTTGGTGTGTGGTTTATATTTTTCTTTCTTTTTTATAGTGGGATATTTGATATAGGACTTGTATAGTTTTTCAGCAGGTGATTCTGCAGTATAATTAACCCTTTTTAACATAAGTAACCCACCAACATCAACCGAGCAGAAGAATCGTTTAATATTTCACAAAAATTCTGTTCACATTGGATTGGAGGCGATGTAAGGGCGAATGTAGTGTTGTGGGGGTCCCAGCCAGTGGCCATAAAATGGGTGCATTTCTTCATATCCTATAAACTACTTTTTTCATGGAAATTTTTACACTAGTGGAAATTTTAAAAGATTTCAAAGAATGCTATATAAAGAAATTATGTATGACAGAACTATTCTATAATTTGCTTAAATGTGTTTATTGACCAAGAGAGTTGTACACACATATGGCTTTATATCACTTTGGTCTTTGGTAGTTGTACACACAGACAGGCACACACACGAACGCTGCTACTTTATATATAGATATACATACGTATGTAGGTATATATACATGCGTGTATATTTGTTTATGTACAAACATACACACGCGCGCACACACACATATATATATTTATATGTGTATATATATATGTATATATATATATATATATATATATATATATATATATATATATATATATATATATGTATATAAAGTAAGTTATTGCAGCAAAATTATTGTTTGCAATATAAATGCTGGAGTCCCTCAGGTCAATCATGGGCCAAACTCTTTTCCTGATCTACATCAATGACCTCCCTAAACACATACTTAAATCATTCGTTGACATCTATGCTGATGACACGATCATCTACGGCAACACATCAAAGGCTGTAAATGACAAAGACTGTAAATGACAAAGTTCTCTCGGATTCTCTCTCCTCTGATCTCGAGCCCGTGGTTCAGTGGGGGAAGATGTGGCTGGTTACCTTTAATGCATCCAAAACCAAACTCCTGTCCTTACATCACCAACTCTCTGATCCCCAGCTTGCATCAATTGTGATGGATGGCTCTCGTCTGGGTGAGGCCCCGTTTATTGACAAGCTCCTGATCTGAAATGGAACACGTACATCAAGTCTGTTGCCAAGGTCGCTGGAAAGATGGGATCCTTCAACCGCTCCAGAAGATATCTCACTACTGATGAAATTCTCTATCTATATAAAAGCCGAGTACGTCCAAGGATGGAATGCTGTTGCCATATCTGGGCAGGAGCTGCTAAAAACAGCCTATCCTGCCTTGACAGAGTACAAAATAGACTTCGTGGCTTAGTGGGGGATGCCATTTTCTCTACCCTGCAACCTCTCTCTCACAGAAGAGACGTTGCGAGCCTCGTTATTTCCATGACAGTTGCCCCTCTGAACTCCAATCTCTGGTCCCACCCTCGCCAATCTTTCACGAAAAACACCCGTCTAGCTTAATCCACTGTGAAAAATTTCTCCCACTCTATATCTGTACCTAAATCAAAACGCGGATTCCATGAACAAAGCTTTTTTCTTAGAACTGCACGCTTGTGGAACTTTGTTCCGTCTGGTGCTTCCCTCCGCACTACAACTTGGATCTTCAAGTCCAATGTTAACAAATTCCTAATGAACCGCCTCCTTAATTAAACACTTCATCAAATCTCCATACTAACGTAATGTACTTGCAATAACCCTTATCCCTGAGTAGCTTCCGGGCCTTGATAAGTGGTGATCACTGTGTAAAAAAAAACATTTGTCTGTACGCTCAAAATGCACTCGTTTGCACAATTCCCAGTGCATCGCCCTCCCCACTAGGTCATGCCTGTTTTTGTATTCCTTTTGGGCCAGTTATCTGCATTCATTTACTATATGGTTTATGGTTTCGTCTCTTTTCCACAGTGTCTGCATTTGCTGTTTTCTTGTATTGTATCGATTCTTGCTTTGATACAGTGTGTTCTTATCGAGTTACCTTGTGCTGCAGCTATTAGAGATTCAGTTTCTCTGTTTATATGTCGTTTATAGATGTTTTCGTTATTCTCATCTTTTGTTATTCTTATGAATCTTCAGTGGAATTGGTTCTCTTCCCATTACTTTTTTCTCCTTTTGTCATTTGTCTTTCTGTTTTCTGTTTTGTTGTTTTTTTCAGTGTCTCTCGCTGCCATACTTGTCCTTTATTATTATTATTATTATTATTATTATTATTATTATTATTATTATTGCCAAATATTAACATAACTAATAATGATAGCATTTTAGAAATCCTATGGGCGTCGCTAACATTTTGGTAATAAAATAGTTGGCTGTCAAGTCGTTTAAGGTAAAAGATAGTGGAGGTAATGCAGAAAATATCAACGTCTTTTGACAGGTAAAAATTATTAATAATCGTATTTTGCCAGAAATTTTTTTTATAAACAACGGGAAATTATATTGCATTATGGATGTAAACGTTGATTTACTTTTCGAAGATGTCATAAATTCGTGCAATGCCGGAGAATGAATTCTTAAGTCATTTGTAATTAATTCTACTGTTTGACACTGAACTAAAACTAAACTACTCGATGACTTTTTCTTAAAAAACTATATTATTTTAACAGTTATATTTATTGAATTACGGATGATTAGATGGCTTATCTATTCGTATTTATTTGTTTGTATACTTTAACTTTCCGACCATTTAAAAATCATACAATCTCCACCATTACGTAAAATGATTATATGCGTGTTTGGGAGTTCGGATTTTATCCCGTCCAAAAGAGCAGGGCTGGTTATTATGACATTTCAGAGGAAGCTAATTCATGTTACTGGTAGTGTTCTTAGATAGTATTGTATCGGAATGTTTTTAGCAATTATCGATTATCGATAATTGCTATAAATACAATGCAATTTTAAACAGGAAATTATGACCAAAAGAAGCTTCAATACTACACAATCGAACGCTCGCCATATAAAACCAATAGTAGGTTATTCGATTGGCCGGGGTGCATTCAAAGCGACTGTTCTGGTTTTGAGTAAAATCGAGCTAGAATACTTGACATTTTAATCTAATCTTTAGTTTACCTCACCATATAGTAATAATTTTATCAAATCAACGGTAGGTTTTATAAGTTCGATGTTAACCACAATGAACTAAATCACTGCTGGGAAAAAATTAGAATAATCTTCCGAATGGAATGAGGAGGATAAAACGCAAGAGAATGTTTTCAATCGGTTTGATGGAAAACTTGGCGATGCCACTTAACTATAGGAAGGTGAAAAATTCGTTGATCGTTATTAAATCTCAGGAATGCTGGGTGTCTCTGCCAAGAAAGGAATTAAGGCAAGGCATTGTACATAAAATATCATTTAATCAAAATTAATATCTCATTTTTCTAGACTATACCGTCAGACAAACAGTCCCTATCGCATATTTAAATAAGATTGTTTTTATTCCCGGTTAAACACAATTTCTCAGAAGTCATGTTTTAACTTAAGAAAAGTTATTATGCCTATGACAATATGTTTTAATATGAGGCTGCACTGCATAATTAAGAGGTATACGTTCTATCTTAACAGAACTATATCTATCCAGCTCATCACCGAGGCATGTCGTTAGAATGATTCAGAGTGAGGTAGCACATAATTGTTCAGCATACAATTTCTTTTCAATTGTAGATAATTTATAGCAGCACCTAGTCCGGTATCTAATAGTTTATAAAACTATACATAACTAAAGGTAAATTCTAGCAAGATGAATTAAAAACAAATTATATACACATACAACATGTTCGATTTAGGCGTTACATATCAGACGGATGTCAGAAAAATATGAGCTTTTTCCAAGTAATACATTTATTAATCCTTTTTTTAAAAAACATTACTAAACATCATTTTTGTATTTTATTTTAACTATTCGTATTAGTGTCAATCAGAACTAAAATAAAATCGACCTGAGATCGATATCGAAACCTAAAGACCATGATTCGAGTGCAATAAATATTATGCCAGCTTGATAAAATCTTTAAACAATGTTATCAAATCTACTTATTCTAAATATGTCATATGTACGATTTACAAATGCGCATTCGTGAAACGGTTACAAAATTTGATGAACCCTCAAATACCTTTTCTTTTTTCATTTTTTACCAACTACTTGCTATATTTTCAACAAATCTGAATACACACGAAATTTAAATTTTCTAGTTTAAAATTCGTATAATATATATGATGAGAATTGTTCTTACAGATGTTCTCATGTTAGATATATAGATAATATAACGCTACATAAGTCTATTACGGAGATTTTGTGTTGTGTATTACTCTACTCCTGACTTTTTTCTTCTTCTAATCCAAAAGATTTTTGGCTCCTTTTTTCTTTCAATAACAAAGGGCATTAGTAAAAATTGAAAATTATGTGCAAGTATTATCTTCCCCAGTTATATTCGGCGTATTTTAATAAGTTGCTATTATATATTTGTCCCATAACTACGCATAGTTATGCATGGTGTTCTCCTAATATATAAAAATATCAACAACCCAAACACACACACACACACACACGCACACACACGCACATATGTATATATATATATATATGTATATATATATATATATATATATATATATATATATATATCAGTAACCGAAATATATATTTTGTGCATTAGAACATATTAAAAAATCCTTCCTACGTCAAAGGATTGCGCTGTCTATGAGTGCTTTGTAAATTTAAACTGTATTCTATGTAAATATATTATGTATTCCAGAACGTTGTAAAGCGACAGTTAATTTGCTACATACATGATTGCACACATAATTGCAGAAGAAAAGAAAAACAAATATTATATATCCGTATTTGTTCTACCAAGGCAACATACACACTAAAGGGTTCCTAAAATTTAATTTGAAAACGAAAAAAAAATAAACTGCTTATCAGAAGCATGTGTTTTAGGTATAAACATAATATATTGTTTTTAGCATTGCCCCTGTGTCAGAATAATCTTTAAACAAGGGATCAATGTGTATGAATCATTATAATACATGTAAATGAAATTAAGAATCGTGTATTCTTAAGCTATTGCCCATATGTCGTAAACAAAAATAAAACTACGGACCCATAATGGCGACCCGTTACATAAATAGCAAATATAAAGCATAGGAATTTCAATTACGTAGAAACAAACGAATCTTTATAAACCATATAAATTACACTCTTACGAGCGGATGTTCGACTTTCTTGACGTAAAGTAGAAGCATATATCTTAAGAGATGGCTTAAGTGGACGTGCAGTTTCTCTAGAAAAAAAGCTAAATAATTGTAGTCTTATCGAACATCTTGATACTTGTTTCTAATTTTTCTACTCGAATTATTCCAAGTAGTTCAAATAATTAAATGTTAAAATTATTTGAATTGTAAGAAAACATAATGCATATCATGTTTTTTATCATATATTAGTTATTTCCAATTAAATTCAAAATTTATGAAATTAATTATCATCAGTATCGACAGGATCGTTCTTAGGGCTCTAGAAACGTTTACAGAATTATCAACTATGCCGTGTAAGCGTGAAATTTCTGGGGCAACGTCTAGCTATTATCATAGTATTCGAGATTATCCCATTTCAAATGATTGGCTCTCAAGATTTAAAGTTACAATGTTATTAAAATAGCAAATCTGCAATTAAAACGCTTATGTGTCATTTAATATTCTAAGTCTGATCTTTGGCTCAAATAGCTCTTCTCAATTTTTCCGGGCCGCCTTTTCAATTTTTCCTTCGAAAACTTATCAGACTCTTAATTCTTTTAATAAACAAGGCACATATATTTGCAAGAATTCTGTCTAGAATTGACGAATCAGAGGCTCCTTGTCGTGCCTGGGTGTCTGGTTCTTCTCCGAATTATTTAACACCTGTTGCATGGCTGTTTCTTATCTTGTTGAAAGACGATCTCCTTTATACCTATCTTGAAATCTTCTGGTATTCAGTCTGGCGTAGTCTTTTCCTTATTATAGGAGAAAAATATACAGAGTAATAATTTATTTTCTGTAAAGTCTTTGCTGATATTCAGTCCGAACTTTAATGTTTTCCTTCAACAGGCTGTATTCGCTGCTGAAATAAAATAAATACGTTCGTTTCTTGATAATTCAGGCGATATAATAATTTCTCTTTACATTTCGATGGCGTACAAATAGTGTGATATCATGATATTCTACGTAAACTTTTAGGTCGTAGTATTGCCAATAAATATTGTTGGCATGCGTTCGTTTTTTTATTGCGATTGAAGTGGGTGGGTAATACATTTTAGAGTATATTTAAGATATTTTCCTTTCAATGTAGGTGTGTATCAGGACTCTATTCTAAATCTAATAGTTGTTATTCGTTAAAATTATCTCGTAGACAATATCATTACACAACGTTCTATTCCGGTGTTGCTTCTCATCCATCTTTCTCAGCTCAATTGAACTATGCAGTTGATCTAGAAGTTCATCTGTTGTTAGTTATGTGTAGTAGTACGATGGTTGCCTGTTACATATAAACAATCTAATTGTTTTTTTTTAAACCACAGGCGTGACTGCTTTTTCCTAGGGTAATTGGGAAGGTTCTCGATGAGTATCAACTCTCAACAGTCTTCGTCTTTTTCTAAAGTAATACTTCTTAGAATGTATGCTTAATCCAATACTCTTGCTGCTTATCGTAAAATCTCTTCATTCTGTCTGTTTAAACATTTGCTCATATCCAAGGCTTTTCGTCATCTCTACAAATCGAATATCAGACTATGTATTCGGTACAGATTTAATATTGTAACTGGTAAATCTTTGACGAATTTAAACTGTGTGATTAATTGCAAAATATGCATATGTGGTTTTATGACCATCGTAATTAACTCTTCATTGATTCCTGTCTCTGGAACACCTTCTGTTTCTAGTTTCAGTCCTTTCTGCAAATAGTATTATGCCTGGCGTTGCTCAGGATTGTCTCATCTATTTCTTTCTGCCAGTCTTCTTGCGTGTTTGATCTGTTAGTTTAATGGTCTTAACTAATTATCTGTTTATATTATTGTAATAGGAGTTCATATTTCAGTAGCTTTGTACCAGGATTGCAAGCTTGCTGAGATCTTATGTTCTTCTTCAAATAACAACCTTTGTCTTGTTAAATAAAAGGCCCCTGGGATCTCGTATATTCGTAAAAAATATTTATCATTTTATTAACTCATTACAACGAAGGATTCATAACCTGCGTTAAGCGATGTAAATAATATATCTGGAGGTATTATTGATGGGTATATACGATACTTAGAAAGCTATTGTTGTGCTTCAATTTACCAGTATGTTACTTAAGTAATGTTTTACACAAACATTAAAAGAATGAGATGAATTCACGCTATGTATATTTTCCTAAAATTATACCCCAAGTTAAACACAAGAATTAAAATATATTTATATATTTTAATCTAATAAAGATTGTTTAAATGTCTACAATTGACATGTAAACCTTCATTTCGCATGGCTGCAGAAAGAGTATATACATCTTAGCCTATATTTAAGCGTAGCACTATTATATTATGGTCAGGCAACACCAGTTGTCTGGGGCAGAGGGTTGAGTTGCCGTCAATTGAACTGGTTCAAATTTATGTATATATATATATATATATATATATATATATATATATATATATATATATATATATATACATATATAATATCGATATGTTTAGTCAACAGCAGGATATTCTGAAATGGTACGTTTAATTTAGCTAGAAATATGTATAATAATAAAATGTTTTGAAGGGTGTTTTATAATATGCGATTGGCATGCACGCAACAAGAGTCTAAGTAAAATAGTTCAAATGTGTTGCCTAATTGGTTCTAACTCCATCGAATTATATTCGTCCCTTTTGTTAAAGGCATTTTGTCCATTTGCTTGGCAAGAAACAAAGATGTTCATTCCGTCACTTATTTGTCGTTATATGAAAACATACAGCGAATATTTTTGTTGCATTTTAAAACTAGTCGATCACTCCTCTATTCATTCAATAAGACACTCGTTACACAAGTGTATATATATATATATATATATATATATATATATATATATATATATATATATATATATACACAGTAAATACCTACCCCACAGGAATACAACAAGACGTATGTACTGAAGCACACTCCACACTTATTTATTTAGTAGTAAAATCTCCACATAAAATATGTTAATATAAGTGCAACTAATTTTAAAATTTAGTTATATCGTTAATTATTATACTTCGGGTCCGGTTAATAATTTTTTAAAATATGGATTCTGTGACAATATCAGAACAACTATTTTCACTCTATAATTCTCATATCTATTGATTAAATGTTTAATTTCTAATAAAAATAATACATTAATATAATTTTTATGTTAACTTAATGATAGTTTGATTCATGTCATTGTATTGTTGTTTTAACAAGTTTAGTCAGATATGATCCAAGTAACTTTTCCCGATCTATGAACATGATGGACTTGTTTAAATGTATAATAAACGCACTGCTTAAACTGTTTTACTCGAAATTTTTGAAATAAAATCGATGTCTAATAAGATAAATTCCGTCTGAGTATATCGGATCGATATTTTCTTCGATCAGAAGATGATTATCGCAATTCATAGATTTGTTATCATATCAAAAAATCAATCGTGGCTATCAATTCTTCGTCACTCCACTAAATAGATAAGACGAAGAAAACATTTTTGTAGAAACTATTGAAATTGCAGATTAAACTTGCAAAAGTTGTATACGTTATAGCATTTTTTCCAAACATCCAAACGTTAATTAAATAAATAATCGAAAATAAATTAATAGTAAGTGCATGACGAGTAAACAAATAAAACTAAATATTAATGTGTAAGCGATTAACAAACACCAGCCTACAATGGGTCGATCTATATATATATATATATATATATATATATATATATATATATATATATATATATATATATATATATATATATATATATATATATATATATATTAATTCACCAATATGTGTCTAAGGATTTGTATAACTTTTCTCTGGGGAGTTTTTACATATGCTTCAACACTTATCAAGGAGCATAAGCAATTCGAGGAGAGGGGTTAATATTGTACAGTATTAATTAGACAATATAGTAATCATTAATAATTGAGGATTTATGACTTTAATAACTAAAGTGGAACGGCTAATCAAGAACGTGTTTACATTTTATTTGAAGAGAATCATATTGGTGTCAGCTCGAAAGCAGACAAATGGAAGGCAGTGCCACAATTGTGCAGCTCTAAGAAATAAGCTTTGTCCATGGAATTATTGTGTCAGTTAGAAATGTGTTGCTCGTGAAAGTTTGGCGAGTGGGGACCATAGTGGCCTTGGCCCCGCATTTGATCCGTGTGTTACATTTCAAATCAGGAGTAGAGTTCAATCCCACAAGCTTGTAAGATTTTGATGCCCCACAAGACGAGAGGCATTCATTTAAATTGATGCATGATGGCTATCAAAGCGTCAATGATGTAAATATAAATGCTTGATTTGAGATACATTAGAAGTAACCAGCCGCGTATTTCTCCAATGTACGACATGGTCAAGCTAAGATAAGAGAGGATTAGAGAGAACTTGGTCGTTTATCGTCATCGATGTACTACAATAGGTGATAGTACCATCAGCAAAAATGTCTACAAATTATGTAAGGATGTGATTTGAAAGATCATTGATGTAGATCAGGAATCGAATATATATATATATAAATAAATATATATATATATATATATGTATATATATACATACATATACATATATATATATATATTCAAGCAAATATTATTAAATACAACGGAGACATATTGTCTTATAATTCTTTTTTTTTAATTTTTCAATTTTTCGTATTGTCTTTTTTGTTTCAAAATCAAAAAATATTAATAAAGGATCCATACATGTTGCTGTTACGAGCGCTTTCGATTCGTCTACGAATCATCATCAGGTGTTAAAAATACAGGATTGCGAAAATGAGGATTAAAAATAAAAACTAAAATATATATAGTCAGTGATGAGTTAAAATAAAAGTCGATTAAGAATAAAAGTCGATTAAAAATTCGAGTGTTAAAACCAGCAAGTTCGTAGACACCATGTACGAAGTCCGTCCAACACGGACTACGCAAGACATTTCAGAACGTTACTGCTTTTTTGAAATGCAATGTCATTTATATTAGGTTGAAGAGTTCTAATGTACGACGCTTCAAGAATCTTTAATTTTTTTTACATTATTTTCCCGTTGTATAATTTTTGTGTTGTCAACGAGGACCTTTCTAACATTGGAGGGGGGACAGCTATGTTCTTTTTTTAAATGTTTGTAAATCGCGCTTGTGTAGTTAAGGTGCATAGTTATTCGCCGGGACAACGTTGTTGTTGTATGCCCAATGTATGTATTATTTTTGGAGTTACATTCTCCAATAGAGCATTTAAATTTATACACTACATTGGTTTGCTCCAACGTTTTTATCGCCGGTGAAGAGTTGTTTTTTAACCACAAGGTTTTGTGTTCGAAATTTCCTATAATAGATAATAAATTTAATTTTAAAATGACTGTCAACAGGCGTTAAGTATCTTCGTATAATATTTTTTATTGCGTTTTCTTCGATTCTGAAATTAGGCGTCATTTGATTTTGGTAAAGTATATTAATGGGGTTTGCATTGCGGTGTTGGCTAACGTTATTATTCTGGTTATCGGAAGATTGTAGCATTTTTTTTTATTTGTTCATCAACAATGTAATTGGGGAAATGATTAGTAATGAGTACTTGTTTAATGTTTTTATTTCAATTAGCAATGCTTTTTTTGTGGATGATATCATCTTAGCGCGATTTAGTAAATTTTTTATTATGGCTATTTTGTACCTTTGTGGACACTCACTTTTAAAGTTCAGGAGGCTAGAGTTTATGCTAGTTGTTTTTTTATATACAGATGTATTACAAGTGTTATTAGACGTATCAATAAGGACATCAAGAAATGGAATTTTATTGTTATTATTTAACTCTACTGTGAATTTTAAAATTGAATTTTCTTGAAAGAGGTGCTGTAATTGGTGTATCTGTTCATTATTTTCAGCTAAAATGAGAATGTCATCCACGTAGCGTACATAAATTGGGGGTTTATGTTGTTTTTAAATATTTTGTTCTCTAAGTCAGCCATGTAGAATTCACTTAGGGTTGGTCCGAGGACTGATCCCATTGCCACACCGTCTATTTGAGTATAAATGTTACCATTGTGGTCATAGAAAGGTACTTCTGTAGTGCAAATTAGTAACAATTTTTTTAAAACTCTTTTGTTAATTTTAAGTGGGGGGAGTGATGGATTATTATAAATGTTCTTGATAATTATATCTATTGTTTCTACTACAGGTACATTTGTAAATAAACTTTCTACGTCAAGGGAAGAAATTATTTTGTTTTCTGGTTGCATTGATTTTAATATTTGTATTAGTTCGTGTGTGGACTTAACGCTATATTTACTAGGAATATATGGACTGATAAGTTCGTTTGGTGTCTTTGTTAGGCGATAGATGGAAGTCGGAATTTGGGATATAATAGGTCGGAGAGGGAAATCAGGTTTATGTGTCTTGACTGTGCCATATAAGTAACCAGGTTTATAGTCTCCAATTATTTTAGGGAGTTGATAATTACCAATTTGTGCATCATTAGCTGCAATTAGTTTATTGACTTGCGTTTTAAGTGTATTAGTAGGATTCTTACTAATTTTTTTTAAATTTCGTATTATCATTAATAATATTTTTTAAGTTTTTCATCATAATCGGATTTATTGAGAATGACGAAAATATTGGATTTATCAGCTTTTTTTATAACTATATTAGGGTGGTTACGTAGTTCTTTGGCAGCATTTTTTAAATCGGTAGTAAGTACCGAGTTGTGTTTTTTATAGAATCGGGTTTTTATAGCTTCCGCTTTTAGGATATCTCTTAACCCAAGGTGAGTGGTGATTTTGTTTTCTTTTTCTAGGTTAGTAATGCGTTCATAGAGTAATTCAATTTCGGCTTTTTTGTTTTGATGGTTGAATTGTGGTGTGAGGTGACAGTTAGGTCAAAGGTTTAAGAATTATTTTTGTGCGTCTGTAAGTTCGTAGTCTGAAAGGTTAACGTAAAATTGTGTGTTAGTAGGCAGTATGATAGATCCATGGTATAGATATATATATATATATGATATATATATATATATATATATATACGCATATATATATATATATATACATATATACTACTTTCACTACGACGTAAAGTAAACTTTGCTCGAAGTTAAAGTCGAATCATCGAAAGATCCACACTTTCAATATTCTTATTGCCATCGTAATAAAAGAAATCGCAAGATGTTTAATCATATAGATTCATAGACTTCTATTCGAAACCCACTGCGAAGTGCCGTCTGAAGCTTACATTTCTCACTGCAGTTGCTTAGACAGCAATATTCTGTAGTCTAACCCTCACTGGTGACTTCCTATTTCTAATTTTATTAAATTACATTAATATAACAGCTTTAATTAATGTAAAGATGACAATCTCAAGTATGATGAAAAGATACTGCTTTAAAAAGACACATTCTTTATATTCGCTTCATGAATTATTAAATTACCTACTGTTGAATTTATCCGTAGTGGTTTTGTGCGTCTGTCATTATAAATGCTCACAGATGATTTGGCCGTGGCCTTCGTTATAAAGATGGCCGGCCAGCTAAAAAATGACGTCATCGCCGAGGTCACAACAAGCAAGATATGTGGCACTCTTAGACTGTCAATAATGAATAGTAATTTTTACAGACAGCGTTACAAAACTTCAAAATTGGATTAAAATTAAGAAATAAAGAAAGAACACGATGATTTATACTGAAACTCATCTAATATTAATAATAAAATAATAATAAAAAAACACAAGTTGTTTGTTTAAGTATTATAAGCAATTGAATATTTCGTTGTATTATAGATTTTAAAGATTACAATGCGTTCTTTAATTACTTATAAATTACATTTTAAAAAAGTGAAGGAACACGATTTGATTTGTAGTAAACTTAATATAATTAAATGAAAATTATGCATGTAAGATTATGAATATTTGAAGCAAAACACAAACAAAACATTTGATATTAGTTAAGACAATAAACAACTATTAAAACTAAACTATTTTTTAATCAAAATGAATATTTTTTAATCAAAACGAACAATATGTTTTAAATCAAAATCATTTTTTTTAATCAAAATCATTTTTTTAATCAAAATGAATATTTTTTAATCAAAATGAACAATATTTTTTTAAATCAAAATGAATATTTTTTAATCAAAATGAACCACAATCAAAAAACAATATTTTTAAAAATCGAAATGATTTTTTTAAAAAATCGAAATGAATATTTTTTATTTTTTTAAAAATCCAAACTGAAAACCTACGATGAATTAATTTAACTGACAAACGAACGATGAATTAGTTTAACTGAAAAACGGACGATGAATTAGTTTAACTGAAAAACGAACGATGAATTAGTTTAACATAAAAACGAACGATTAATTAGTTTAACTGAAAAACGAACAATAAATTAGTTTAACTGAAAAGCGAACAATAAATTGGTTTAACTGAAGAACAAACGATAAGTTAAAATTAAAATCAAACAAATAATGTTAGTATAAACAAAGTTACTAATGCAGAAATATTTCAAATATTAAATACATCAGACATTATAAAAATCCGTTGTGGAATTTAATGAAAAGTTTGAATTTTTCTGATTTTTTTAAATTAATGTTGTCATTCTTCTTGCGACAAAAATTATTTATGAGGGAATTCGAAGAACTCCATATGAGCATGTTTTCAATTTGTTGTATAGGGTGATCCTCATCACAAGAGTCAACATTAAATAAAAGATGTTGATCAGCCAAAATATTTAAGGTTATATACATTGCTAATTATCTTTGATGAATAGAATGAAAGAAATAATCGCATTAGGTAAATTTATTTATGACTATATAATTATATAACACAAAATTATTAGTTGTATCATTTGGGTATAATAGAGAACCTCTGTTAATACCCTGAAATCAGCTGTTTATTTCAGCTATTTCTTCAATAGTATCTCTCCCAGATATTAAGTTTTTGCAACTATTGCATTTCAATTTTTTAAAAACTGCATGACAGCAATAGCCTGTTAAGTATAATTTAACAGGAAGTACGCTTTGCACCGATTAATATCATCTTCTGTTACATCTGTGTTAAATTTATAAACATCTAACGGTTGTTCTGTTGTCATTTCATTCCAGTTAGTTTCTTGTAAATTCTTCAAATCACTAGTTTGGTTATTAAGTGGTAAACTCAATTTTAAAACAGGCAACATTCTAAGTTTTTTTCACATTCATACACTTGATGTATCGATATATTATACTGATCCCCGCTAAGTTGCCGATACTGGCCAAACCTTGCCTCAAGGTTATCTGTCTGAAACTTTCCTGGTAATATGTGCACCATGTTCAGTTCTCTAATGCAATATTTAGTTAATTCTAAAATTGCGTAACTAGTATGGTGCAAAGCAGTATATGTTTCCTTTGTTTACTTACCAGTTCTTCCAGGTATGCTATTCCAAGTTTCTAACCAGTCGCAGAACATAGAGAGACATCTGTAATTATCACCATTTAATGTAAGTGGGTTTGCATATTTATTACGAAGCTGAAAACCTTTTTTTTGTGTTTTCACATTCAGTATTGTCCAACAAATATAAAATATTTGTATGTATTCTGCGATTTCTGCATAATTTGACAAGCATTCCTGCTTGCCTAAGGTTAGCAAACCTTGAATAGTATATTCGTTGAAAATTTGCAAAACCAAATCAACATTTTGCCTTTCAAAAGTACTGGGAGAACGGGCCTTTGCAGTCAACTTATAACAATATTTTTAAAGCGATTGTGATTCTATCGCATAAAGTTTATGCAAACTAGAAAATGGAGCATTTTGGATGTTATCCAATCCATGATTTCCATTAAAACAAAACTTTGGGAACATCATGCATTTACTTTTATCTTTTTGGCCAAACCAATTGATTCTAATGCATTTTAGTATATGCACTGAGTCGAATAAGAAAAAAAGAAGTCTAGACGTTATAAATGGATTTGGAGAGACAATTGAAATCTTTGCTGGGCTACAAAAGAAAACCATGATTTTTTTTATTTATTATCTGTTATAACACAAAATACTCTAAAGCCTATCTCCGCTAAGCCAATTATTAAACGTTTGATTATGTCAAATAAGTTCTCAGCTCGAAGACATTTAGTTGGCATAACATGCACAACCTCCTTATATTGTGAGAACATACTGCTAAGCATAAAAGCAAATGCACTTGTGGCAGGTTCATTGCTGTTGTTAGCTAAACCAACAATATTACCACCTTTATAATCAAGATAAGGTTTGAGATGTATTTCATCAATAGTAAAGATACTGTGTGTCTTTCGGCATTAGTAACTTGAATTTATTTTTAATATACATGAGGAAATTGTTATCACGTTGTTCAATTACAGGATTCATAGACATTGATAAGGTTAATCCCCTGATAGTTGAATAACATGGTAAAATAACATTTTTAGTGTCTCTTAACAGCCTGTACCCTCTAGGGGAGCAATTATATAATAAGGAAGAGAATAGCATCATTTCACTTGAATAATTAACCTTATTCATTGTCATTATATTTATTTGTTAATATATGAATTTAATTGAATTGACATATTTGAATGACTTATCTTGTACTAATAACAAAAAATGACAAGATTAATTTTAATAAAGAAATTGTATTTGACGTTTTGGTTTGCTGTTCTTCGATGTCCATTTTTTTCATGTTTTCCATCAAAATCTGTAGAGTATTTTTATCGGTTACATGTTTAGGAACCTTATACTCTCCTATAGAACTCATTTTAACATCATTGCAGAATACTGCAACGGCCAAGTCCGATTCAATTACAAGGGACATTTTTTTATCTTTGGGCATGGGCATCTGTATATATGATATATTATAATAGTATTTTCCTGCCTAATAAAAGGGTAATAATTTTTATTTAGGAAGTTCAATTTTGTTTCCAAATCATTAATGCTATGGAAAGTGATACGTTTTTGTAACTCTAACTCGTCAGCAACACTTTCACATAAGGCACGCTTAAGGGCAGAGTTTTCTAAACGCATTTTCTTTGCGTTAGAGGACTCTCTAAAAGTGGTCGATGATGATAAATAGGAAGGACAGTTTGGTAGTATTCTAGGAAGAGCACCATCTCTAAGACATGGATTTTTTTAAAATTTAGCAGTGATTGACTTTCCGTTTTTTTTTCATCAAATGCTGTAGTCTCTCGCCGTATATCTTCAGGTCGAAAATGAAGTTCACATACCTAAAGAAATAATTTAAAAGAAAACCGTACCATACTTTTGTCTTTTACAAAAAATACGGATTTGTATTACTGTACACATAGATTCGAAAAAGTTGTCAAAAAACAAATATATAACAAATAAATGTTATCAAAGGCAAGATCAGTTACGTTTCTACCAAACTGGATATATTTTTCGTGTTTTTATTCAATGTAACATATTTATTCAGCTCGAAAAACATACAGTGTTTACCGCTGTTTGGAAAATTCAAGATGGCGTCTTATTCTCTCTTTTACACGGTAAGTTTGGGAAAAGATGTTATAAATAAAAAACAATACAAAATACTATTAAAACCCGCCGAATATATGTCAACCTATGTCACGGTAACATATATTGAGCGAGTTTTTAACAGTATTTTATCTGGGTGTTTATTTATGTTCGAATCTATGTGTACAGTAATACAAACCAAAAATTACATGACAAAAAAAAAACGATAAGATAGAAAAATAATTATTAATGAACTTTTTTTTTTTTGTTGTTGACTAAAATAGTCATAAACAGTTTTTGGTTTATATGAAGAATTACTTCACCTTGGAAAATTCCTTTATAATTCCTAATTTTTTAGATTTTTGAGGTCGCTGTAAACGAAATACCATTCAAAATTAAGGCAAACGAGTAGTTTCCAAGAAATGTTAATTTAAAAAGTGGGGGATCATTTTTCTATAATAATTTAACGTAAACTGACCATCCACTTTGTGGCCACTATTTACCCTCGGAAAATCCTTTAAAATTCCAGGAAACAAGTAGTTTTTTTTTTTTTAAGATATCTTAGAAAATACTCGTTTGCCTTAATTTTAAATGTTATTTTCGTTTTCAGCGCACCCGAAAACTTATAAAAGTGGTAATTTTAAAGGAATTCTCGAAGGTGGAGTTATTCTTCATATTTAACCATTTTTAAAACATTAATAAATTCATGAAGTATTGCTCAGTAAATAAATAATTAACCTAAAGAAAAAAAATCATGTTCCTTATTTAAGATTATTTCACCACATAACAAAAATAACATGCAAAATCATATTTTTAAATTTTATCTTTCTAGCTTTAAAAAAAGTTTAAAAATTTTATCAGCCGGCATAATTTATTTTTAAATATTGAAAAATTTCAGGAAAATTAATTGTTGCTAGATTTTTAAAACGTGTGTCAACAGCTTAAAACCCGTCTCTTCAAAAGAACGTGTTTTAAAGAGTCGAATGTAAATGCAAATGTCTCGCATTTTCATTAGTTTTGTATGCTGTAATTTTTTTTAATATTAGCAATTTATTTGAAGCTTCTTCTTTTGAATGGTAAAACACTTAGGATGATAATCTTGAATTAAATTATAGTTGCATCGAATTAAATACAGGGGGCACGTTAAAACTTGCTTTGCTGAATGGAGATGGTGTAAAATCTTTTCTTTTTACTGCATTAATCCATAGACAAGATAATTCTTTATCTTTCGGAAATAAAAATACTGTAACATTCGGTCCTTTACGATAATTTCCTCTGCAATTTGGAACGATGCACCGTGAAGGCATTTTAATAAAAAAATAAATATTACAATACGTTACGATATCTACCGGTGAATACCGGTGTCAAGCAACCAACTGTTAAGGGACTATCCGTGATGACGTCAGCAGATTAAATTATTTTTGCCCACCGGCCATCTTGTCTTTTAAGACGGTCTTGATTTGGCTGTCAACGGTTGATGTAATTATCGAAGTTTGATACTTCTATAGACAACCTTTGTAAAAACATTTCTTGACGCTTATAAGACATTTGTGTAAAACTTCATAAATATCGAGGCACATATTAATAACACGGACAAATAATGTTATGTATGTATATATATATATATATATATATGTGTATATATGTATATATACATACATATATATATATACATACATATATAATGCGTATAAAACTTTACTTTTAAAAATCACTACCATATTGTTTTGATTGAAATATAACCTCAGAAGATAGTTGACCCTATAATAGAAATATCGCATCTGCATCAATTAGTGGTTTGTTTAATTGTACTTTACGAATACGAAACCTATTTGAAAACTCAATATATATATATATCATGCACAATACACTAATAAAAATACATATATTTATAATTAGACATACGGCATATTGATGAATTAAATCATATCAAAACCTAGTCTGACCGTGGAGACTGCTTGAAAACTGGAAACTACTGTTAGAAACATTTAAACGGTAAAAATATATGAATAGTAAGCATATGACAGTTATTATCATTTGCTACTTAAAAAAAGACCAAAGAAAACATAAATGGAAGAAAAGTAGAAAATGGTTACAATTAAAAAAACTGACGTAGTAGGAAAAGCCGTAGTAGTAGTAGTAGTAGTAGTAGTAGTAGTAGTAAGTCGCACTATTGGGGAATCTTTTTATTAAACGTTCGAAAATATTTGACTAAATTGGTTTCATTGAAAACAAATTCTGAGTCTGTGTGTGGTTCTCTTTACTCCAAATCAACTTATAGGCTCTGATATCGTCTGGCCGTATTTTCAATTTGTATTCATATAAATAACTAGTAGCATTCATTATCTAATGATCATTATACGGAGGAAGACCGACATGATATATAGGCATAATACTTGTGTAAGGAATCCCGCTAATAAAATCGCATATATAAAAAATACATATATATATATATATATATATATATATATATATATATATATATATATATATATATATATATATATATATATATATGCGTGTGTGTGTGTGTCTGTGTATATATATATATATATAAATATATATACATATATATACATATATATATATATATATATATATATATATATATATATATATATAAATCAATGTGAACCTGGAATGCTTGCATCTTGTCTTAGATCGGTACAAATAATGTCGGTTGTTTGTGTTTGTTTAAATGCAATTTACAAGGTGAACCTCTCCTGATACCATTACAAGTATACATGCGTAAGTATAGGTATTGGTCCATATTTTAATTTTTAGCTTGCAGTAAACATGTTTCATACCTCAATGAAATAGGAAATGGTAAGCGAAATGCTTTGGTTTCAACAATATATTATCTATTTTTAGCAACTATTTTAACAGTGTCCAGTATATAAGCATAGCGAGAGTCCAGTTTAAAATATATATACCACTAAGCAACAGAGTATTATTGCGTGTAACTTTTATTAGAAGTGATCAGGATGTTGCATTGGTTTCGTGTCAATATATATTTTATGTAAGTTTTATCTGCTGTTTATTTCTGTCTTTTGTTGAGGGGAAACAGTCGCAATTCCTTGTACCAAATATTGTCGAGGAAATAACTTATTTTATGAATTATCGATCACAAATTACACATTCTTAAAGTATTAAATCCTGATCTTCTATCATATAACATCTGAAAACAAGCACTTTTACACATCCTGTAATTTGCAACAACTGTTAAATATTTAAATGTTCAGTATCGTTCAATAATATCGACCAATGTGTAAATCATTCAATCGAAACTGATTTCTATTAAATAATGTATCACGCAAAATCATTTAATAAGAACAATTCTAAAAGACCCAATATTTACTTTAAAATAAAAGCATGGATTTATTAAGAACATTGTTCAACAAAACAACAAGATAGTAACAGACACAGTAAACATATGTACAATAATAATGGACCATATATGAATAGAAATAAACTAACCGTGTGCAGTGAACAGACACGTGTTACTGTAGGGCCCATGTACTTTGTCCACTACGTATAAATGCCTAATTAACATCATTATTTTTGAGGCCGATATCTTTTGCTAATAAACACTGTAAAAACGCAAAATAATGGAAGTATTATATCCACAGATTTTAGTATGACATACGGAATATATTGAAAAACAAACAAACACATCGAACAATAAAAGCAAAATTAGACAGCCACTGAGAGTTCAGAGAGATTATTCGTTAGTCAGAAGTAGTCAAGCTGTAAAAATTAGGGCAACCCAGCTTATATAGTGACGTATAAGATATGGGTGATTCTGTGTAAAGGAGACGCTATGTATCACACATTTTAAAGACTAACATTGTTGATTAAATTACATACATGAAATTCCAAAAGGATTCATACGCAAAATGAAATGTTATATGAGAATAACAACATATAGAAAGTAATTATCAAATAAACAATAACAAAAATAATAATTATAATAATCATAAAAATAAATGAGAAAATAATATAAACTCTAAATTTCCAATGAGAACAAGATTGAAAAAATGTCAATCTAGTCAACAGTGTATTATAGTTTGACTGAAAAAAAAACATCATTTAATTTAGAAGTAATATACGCAGTTTAACATCACGCTTAATTTTGTGAATCTAAAAAGGTTTAATCTATAACAATAGAAACATGCATTTCTGTTTAGGAGTTGCGAATAAATAATTCATAAAATTGTGAATTACTTGATAACATTTAGATTTAAAGTTACACCCTTATGTAATTTGAATCTTCAATCCCCACTCAAAAATGCAGATTCCATAGGTCAATTGCCGAGTCATTTAATGCAAATGGAGGAGGATATGCTTGTGAATTAAAGAAGGATTTTCATTTTGAAACTTAGCGCACATTCGCAAGTTAAGGAGAATGGATCCTGAGTTGGAAAACACACAATTGCACTTTTTGGAGGATAAATCAACGAAGATGTTGTAAAACTTACGCTCAATATGTAGTCAACATAATTAAGAAAAATACACTAATTATAATTCTTTGTTGTACTCATTTTTTTGTATTTTGACAAGTATTATTGAAACTATTCATGGCTGTCCATTTCCTGGTTGTAATTTTTTTCTACAACCACTCGAGTAATTTTGACAATATAACTATAACCTACTGGATTTTTCTCGTATGAAAATAACTTTGCACAGTTATTGTATTCAAGTACTTTATGATGACTTCGTGCAGAACGTTAGAAGCAAAACTAATAGTAGTTATAATAAAGAAAATGATATATTTTCTATACAGTCCCTCTAATGTACTTTTTCGCCGATAATCGATGGTTGTATTTGCTCGTCCGGAGCGGACTTTCTTATGCTAGAATCCTTACAAAAATACTATGAGAAATGGTACGTCGACAGTAGAAATACACATACTTTTGAAATTCAAAATGTATTTTTCTAGAAAGTAACCACATATTCATGCACATCACCCAGGAACTCAATGATGACGCTCTGCTATCGATGTATATTCTTGCAAGCGGGTTCTTTCAAGGAGTGTAAATAAGCCAATATTAGAAAGAGAATAATACAATGTAAAATATAAAAGTATATATTCTGATTCATTAGTGGAAGAATGCAATATAGGAGTCATTACTTTTGGCATGCATATTACCTTTTAAGATAATAAAAAAAAACTTAAATTCTGAAATAGCACAAAACCTCTTGTGTTTATACCAACATTTATTTAAGTCGTACAGAAAAAAATCGTGCCTTTGCGCTCATCAAAGCTTCATCCTGATGCTAACATTACATCACAATATATATGTTCAGCAACACTGAGAATGTATGAATCATTATTTTAAGGGAAATACATGAAGTATATTACTCAAACGGGCAGTGATCGGTTTGGTGTATATGGAAAATATACGATAAATCCAGGACGAAATGTATGAAAGGTAATATTTTGATCCGTAAATAAGAGACAGAACACTTACCTGATATACCTTCATAAGTCCACCATTCAGACCATAAAGAGGACTTTCCTAAAAAGAAACATAAGACAAAAATGATAATGTAATAAGGCAAAATTCCAAGTGCAGATTCGTACACGCAAACACAGACACCCACACATATAATACATATAGAAAGTAAAATATATGTATGCCTTGGTGTAGATTCGGGTGTATATATGTACACGCATACAGACACATACACTCATTTATATTCCTGTGATTTTTTTGTCTCTTGGTATTCATATTAACCCCCGTTTTTATTTATTTACAAACAAAATACAACATCTTTATATATGGATTGTGAAATTGTATTCATTTGCAAAAATCAAACCTTAGTTGCATATTCTTTCAAGCATTAATTTTAATTAATTCCCGATTATTTTTCTCCTTTTAATGGAGTTTACTAATATATGTAATTGGTATCATGAAGATATTCTACATACATTATACTTGTGAAACATTTGCGTAAAAGGGTTATTATAAACACAAAACTCTTTCTATGTAAATATATATTTGTTTAAAAAATTGACTACCA
>NC_136489.1:34018014-34038014 GCF_053919585.1 Euprymna scolopes
CACCATCCTCGATACTTTATTTAACGTTGCCACTTTCTTTACGATTTCACACCCTCATAATCAATTCGCCCAACCTGAGGACAAAACCGATTTTTGTAGGAGTGATCAAATCAAATAAAATATGTTCAATTCCAATAAAGGAACTGCTTTCATGGATGTTCTTTGCTCAATGTTACAAAGACTAAAACTCTTATTGCAAAGAGAAAATGTTTAGATTCTTGTAAGGAATAAAATAGATGGGGCAACGTGTGTTTTTTTTTTAAATCCAGTCAAAGTTCTCAGAAATCAAGGCCCCCACAATCTGGGGATAACAGTTGAATTTTATATGAGATACATAGATATTCGATTGTTCCATTTAAGTTCTCTATTTCAAACACTGAGTTAGTAAAAAAATTGAGAACATAATTTGATTCCCCCAATCAACCATTTTCATATATTGTATTTCTGTATGAAAGTAGTTATGCGTTAGCAAGTATAGCTATTCGCATTAAAATCTTAATTATATAGCTGAAATATTATATAATAATAACAGAATACTTTTAGCATTATTTAAGATTTAGAAGAATCAGTTACATTTACTAAATTCGTTGGCGATATTTATAGAATTGCAAAACAATAAACTGAATTAATTGTAAGATTTTTGTTCAAGGGAATAGAATAATAGTAAACGTAATTTTATAAGAAAAAGGGATTAAAATAAGCTGCAAAAATCCATATCTGTTGACACAACCAATATTATTGGTAATAGAATTTATTTCACTGTGTAAGTATAATTGACAAATGTATACCCATCGATACTTCTAGAATTGAATAGAAGAAAAATTCATCTTTTTATTTAACTACATACTTATATAGCTTTTACAAAAAAGATAACCACGCACTTTTACCAAATACGTGGTTTTATCCGGAAGGAATTCTTCTATCTACTGGGACGTCCATTCAGGCTTGTGCAGTCTGAAACAAGCAAGTTGGTAAATCTTCGATGTGGTTTTGCCTTAAGGGAAATGTAAGGAACTGGTCAGAGCCTCCAACATCGAATTAAACGTAAAGGACAGAGGAAGAAATGCATTCTAACACCCGTAGACCAATAGAGGCACCTTTGAAAGGAGGCGCGTCCCCCTGCCAGGGCAATCGCTCGACAATTGGAAGAGGTACCCAACTGGCACTGTATGCTTCTGTTGATGTTCACTATTTTCGTTGTTTGCTAACGACGAGAAACCGTAACAAATGTTACCCCTCTACCTCTCTTTTAGTATATTTAGAGAGTTTTAGATTATAATTGATTCAATAATTCACAGCGTTCGTATTATTGCTCACCACATTGGTTGATATTTACGCATGATTTCGGTTTTCATAGGCTCTCTGTTATTTAACTCAGTTCTGTCGAACTCCGTTAACTGTCCGTTTAACTTGTTCAAACATCTCTTAGCTTAACCTACTGGATAATATTGTTATTGTATTTTTTCAGTTGTACTCTAACATTGGTGGCCAAAAGAAATACAAATTGAACGTAAACAATTTTTATTCATTCGAATTATGATTATTAGCTGTAAAGTATACTACTTGTGGCACGGATTCTTGAATAGCGTGTGGAGATGTTGAACTTGTTTTTAGAGTACAGTATGTGATACATACAGATACAAATATTGTGCAAAAATAAAACAGAACAATGTGATGGATGTAAGTGCTCATTAATAACTACTCACGCCAATATTCTATGCCTTAAATTTCAACCCTCAATAGAGACAAGAATGCGCCCAGAATTTAAAAAAATACTAAAAACTTATTTCCAGACATAACAGACAGAACCAGAATGAGCTGCACCCGTGAAATTTTCTCCTGAAATTCACTAAAAATTCACAAATTCTACAGAACTAATACAAAAATATATGCTAATTTATTAGTCACAACTTTGTGAGAGTATCTTCTCAGGTCAGATTAGTTGCTTACACAATCCAAATAAATATGCACATTTATTATATTTAATTTTCAGTACATAAATACATTGTAAAAAAGTTAAGATTTTCCTCTTTTTTCTAGCGCAAAATTTTATGATCAAAAATTAATATAAGAATTTTAATAGTTTTTACACTAATATAACAAAGTAAACATCAACAGCGAAAGTAAACATTTACATACAAAAAATGTTTAGCTTTATAAAGTAGGGATTATGTTTGGAAAGAGGACATTTACTCTCACAGTTATTTATTTTATGCATATTATTTTATTACTGGAATAAGTTTTTTCTAAATTATAAAGTTCATTGTTTTTCTGAAATATTGTCACTTGTGTTTGGGGCATTGATTGGAATCGAAATCGGCAATCGAAAAATTCAGATTTTCTGAAGTATTAGAGTCTTTTTATTATGTATTTATATTTGATTTTTTAAATATATGCAAATGCTTGTAGTAATGATGAAATAACAAACATTTAATTATTTTCAGGTATCAGTAAAATTTACATCCATATATGAACCCCTAACAATGTATGTGTGTTTTTTGTTGTAAGGTGTGTTTATAGGTAATCGGGAATGAATAACAATCCTATAGTAAACTATTTAAATATTCATAATGAATCGAAATCGGATATTCTATCGAAATCTGGAATAAAAAGTGGAATATGTAATTGTGACGTAAAACTGCACAATGGTCAAGAACCCCCTAAAAAGTTACATGAAATCGTGTGCTCTCCTGATTAAGCACCCACGAATAATCACTAATTTGTAAAAATACGAAACAATCCACGTAGTTTTAATATTTAAAGAGGACAACAAACATTAGGTAGACCGATATACCATGTTAAAACATGCATAATATTATAAGCGTCGTCTTGGTAAGGTTGTTGACGGATGAAGTATAGTTATAGAGTATAAGACGATATTTTTATTACTACTCTTCACAAATACGAAACGATAACATTTTATATCGGCAAAAAATAGTTGCACATGGTTGAATTTTTTAAACTAATACTATTGTATGAAACTCGGCTACCAGAAAAAGGGAATACTATTTTCTTGTTTATTTATATTAGGATATATTATCACCTTAAGCATGTTTTAGAATTATATTTGAAATTTACATCTGCACTGTAAAAGGCACTTTGAAATATGTTAATATTTTTCAAATAAAAAAAAAAACTCACACGACATCTGGTCAAATTGTGTTGGCATTTTATTTTAATTTCGTTTATTATACAATCTTTACATATTAACAGCTCGTTTTTTCTCAGGTGATATGCATAACACCAACTCACTACTTGCTAAACAGATTATCATTATTAAAGAGAAAAACAATATGAAAACCCTTTATATTCAGTATATAAATAGATCACTCGCATTAGGCTAATGTTGCTATCTTTGGCGTGATGCTATACATTTTTCTCACAAACCCTGCATTGGCTGCGATTTAGAACGTTTGGCCTTAAAGATATTTAATGCACTGAATCGTAATTATTCGTCACTAGTTTACACCTTCAGCAAATTGTTGGAATTTATACAAGACTAAATTGATAGCATGACCAATTCCTCTCACCTGATGAATAACATTTACTGCGTAAGAAGTACACATTTATGAAGAGGATGCTTTGAATTAGCAAGGATTTAAACTCATGTAGATGTAGAAAAATATGATATCTTTTGATGGACTATGAAACTTAAATGTTTAAACGTTCGTGTAAGTACATTACAAGCGGAGAATAACATTAATGCATTCGGGTATTTCATAGTAAACAGTTCGCTAAGCCATAATTAGAAAAATGCACTTTATGACCCGGTACACCGATTTAAACTTTGCATGGTTCTTGAGAATGTTTAAAAATAAATGCAATGTTATTTTAATTTTGATTTGGATTTACTTTCCGGAATGTTTTCATTCATTTATGGGCGATGTGAATGAACGATTTTTACAATTATGCGAAAAGTATAATTGCCTCAAGCTTTTCCAGGAGCAAATTGACGAACGATGATGGTGTTTCTCTGTATATATATATATATATATATATATATATATATATATATATATATATATATATATATATATATATATATAATGTGCGTGTTTGTGTGAAGTGTGTATATATATATATATATATATATATATATATATATATATATATATATATATATGTGTGGGTATATGTATATATATATATATATATATATATATACATACATATATATGATGAGTTGTGATACAACGAAACAGGAATGTATGTCGAGGACTAAATATATATATATATATATATATATAATATATATATGCACATATATATATACATATATATATGTATATATATATATATATATATATATATATATATATATATATACATATGTTTGTGTGCGTGTGTCTAGGTTTGTTGGTATGTGTTTGTTTGTGATAAAACTTATGGGTTAATGCAAATATGCACACATTGATTTAATGTGCCTATGTCCATAACAGTTTGTGTTATATTATATTTCCGTATTAATCGAATATAGCGATAATAACAAGAAAAAGTGTTAGCACTTTATTTTTAATGAGATGTTTTGAAGAAAAAAATAAAATCGAACGTATGTTTACACAAGCAAACTCCCACACACGTATGTGCATATACATACATATATAAATAAATATATACATCCACATTAACATTCACAGTTGTAATTATACATACGGATATACATCGATATAATATGTATATATATATATATATATATATATATATATATATATATACATATAGAATAATACATATATGTTTGAGTGTATGCACGGATGAGTGTGCCTATTTTGTTTGAGAGAATTTGTGCCAACGGACATATTCTGTTCATTTTCCAGACATGTGCGATACCGCCTAAGGAATAGAAAAAACACGGATTGCAAGGCAAATCACCACTATAAATTCGCGTTCAATATTCATTGAGCTAGTTTAATACAATGTTAATTAATGAATATATCTCAGTATAAATTTTAATGCTGAGCGTCCTTCAGTTTTGGATAATAACAGAAACTGACAATGTAACAACAGAATCAACGGTCATTGTAAATATAATACGAGCAATAGTAATGTATGTGTGTGTGTGTAGGTATGAGCATGTTTATATATTTATGTATGTATATATATATATATATATATATAAGCGAAAATGTATGTATGTATGTATGTATGTATGTTTGTGTGTCTGCAAAAAAACTTTTGACCGACCGAAAAAAAATTCACAACCTGGGTATCATATTAAAACCTCACGCTCCGGACGACAAATATCGAAAAATAAGCCCAAAAGGACCATCAGAAGTGCGTCAATAGATGGATTTTCTGCAGGAGGGAGCCCCCAAAAAGTGGCATTTTAATGTTAAACATTACATATTTGTAAATCGATTGATAACTACCACCAAAATACGGGCCTTCTACATAAAGTATGCACGGGTCCGTTTATTTTGGGTCAACTTGTATTTAAAATCCGCTGAGTTCTGTCACGTGATCTTGACGCCAGCAAGCTCTAATAGCAGTCTGAATTTAAAAAAAACATTGTTGTTATCAGTAAAAACAATTTTTTTAACCCTCACGCACGTTAAACTATGAACTCCTACGCTATGACAACGTTACCAAAGCTATTAGCACATTAAAATAGTTAGATACGATAGTTAAACGAAAAATAACAAGCCAAAACTCTGAAGTAAAAAATAAATACGAAGTTTATACAAAAAAAATCCCAGCCAGACGCCATTTTCTTTTTTAGTAACCCTCTTTTGAGTGAGGAAGACGAGGTGAGAGAGAGACACACACACACACATACGCAAACGCAAACAAAGAGAGAGAGAAAGAGAGAGACAGATAGAGAGAGAGAGATGTCTTGACAGGAAACGAAATACGTAATTTAAACAACGCACAGAGAGAGACAGGCAGATAGAGAGTGATGTCTAGACAGGAAACGAAATACGTTATTTAATAAGCGCTACACGGTGCATCATAAAAAATGTGGAGTAAACCAAAAATAATACGCTTAAAAAGTATTAATGATCGATGTTTTTAGCATTACTTCATATTCTTTTTTATCACTCTTAGAGTAAGAAAGACGAAGAGAGACAAGCAGATAGAGAGGGAGAGGGAGATAGAGAGACACACACGCACACAACAACAACAACAGATACAGAGAAATAGAGAGAAAGAGAGAGATGTCTAGACAGGAACTCTGTTTTAAAATGTAATAAGAGTGAGTGTATTTGTTTTTCGAGTAACGTTTGTTTCTACGGAAGATGAGACCGCTGGAATTCTAAGAACATATAAAACACTTTGATCTTAGCCAAAAGACCATGTAAACAGGTCATAAATCTTTTAGTTTCAATAATTTATTTCTAGACGAAAAGACAGAGATAGAGAGACAGAGAGAGAATTCTAAGACAGATACTTCACTTTCATCTTAGACAAAAGACCAAGTAAACAGGTAATGAGTATGTTTTATTTTGAATAATTTAGTTATTTTTATTTTTATTATATACACTTTATACATAGTTTTTACCAATTATAATCAAGTCATCGATTTCTTTTTTTTTTTTTACTTACAACGATATTCGAAAAGTTTGTTTTTTTAAACACGGTTTCCGCGAATTTCTAAGTAATCAGGTATTACTTATGTTTTTATTTCAATATTTTTTATCATAATATATACGATTTATATATAGTTTTTATCAATTACACTCAAGCCATCGAACTCTGTTTTTTTTTTTATATATATATATATTTACAAATACATTCGAAATAGTTGATAACTATCTGTAAAAAAATTTATGATAGATGTTTTTACAAAAAACTGAGACCGCTGGAATTCTAATAACCGATACTAAACTTTCATATGTTATACAATACCTGTTTCATATGAATGCTGCAAATAACGCACCTTAGAAAAGATACAATTATTTCATACGTGCAATACACATCTTAGGTAAATATCCTTTTGCTCGAAATAGCAAATGATACACATTAAAAAGTCCTCACTCCTAAGAATAAATTCCATTTTTTCATTCTTTATACACTCGCGTTGGTGATAAGAGAAATTATTTAACATGTTGGACAATAGCAAATGATAGATAAACGTACAAAATTCCTCTCTTATAAGAATAACAAAACGTAATTCAATTTTCTCATTGTTTATACGGTCCCGATCAACGCCTGGTAGCCCCGCTAGTATAATATACATCTGAACGCGCACGCGCGTGTGTGTATGTGTGCGTGTGTGTGTGTGTGTGTGTGTGTCTGGTCACGAATAGACTCCTGTATGTTTGACTATTTAAAAAAAAAAACTGATTGCATATAATGATAAAAGATAAATTGAGACACTGGAATGTGTATGTTTTATCCTGCAGAACGGTGTTTCATTATATTTGTGGGGTCTGCGTTCGCGCCTGGTGCACAAAGTATGGAAAAAATGTTTACAAGTGTTTTTGATAAAGATGTACACAAGAATAACTTGATAAGTATGTTTTAACTTAAATAGGGATGGTATTTAAAAATTGCGGGGTTTGCGTTCGTGCCTGACCTCTATAGAATTCAAATAAGCACACACTTTAATAAAGACTTTTTATATCTTTCTGCGTAAGTATATTTTGATAATTATGTTTCAGTTTGAAGAAATATGGTATAATATTATTATCGGGTGTTCGTTCGCGCCTGAGCTCTATACAATGGAAATATGTCACAAATTCAGCAAGGTTTTTTTTAATATAGATCCACAGAATATTGTGATAATGTTTCAGTGTGAGCAGGTATTGTATAATAAATTATCGGCGTTTATCTATTTTATTTTTACTTTAATCATGTTTTGCTTTGGTTTTGATGCCCCCAAATTTGAAGCTATCTTTTTACACCCCTTCCTATTCATGACCTATCATCTATATATATATATATATATATATATATATATATATATATATATATATATATATATATATATATATAAGCGAAAATGTATGTATATATGTATGTATGTGTGTGTTTGTATGTCTGCTAAAATTAGCAAAACCCCATCCTTCGCCAGACAAATATCGAAAAAGTGGCTAAAAACATTAATTTTCCACCCTGAAATCAGCACTTATCAACAGGGGGGGCAGTAAAACCGTTTCTCATCACGACGTCGTAACCTGATTTGGTTAAAAGATTAAAAAAAAGTAGCTAATTTCGTGTACATCGTCTTAGCTCAGTTGGTTTGAGCGCTGAGGCATTATCTAAAGGTTCGAATCGATGTGTGAGATGTCTTTTTTTCCGATTTTTTTTTAAAATTTAAACAAATTTAATATTGAAGCAGGGTTATTTAAGCAATTTTTCACGTAACGTTCGTTTTTCTGTTTTTTTTTTTACTATGCTTATTCTAAGGTTTTCATTAACACGCCCCAACCCCGACCGACTACACACTCAAAACACACGGGCAACGCCGGTAACCCACCGTTTATTTTAAATTTTAATATTGAAACAGGCTTATTCAAACAATTTTTCACGTGCTTTTTTTTTGTTTTTATTTTTCAGATTTTTGAAAGGAGTTTAACGTTTGTTTTTCTGTTTTGTTTTTTGTTTTTGTTTTTCCGATGTTTACATTTAACATCGTTCGTTGGCATTACGTTAGTTTTTTTGTGTCCTTTTTTGCGATTTAAAAAAAAAAAACTACTTTTTTTAAATTTATTTTTTTTTAATATTTAAAATTATTTACTTGGCTTATTATTATGTTTTGGTTCAATCACCACAACCGCCAGGTACCCCCCGCTTGTTTTTTTTCAGATTTAATAAAGATGTTTTAACGTTCCTTTTTCTGTTTTTTTTTTTTTTTTTTTTAGTTTAGCTGTTTTAAATTCGCTTATACTTATGTTTTAATTAACACACCCCACCCCAGCCCAAGCACACCTCCAAATACTCGGGCAACGCCGGGTACCCCTCCCCGCTAGTACTTTAATAAATCAGAGTCCATTTTATGTAGGGTGTTGTTTTTTTAACCCAGTCAACGAGGGGCACTTTTGCTAGTATAATATAAAGCTTAACGTCTGTGTATGTGTGTCTGGTCACGAATAGGCTCCTATATGGTTGACTATTATAGAAAACTGATCACATATAATGATAGTAGATGTATCGAGACACAGGAATGTGTATGTTTGATCTGGCACAATGATCACTTCTTATAATTGTGGGGTCCGCGTACGCGCCTGGTCCACAAAGTATGGAAATAAAAAATAAAAAAATAAAAAAAACGTGTACAAGTGTCTTTTATATAGATGTACATAATAATACTTTGATAAGTATGTTTTAACTTAAATAGTGATGATATAATAAAATTGTCGGGTCTGCGATCTCGCCTGGCCTCCATAGAATGGAATAGGCAGAAACTTTAATAAATACTTTTCAGTAAGTATACTTTGATAAGTATGTTTAAGTTTGTACATTTCCCTAAACAACTACTCTGTCAAGTTTCAGTCTACAGATTTGAACTTTGGCATAATGCGTATTGACATTTTGGAAAAAAATCGGTGCACGGCTAGAAATTCTGCTATCAATGGGTCAAAGACTAACGGTTTTACCTTTAAAACATCTACCACACTCCTCCGCAAATTGTGGGATAAACACTTGAAATGTAAAATGTATGGTGCTTGGAGATTTATCTAAATTTTATAATTCGATATGAACACGAAACAACAAATGTTGATGGGTACAATTTTGGCTGAAAGTTAAAAAAACCCTGACCTTTGCGGTCTCTACCTAAATTACTGAGCTAGTTTTTGGTCTAAACTATTTAAAATTTAATATAAAGTGTATTAATACATGGTGCAAGGGTTTAATCTTGTTTTAAAAAAAAAACATTCTCTGCCAAGCAGTTAGATTTGCAAAGATTTAACTTGTGAGCTCTCTAGCAAAGTATTCAGGTAATTTTGAGTTTAAACGTTTGATATTTGAAGTAGAGGCCATCCAGATATCCAGCAAGTAGAAAAAAATCAGTTTGTGGGTAAGAACTTGAATGCAACATAATAAAAGTTAAAGAAAGTAATAGAATTTTCCTTGGAGATTCTTCCAAACTCCTTCGCCAATTTTTGGTCTAAATACTTGAAGTTTTTAATGTAGCTTACCTATACATGCGTCAAACATTTCAATATATATATATATATATATATATATATATATATATATATATGAAAGTGAAAGTGCCCGTCTGTCTGTGTGTATATGTGTACATTTCCCTACGCAAAAAATCTGTCAATTTTCAGCCTACAGACTCGAAATTCCATATAGAGAATAGTGAGATTTTGGGAAATCGATGTGATAAGTTTTCGGCCAGAAATTTGGCGATTAATGTGTCAAGGTTCAACGATTTGACCTTTGATAACTCTACTAAACTCCTCCGACAATTTTGGATCAAGAACTTGCATTTTAGATATAGGTTACTTGGATATGGATCTAACTTAATCACTTAATTTGAACCCAAAACAATAAATTTTAAGGGTGCATAATAGGGGTGAAAGTTAAAAAAAATTGACCGCTTTATATATATATATATATATATATATATATATATATATATGCACACAAATACTTGACGAGTACATAGGCCCCAAGCAAAGCCGGGCTTTACAGTATTCAGGACTATCCTGTTATTTAGTAGTTTCTATTCAAATTAAATATGTTTTAGCTCTTTTTCATAGCGTTTTTTTACATGTTCTATTAGCTATTTGCTCTTATTATAAGCTCTACCTCCTATTTGGTTTGATCGGGCTTTTACATCTGGTTGAGATTACTTTATAAATATTAAGTCTTTAATATTTATAATATACTGTACATTTTTCATCTTAGATCATTTTGATAAATTTAATTCTAATTATATAAATATATATATATATATATATAAATATATATTTATATATATATGTATATTTTTATCTAAATTTATTAATGTTTTTTGAAATCTTATTGTAAGAGCAATCATAATCTACCAAATTGTTTGATCTGACGCATTTGCTTCACTTTTATTTTCAGAATACATTCTGCTTACCTATACTCCTTGTCTTTAGACTAAGGTGAATAGGGGCATAATTGATTACAATAACTATATTTATATCATGTTAACACCTTACGTTAAATTTCTTGCATTCTCTTCAATTATTTCATAAATACACACACACATGTATATACATATACATATATATATATATATATATATTGCTTACCAAAAAACTATATATAATTATTCTACACAACTTGATGTATACCACAACAAAAATCATTGTTTTCCAAAACGATCTTACAGATAATTGATTTTGTTGTTGTTCCTTCTTATGTAACGGATTTTTAATTTAATTTAAATTTTAAATTATAAATCACATTACTTAATATTGAATTAGCTCTAGGACATTTAACTATCGAGCTTATTATATATCTAAATTACAACGAGCACTTTCTATTTCCTGTATTTTAATTAAACTAGTAATTTCACTGTTACATTAAAATACACTCAGCTCTTTAGACTATTGCTCTAATCTCCTTTAAATTATATATATATATATATATATATATATATATATATATATATATATATATATATATATATATGATGTGTTTATCTGTCTCCTCGTTTGTGTTTCGTTGTTTTTGTCCTGTCAACTGCTAAGAAGTTTACCAGGTATATCTATTTACTTGCATATACTTATTTCCGACGAAAACATCGCTGTGTTTGCATAGTCATAGAATTAATAAATTTTGATTTAAACACCACACATATGGCTTCATTATGCATATCTCAGGAGCTTACTATTATTTAATAGAATCCCGTTGCTAATTTCTTTAAAACTATTCTTTTGAATTGCAAAATATTCCTGCCAGTGGCTGTAACTAGAATTACGCACAAATCAAAATGCTGTAATAAACTGATAACTTTGAAGATGTAATCTTATTTGATACATTTATACGACGTTAAAACGGGCTTCTTTTATGCCTAGGAGCGCATAGAAATAAAGTGTTCCTAGAATTGATGTAGTAGCGAATGTGTATGGGTATATATAATATTAGTTTTCCTCATAGTAAATATATGTGCTATCTTTTCCGTGATTTACAATTGTTGATTTTACAGTCACCTATAATAGCGGGTGTACATTTGCAATTTCTTTCAGGGCACCCTAGAGTAAGATATTACGGTGGTATCAAAGTATATCCTTGGTTAAATAACGGCGCACGAGAAGAGAACTTCAAAATAAGGGTCAGAATATAATTAGCTCATCTGGCAAATGACTTCATAATTTAATAATGATCATAATATATAACTACCACGGCATTTTTAATACGTATTTATGCTGGGCGTCTGTGGACGTAAGGCGTGATTGGAGACCCCGCGATAATGTAGCAGCTCATTTGTTAAAACTGTAAAGTATTTATCTACGTAATTTTGTTTCTGTAATTTCAGAATATTTCTGGTTATTATACTGTATCTCCAATATACTTACAATATTCTGTGACATATTTCTATTTCATGGACACGATGCGCGAACAGAAAGCAAAAAAAACGCCATGATAATATCTGAAAATAAGAAAAAAAGCACGTATGCTATGATTTGATCCTAGCCTGAATTCAAGGAATAATATATTTTTGTCTCAGGTGCAGCTCAAAAGCTATACCATTATTGATTTTATATTTTATTTTTTACATTGGGTCTTCTGTAATCGGGAGACCATATTAAATAAATAGGAGTGTAGAAAGTAATGCCATACAAGGAACGTAAAATTAGTATGTCTATATATTTAATGTTCGAAGTATGTTATCACTTCTATCTTTCTTTTTAATAAGTATGATCTCCGTATTGAATAATGTATAATCCTGCAACCATGACGAATGCACCAAAGTTAAATATACGACGGTTGTAAAATACAGACATCCACGAATGTAATGTAACTATGTTATACATTATATCATATGTGTTTCCATTTGATGTTTGCTGCATGCTATCGTGTTTTTAAATAAAATAGGACTTCCCGATAGAATATATTTATACAGCTGGAGACAGCGACACACCTATCTATGTATGTTAAATTTAGTACGGTAATAAAATATAGAAAACCAGCCGGATGTTCGACATTGTCTGGCCATACATGATATAATAATTCATGCGGATCGCGTATGTATTATTATAGAATAAACCACCTATTTATTATTATATATGACGAAGAATACCTTTTCTGGCTTAATAATTCACCAACAAATAAAACAACATAAATAATAATGGCAATACCGTTTATTAAATTCGGTATGTGTTGTTTACAATATCATGTCAGCTGCTATTTGACGATAAATTCTCTGAAATAGTTACTTCTTATTAATTTTTTGTTTTAAATTATGCAAAAGAAGAAATTTTTTGCGATGATTTTCACTGGCACATGTTCGATTATTGTAAATTGAACTCATTAATAAGAATATATAAAATAGAATGGTAATGTAAACAGGAGAGTATTATTATATCTCCAAATGACAAGAAATCTCTTTTTTAAGAAATGCTTTGCAAGATTTTATTATGGTACTTGTCTGTATAACATTCAATATTTCCCTGTAAAAAGTATTCTTTTTATCTATAAGAGGGAAAGACAATTTTTTAGTGATGGTTTCTTTGGATTTTAGGAGATTATTTGCTGGGATATTATTAATCATTGTTGGCCGCCGAATCGTAAAATACTCCTTTGTAAAATTGTTCTTTATTCTCTAAAAGAATGTAAGGCTATCAGATTGTTTTGATTTTCGATATTTATCGAATTAATTTCTGTAGAAAACACAAGCAGTCATATAAAATAGTTTTGTGTGAAATATCCAAAAGAAATGGAGACCGTCTCAGTACGTATAAAGAAGAACTCACCCCCACAGACAGAGACTGACTTTTATATGTTAGTAGATTAACGTAAAATATTTATCTTTCGGCCCCTAATTTAATTCATATGAATAATACCGTTTAACATCGGTATTCTCACATTTGCAAGAAAGTTGTTCCATGTTGAATCCCTTGTAGTCATACTTAACCATTAGGCAATATAAAATGTATACGAAATATTAACTTTAAAAAATTTATAAGCGTCTACATTATGACATGAGATTAACCACTTTTGTCATTATGTTTTCGTATAGAAAATAAACTGTATTACTATTTTCTTAATGATAATTTTGGACAGCATAGTACGATACTATCTCAACCGGCATATAAAAAACTATTTTCCTTTTTAATTTCTTTTTTTCACATGAGTCACTATTTTTCAACGCATAATTTATACTCGAATATAACGGGTTATTGCTTTCCCTGTAGTCAGGGTTCATAATAAGGTTGGTAGAATTTGATTGTATAAGAAAACGGTTAAATAAAACATAGTTTACATTAGAATTTTATACTACGGTATTGAAGTCGGTCGGGAAACAGGAATACAGACCAGTGTTTCACAAGCGGATCGTTATAGAGAAAAAAACATTGTTCATATAATTTGCTTTTAGATACAAAGTGTGTGGGAAATGTTGAATATAGCTTTAAGCTTGTCGGCTTTTTGTTAGAGTTTATCAAAGGAAACACTACAGTTCCAATCAGATGGGCACTTATTACGAATAATAGAATCTAAGTCTATTAGTATAAACGGATTATTTCGATATTTATCCAAATTATTCAGAGACAACATCGGAGCATATCTTCTGTGGCAAATAGGTTCCAAAGAAAAAAAAGTACCAACATTAGATTCTGTTAAAAAAAAATTCAGGGCAAGAAAAGACCCTCTGAGCAGATCCTGTCTCGATTTGGAAAGAGTAATCCATTACTTTCTCGTATACAGATATAAGATTATATCGATAGTGAGATACCTACTACAGCGGTAGAATGACCTAACTATATTTCCAGCAATGTATTTAATTAAGGACCAGTGTTGGAGGTCAAACCCAAAATCTTTTCATGACTATGTAAATTCATTTAAATTTGGACCTGGTTATGGTTATGATTATGATTTAAATAGTAACGCTTGATTTTAGCTGCAGTAAACTTGACTGGCTATCTGTTTGGCTCACGTTCTTATGATCAGAAGGCGAGGTGTCATAATGTAATGTTTATTGAAGAAATATCTACGTATGATCTAAGAATGTTATTCGGAAGATGCGTATCCGTAAAAGATTTTGGTCCAAGATAAAACCACGACGGACACCAGCGTCGATTGTATAAGTGTCTGATGTCTGTCCATCAACGACTTCATTTATGGGGTCATCTAAGATACATTAGTGCAATATACATGGATATCATCTCTTGAAATCCCAATAATTGCGTGTATTATGGGGGTTCCGTCCGTTTTAATTAATTAGCTAACAATTTCAATGCGATTCTACATCAGAGCATTACACCAAGTCTCACTATTTGATGTAGTATAAATTCATCATCCTAAAATACTTAGTCAGTTAAATAAGGGAAACTAGATTTCCGTATAATTAGAATGACCTTCCTTCTGTACATTTAATTTACGTTTCTAAGACAGTTTACGGCACCTTTTTGCACCCTCTTTAAAAAAAAAAAACACTTGCTATTTTATAATTTGAAAGAAGGAGATTAATCTTGATTTATTCCATACTTAACCTAGATAAATTTATACCTGAAGTTAAAATACGTCTACTGCGTTATCCATTCGTTTTTATTTATTAACAATGTTGTGGTTTTAAGTTAGCAGAAGGAAAATAACAAATAAAAAGGGATATAGATCAAACGAACAGAAGACTTACCGCCTGTGTCTAGGGCGAAGTGGGCAAAAGAGAGAGAGAGAGAGAAGTCAAGGTGCGCCCATGGTTTTAAAAGGTGTGCTCTGGCGGAAGTTATGCGAAATCACACGAAATCACGCTGGAAACATGTATAAAAGGAGTTGACAGGTTAGGTCGGGGGGAGGTAGCGAGACAAAATTGGTGACTGTAGTGATCTCGAACACGGCTTGTAAAGACGACTCCTTATTTACTTATTTATTTAATCATGATGTCCTAAACCAAGAACACATGAAATCTTACTGCCAGCGTTTGGTTCATAAGAAACTGCTTTTACAATAAAGACCTTCAATTCTAAGTGTGTTTAATGCAATTTTTGGAACGGGAATCTTATACTTTCGAAGAACTTATGTACAATATCATAAAATTAACCTAAGAAGATTTCTCGAATGCTTTAGCCATATAGTTCCCATGTTCTTGCGTACTTTCATAGTCTGTAAGCCATTAAAAGAGGCATTGTAAGTAATTTAACGTAACAATCCGCACGTTGGTAGTAAATACACCTTGTTCCTGCCAGTCCTTCCCAATTTCTTGCTGCAGCATATTCAGCTAGACTCTAAGCATGTCTATTATTAATTTTATTGCAGTAATACTTTTCTGAGTTTATGTATAGTGACTCCACATATTTTTGGCGGTTTTTCTAGCATCATCATCAACAATCATATTTTGCCGATACAAGACATTTTTCAAAAATCTTTTTATAAGTTCACTCACCGATTTCTTGGCCTCTAAATTAAATTGCTATATTTTAGTATTTTCTCATTCGATATATACTCCTATTAATGTGTGTTCTTTTGCATTGATATTCATATTCAAAACACTTTTCTCAGTTGATTAAAAAAGAAAGCACAATTGTTTTATATTTTTATTATTGAATTGCATTAATCTGGAAAAGATCTGGTTTATTTGCCTATTCTTTTAGACATGCATTTTAAATAATTCCTGATGTGTTCTTTTGGTTTTATGATGTTAGGATCATTATATTAATTATCATATGTAATACAACAAATGTGCCCAAAGATATATCTCACAATATTAGCAAATCTCTCCACGAATGCTTCCATTCTAGGGAAATAGCACTAGACGTATCAATTTCTTTTAATTGGGTATAACATAAAAGGTCTACTCCAAAAACAATCTTCAGCTAGGATATGTATAGAAATGTTTATAAAATGAGTAAATCATTTCGCTGTGATAGATTCATAACAATAGGGGTTGAATAGCAGAAATAAGGCTAATAGTCATAATATTGGGGCCCTCAGGGGTCAATCTAGGGAACAACACTCTTGCTAATATACATACATTTTCTTTCAGATCACAGGTTAAGGTGATTTGTAGATATTTATCTTAACGACGCTACGATCTATTGCAAATATTCAAAGGTCGTAAACAACCGAGTTCTCCCTAATTCTCACTTCGCTCATCTTGATCACGAGATTTAATGTATTTTAACTTTGTTTCAAAATTACTTGTAAAGAAAAAAGAAAAACAAAAAGGAAAAACAGATGGGCAAAGAAAATTATGGAACTTCCTTGCACAGATTCGACCGAGAAACACGGACAGCATTCCAAAAATTAAAATATTACAAAAACGCTCATTCCGCAAACACATTCTCTGCTGTTTAACAATACAGAATGATAACACGATGCCTACATACACAATATATATATATATATATATATATATATATATATATATATATATATATATATATATATATATTTATTATATTTTCACCCCAAACAAGGCACATTACCACTTTGGTGTAGGGGGCTACTATCAGGGGAAACATCTACTGGGGCACTATGTAGGGATTAGGGCAGCGAGATGTTGGTTCACGTTGCACATGAACTTATGAATGTCAGTACAGTTGGGGAAGCAGTGACCTGGAATGGAATTCCAAAGTCTAGCAGTTCTGGGGAAGAAACTACTGGAGTAGAACGATCTTTTACATCTAGGGATCTCTACAGTATGGGGGTGGGATTTTTCAGCTTGTCGGGTCTGTCGAGGGTGTTCACGTCGTGGGGGCACAAGTGCTTGCAGTTCTTCAGAGCATTCACCATTATAATACTTGTAGAACAGGCAGAGGGATGCAACGTTTCGACGATGGGACAGAGGCTGAAGTTTTGATGCCAGTTTAGGGCCTATCAGATTTGCGACTCTCTTTTGAACCCTGTCAAGGAGAGAGAGACTAGTAGCCGATGCACCGGCCCAAATATGACAGCAATACTCCATACATGAACGAATAGTGGCCTTATAGAGGTACAGGATACTTTCGGGTGTTAGAAGTTTTCTAGCACGGCAGAGAGAGCCCACCTTCCTCGCAGCGGCCCTGGCAATGCCCTCGATGTAATTGTTCCAGCTCATGTTTCCTGTGAACGTTAGGCCAAGGAGCTTGAAAGACGTACTCTCAGCTAAAGAGTTGTTGGCCATTGCTATAGGTGGTAGAGAAGGTTTCCTGTAATTATTGAATGAAACCAGTTTTGTCTTGGTGGCATTGAACGTTACCATCCATTTTTGTCCCCATTCCACTACTGATTTGAGGTCATCCTCCAGTGTTTCTGCCATTACTTTAGATATATGTTCATTTGTTTTCCTGTCGTGCCTGCTATAGAGTGTGGTGTCATCAGCATATATACCCATCTCAGAGGCAATTTTATCGGGGAGGTCATTTATGAATATCAGGAACAGCAGAGGACCAAGGATAGATCCCTGTGGCACTCCGGCATTTATATTATATTGTTTAGACGTACGACCGTCGAGGACAACCTGGATTTTTCTCTTATCTAAGAAGGATTTAATTATGCATGCATGTATGTATGTATATATATATATATATATATATAGAGAGAGAGAGAGAGAGAGAGAGAGAGGGAGGGAGAGAGAGAATAAGACAGAGTAAGAGAAAGTATTGTGCGTATATGCATTTATTAGCACTAATCAACAAATAAGGTTATGAATTATAAATGTGTGTTTATAAAAGCTATAAAAATCAATCATATTTCCTGGTTATAATATCAGAACGTTTTTATCTTCACCTTACTGCATATCGTCTTACTGATAGGCAAGAAACGTAATACTTATTTAAGCTTCGATATTATTAGCTTACGTATAACTGGATTTCTCAATTCTTGTCATTAAGTTTAGCTATGTCAAATATTGTAAACAATATAAAATTATAAAGACAAAAAATAAGAAAGTAAATACACGTGTCTCTTAATAATAAATGCAAAACAAAAGCACACTGCTTTGCTTTCTTTTTAACTCACATTCGTTAATATATAAGTTTTCTCGCGGTTTCATTCTCTTTGGTTTAAAGTGGATGGAAACGGTTTTATACAAATAATTTAATATTCGTTTACTTTATTCACGATTTCACAGAATCGCAGGATGAATAATCTCTCTGCAACCAGACACTGTGGAAAGATGTATGATTATATCTTCTGCGATAACGTGTATATATATATATATATATATATGTGTATAAATATATATATGTGTATATATATGTATATATATATATGTATGGATATACATGCATATATTTATATATATATAATGTATATATTAATATATATATATACATATATATATATATGAATGTATATATATATATGTATATATATATATATATGCACATATTCATATGAATGTACATTTACTCGTTATTCATCTATAAGTATGTTATCAGTATTACAAAAGTTCCCAGTGATACTCGTCACCTGACCTCACTGGCCTGTATTCTTTAGTGATATTTATTTGATTGAATTTATTGTTAATTTCTCTATATAATTCTCCGTTACATCGTTTATGAGGATTGGTAAATAAAGATTCTTTCTCATTGTAATACATACATTGTAACTTAAACAAGGAATCACCCCCGTGAGAAGCACCTAATCAGACAGTCTTACATATGAATCGCCGGAAGGTCAAACGTTCGATTTACTTCAGACGAATCAGAGCAAAGGGTTGTATTTAACTTATTATTTGATATAATTACTGGCCGTTCTGGCCATTACACAGAGACGTCTCTACGGTTTTTAGCCTTTAGCGATTCTTAAACCGTTCTGGCATGATGGTCTTACGCATAGTTACACACGCTCGTCTGGTAGACTTTGCTTCAAGTCCCCCTCACGCTTCATTTCCAATCTCTGGGTGAAAGGAGTAAAGTTTATGCGATGACATAGATGATTGAATGCTGAACGTCAAAAAAATCTTCGTCGATGAAGAAGTGTTAGGATTA
>NC_136489.1:34043014-34073014 GCF_053919585.1 Euprymna scolopes
CGCCTTACATTTTACAAAGTGTATATATCGGAACCCTGGATTCCCCTGTTAAAATTACGAGTCTGCATGTGATAACTTTGCATAGAACACTTGCCCTTCACTTACTTCTGTACATGTGAAGACGTTTATATTGTTACTGGGGAAAAAATGCCATCCCATGCATGATTACAAAGAAAGAAAACATCAATATAAGCGCTTCATATTTATGTACTTAAGACTCTCGATAGGTCAGAAAAAAAAAACACATTGGTACCTTCGATTTCAAGCCGAACAAAAGGAGGGGTAGTTAATTGTAAATAATGTTAGGCTCTCTCAAGCCGTATTATATTCGTTTTATGTATCTGAGAAAAAATACGGACCGCACACAATGTCTCTTGTAATGTTCATTTTTATTTAATTATATCTTGTCTGCCACTATTTCTATATGATTTATTTTAATATCTTTAGTTCAATTATTTATAGAATACATATTAGTTAATATATGTTTAAATTATTTATTTTTCCGATTCTGTTTTTAATTGATGTGATTTCCGATTTTAGTCGATTATTTCTGACAAGTACAAGGGAGGTAATTAATGTATCAGTAATTCTTTTAATTTAAAGCGGGTATGTCATAAGCGTTTGCTGTTTATATTTTCTTATATTTGTATATGTTTCTTTATATCTATGTATATATATATATATATATATATATATATATATATATATATATATATATATATATATATTATACTCTTTTAATTTGATTACTAAAAATTTAATGGATCAATATTCCATATGCTATTATTTATTTTAATTTATGTTCGGTTAATATAAATCTGGCTATGTTTTAATTGTATCAGGTTTTAGTGACCTTACAGTCAGTGTATTATATATATATATATATATATATATATATATATATATATATATATATATATATATATATATTTACTATAATAATTAAATACCTACATACACTAGTGTTTCATCCTTTCGGGATTCTTCAGTGCAGGGTGTCACGATTACTACCAGTCGAACGATTCGAACCCCGCGACACGAGACATCTCTGGCTCGATTAGTGGAGGCCGTATCCATACGGCTACTATTAACCGTATGAAATAGCGTTGAATTTTTAAACATTTTAATTTAAATGTTCATTACGTCAGACAGACAGTGATCAAATCGTTATACGATGATCTACGCATAAGAGCTAAATTGACCGACTTTTAATTCAACGGAAAGTGCTCAACGATAAGAAACGAATTTCTTAAAAGGGCTGTCATAATTATTTTTTTACTATAATAATTAAATACCTACAGACACTAGTGTTTCATCCTTTCGGGATTCTTCAGTGCAGGGTGTCACGATTACTACCAGTCGAACGATTCGAACCCCGCGACACGAGACATCTCTGACTCGATTAGTGGAGGCCGTATCAATTCGGCTACTATTAACCGTATGAAATAGCGTTGAATTTTAAACATTTTAATTTAAATGTTCATTACGTCAGACAGACAGTGATCAAATCGTTATACGATGATCTACGCATAAGAGCTAAATTGTCCGACTTTTAATTCAACGTAAAGTGCTCAACGATAAGAAACGAATTTCTTAAAGGGGCTGTCATAATTATTTTTTTACTATAATAATTAAATACCTACAGACACTAGTGTTTCATCCTTTCGGGATTCTTCAGTGCAGGGTGTCACGATTACTACCAGTCGAACGATTCGAACCCCGCGACACGAGACATCTCTGGCTCGATTAGTGTAGGCCGTATCCATTCGGCTACTATTAATCGTATGAAATAGCGTTGAATTTTAAACATTATAATTTAAATGTTCATTACGTCAGACAGACAGTGATCAAATCGTTATACGATGATCTACGCATAAGAGCTAAATTGACCGACTTTCAATATATATATATATATATATATATATATATATATATATATATATATATATATATATATATATATATATATATATATATATATATATATAAAAGCGAAATGTATGTATGCATGGGTGTATGTTTGTGTGTCTACTAAAACTTTCGACAGACTGAACAAAAATTGGACTCATATGAAACTCCATCCTTCGCCGGACAAATAATTGAAACACTGCCCAAAATCCTTAATGTTTTTCTCCTGAAATAAACACTTTCCTAAAGGGGGGTCAACAAAAACCGTCCTCATGACGAGATCTGTTCTAAGCATGCGTAAAACGACGTTATAACATTTTTTACTTTAAATATTTGAAAAAGGGACGCAATTTTTTGTACGTCGTGTTGGTTTAGTTGGTTAGCAGGTTGGGTAATAATCTACGGAGTTTGGGTTCGAATCGCGGTGTGGGATGTCTTTGTTTAATTTTAATATTGAAGCAGGGTTATTTCAGCAATTTTCCACGTAACGTTCGTTTTTCTTTTTTTTTTTTTTACTTTGCTTATTCTCAGTTTTCATTAACACTCTCTCCGCCCAACCGACCACACAACAAAAACACCCCCCCGTCCGATTGTTTTTTTTTATTTTAATATTGAAACAGGCTTATTTAAGTCATTTTTCACGTGTTTTTTTTTGGGGGGGGTATTTTTCAGATGTTTTAACGTTCGTTTTTTATTTTCTTTTTTGTTTTTCTTTTTCAGATTTTACATTTAACATCCTTCGATTGCCATTAGTTATTTTTTATTACCCCCCCTACCGCTCGGGTACCCTTGCCTTACTTTTCAGATGAATTTTAACTTCCGTTTTTCAGTTTTCTTTTTATACTTCGCTTATTCTTAGGTTTTCATTAACAACCACACACACCTCCATACACTCGGGCAACGCCGGATACCCCCCGCTAATATATAAATATAAAAGCGAAAATGTATGTATTTATGTGTGTATGTTTGTGTGTCTGCTAAAATCTTTAGACAGACAGAACTAAAATTCACAAATTTGTTATATATAGAAATACCCATCCTTCGGCCAACAAATATCGAAAAATTAGCCAAAAACGTAAAACTTTACCCCTGAAATTAGCACTTTTCTACAGGGGGGTGTCAGCAAAGATTGTCCTCTCATGACGATGTCGCTTATGCACATGCGTCATAGGACGTCGTAACCTGATTTAGTTTACAGATTTTAAAACTGTCCTAATATCATGGGTGTCGTTTTTGCTCAGTTGCTTAGAGCGGCTTCATTATCTAAACGGTTTGGGTTTCGATCGTGGTGTGAGGAGACTTTTTTTTCGATTTGTTTAAATTAAAATATTGAAACAGGGTTATTTAAGCCATTTTTTACGTGTTTTTGTTTTTATCGTTTTTATTGTTCAGAGTTTTAAAAGTAGTTTTAACGGTCGTTTTTCTGTTTCACGTTTTCTCTATCGTAGCGATGTATACTACTGGTGTATCACTAACCTGATGCATTTCCCTTTACATCTCGTTCCCTTACGATTATCTTTTTTTATTAATAGGGTAGCAATTAGCTGACTTTAACTGTGTTCCCTTTGAATAATTTGTGCAGCTTATGTTGCGGAGGGAAAATTCCGTCTAGTAGGTTCAGGAATATATGTCCCATTCGAGTTTTTGTGTTGAGGGAAAATAGATGTGCAACCGCGCCTAACATTATGTATCATTAAGTTGTCTGGCATGAAACCGACGCTACTGATGTTTTTCTGACTTTCTGTACAGTTTAATTATATACACACACACATACACACATATATATATATATATATATATATATATATATATATATATATATATATATATATATATATATATATATATGTGTGTGTGTGTGTATGGGGGAGTGTTGGTGTGTGTGTGTGTTTAAAATTTTATGCACGTATCTTATTTTTATTTAGAATTTATCAAGCACAAGACTACCTGTTTACCGTTGTTGCAGTATATGTTATAAATAAATATCAAATAATTACTATGAGAAATTAATGTATATTATGCTAGTGACTATACAGAAGTTATGTATACACCGCTCAAAATTGAATGCATGCTTGCGCGAAAAGAATTATCGCGACGGGAGAAATCGATACGGAATATATTAAATAATAATGCTCTTAATATCATTGGCATTTACTGAAATTTACATTCGTGTATATAAGTGTAAAGGCAATGCAGTTCATAAACTACTGTCTGGTCTTGTGTACACTATCACGTCAGCTGATATTTAGAGCTGATGATTAATGCCCTCGGAACTCATTTCAAACTAATATTTACTTTTAAAATATTCAAACAAAGAATACATTTGCTGCAATTCTAAATGACACCATTCTTTTATCGTGAATTTGATTTACTAATAACAAATAAAATAATAATAATATAAATAGTTAAGGTGCACTGGGCTTGAAGCCAACATATTTCGATCTGTAGACGAATGTTCTACTACGAAACGGTGGTCAACAAATCTGATTTTTTTTTCTAAGAAAAATTTATTTGTTTAGATGTTATTACCTCCATTGCAGGTGCACCCTAAGAAATTCACCTGTGAAATTTCGATTTGATCGATTAGAATAAGATACATATTTTCAGATAAAAATGTTCAATGTTAGGCACTTACCTGATAATTTATGCATAAAACATATTTAAGAAAACTAGCAGACATATATATAACATTTGTGTGAAATTCCAAAAGGAGTGGCTTACTCATTTCGGAAAGTATGAGAAGGGGAACTCATACACACAAAGTGACTTTTAGATAGTAAATATTTATATGTATATATATATATATATATATATATATATATATATATATATATATATGTATATATATATATACATGTTAAGAAAAAGTGCGGTTATATTGGAACTTATTAGAATATATGTTTAAGAGGAATAGATGCGAAACCAATCGCTCACGATACTAACACACACGAATAAATACACACACTAACACACGCACAAATACACGCACGCACAAACACACACATATATATATATATATATATACTATGTATATATATATGTGTGTATACATATATATATATATATATGCAGTAAGTACCAACGATCATTTTAGGTGTATCATCGAACAATATATATATATATATATATATATATATATATATATATACATATATACATATATATATGTTTGTATATATATATATAATTATCTTACAGTAGTGTTTATGATGTAATCGAAAACAACCACCTATAGTTGCGTATGAACTATATTTACATTGAATTACACCGGTAGAACATGTTATATTGTTAATAGCTCGTTATAATATGCAACTTTTCATTTTTTCCAGACAACACTATATAAATATGAAATATAACTTTTTGTTTTTGTATGTTTTCATAAATCTGATGATAGACGCAAACTCATTGAAATGTCATCAAAAATGCTCGAAGTATCAATAGTTCGAAGAAAGTTTACGCGAATCTGCTTCTGATGAAGAAAAAGGAAAAAAAGAATGAGGCGCGGAAAGTTTTCGACAAATCGATCATGTGTCAATCTATATGGGGGAAACTGTTCAGCGGATAGAAGCAAGGAGTGGATCGACCGTCAAACACGTTGCCAATAAGAAAAGATTTTATTTTCAAAAGCAGCCACTCCTTACTGTGTCTCCTTCAAGAGGTTCGTCAAAACTTTTATAAATACTGTTCAGATCATTTATGGATGCTACTTGTCACAGAGGGTCACATTTTCAACGCGAGTTATCAATTAGATTTGGCATCTGTATTAGCTTTATATGCGCGTATCTAAGTTCGATCGATGATAAAGATAGACTACACAACAGTGTATCAAATCTTTGTTAGAAAATATTTTCATATTTAATATTGTGTTTTATGTTTTATACTCCACATGTTTATATCTACCGAGGTATGTCGATTTTTACGCCTTTTGCCAATTTTTAATCTATTTTAACCGGCTAAAAATCCTTAGAAACAGTTCCGTAAAATAATCCAATTATAAAAGCCTTGATCCCGAGTTGTAATTTTTAGTTTCATTATGGACAGACGTTGAAAATATGGAGAGGAACATATAGACAACCACCCAGATGAACAAGCATTTAAATATTTCATAGTGAAAAATATTCTATTATAAATAATAAATTAATAAACTATTAACAATTATTAGTGTATATCAAAATAAATACAAATTATCAATAGTAAAATTTTAATTTAAGTTGATTTACTTGAAAATTAAAAAAAACAAAGAAAAATAAAGATAATTGCAAAACATTTGTTAAATCTTTTGGATTTTGTAGGCATGCCTATATGGGATTTATTGTATTTGGAATTTATTTTTTATGGGTTTTAAGGAGCAATTTCATTTGAGAATTTAAGTGCACAATAGTTTACTTGAGTGATATAATAATTAAATGCATTATTTTCTACTAAGAAACAGGTGAAGTGGAAATATTGAAAGTCAAAGTATTTAGAGAATAAGAGGAAAGTTGCTCAACATCTTTAAACTTAAAAATATAGACTTTTTCATTTATTTGTTGTATGCGTTGTGATTATATTGAGCTTCATGAATTAAGGATAGCTATGAATAAAACATATTTTATTATGATTGAAAAACACAGTCCCAAATATATATATACATGTATATATATATATATATATATACATATATATATATATATATATATATATATATATATATGTAAATACATATATTATTGTCTGTTTTAATTTAAATTTGTAAAAATGAAACTGGATAGTCTGAAAATGTTGTTATAAGAAATGGCCAAACAGGCGCTGTAAAGTTATCACGTATTTAAAACTCTGAAACAATTTATTTTAACTTAAATGTTTTATAGATCTGAATTCTTCTGTATAGTTGTGCATTATCGAGCAGAAAATTCGTAAATACAATTGCTTAATATGCGATATGTGAATTTTTGTTGACTGCTGATGGGGGGTATGAGACCAATGATTTCGGCGATCGTTTTTATAACCACAAGTCATGGGGAGCAACCAATAAAAACTTCTAAAATTACTATAAAAATTGTCGAATTTTGGATTCAATCAATTCGCCGCCATCTCAGGATCTGATCTGTAGTGCACACTTCTTCGCTGCCATATTTTTTACTGACAATTACATTCAGGATCGCACTACACCGCTTCTTTGCCGTCATCTCTGTTCAACATTATGTCTTAAAACTTAAAAATGCGCCCAGCCATCGTCTTTTCTTTGACGGTTCGGAGTCTACATTCGAATTGTAACATGTAAAATTTCTGGAGTATCAAACGATTCGGAAACTACACAAAGTGTTACAATCGCCAACAAAGAAACGTAAAGGCAATGAATTTCTCGAAAAGAACACGACTGTTTTTGCTTAGACGATAGAAGTCTGTCTCTGATTATGAGAGATGCCTTGGATGATGGAAGGAAATCATTAAACATATTAAGGGATCATTATTTCTCAAAATGGAAACCGAAAATTATATCACTATAAACAGAACTAACGTCTCTGAAACGTAACGAAGATGAAACTATTACCGACTAGGTTATAAGGGTAAAAACAACAGCCAATGCCTTAAAACTCTCAGGTGAAACAATAAGCGGAATCTTGTTGATACCAATGACCCCCAAGGAAATTCCAGGCGATTTTTTGCCATTTACAATTATGTTAAGCCCCCATGAATTTCAGTGAATTTAAAGTAGCATTGCGCAGTTACGAAGAGACTAATCGGATGCTCGTAAACAGAAATTACTCCAGCAATATTATAAAGTTCAAAAATGCTTCGCTAAAACAGACCCTACTAAGTTACGCACCTAACCGCAACGTGTTCCACGAAAGTAATTTTCCCAAGAAAAATAATATTATTATCTGCTATAATTGTGGAGGTCACAACCACACAAGTTTTCAATGTCGATATAAACACGCTAAAATGTACTCCGTAAAAAACGTTGAGAAATTTTACAATACCACAACAGTAAACACCTCCTTGTAGACTGTGCTGCTAGAACACAAGTTATCACAAAGAAATCTGATTTTATTAAGTTTGATTTAAACTTGTATCCACAAATTCAGTTTATCGAACTTGCCGACAGTAGACAAATAAATGATATAGTCTTGAAAAGAAGCGATCCTAAAACAACCCTAATAAACAATAAAGGTGAATTCTGTTACTCTATCCTAAAGATGCCCTGTTCATACCTACATTTAAGCAAGACATATTCTCTGTGCCATTAAAAAAGTTGCGAATATGATATTTGGCCAAAACAAGTAAAAGTTAATATACCCCAATGGAACTGTATTTGACATTAAAGAAAATGGCCGGCTATACTATCTAAAAAGTATTGTTCCCTCTAACACTAGCTGTCACGACTTGGAAACCTGGCATAAAATTCTAGGAGGTTGCAATACAGCTGATATTTAAAAAAATATCAAATGTAGTGCAAGGCATGAAAATAATACCTTCAGACGATCTCCCAAATTGTGATGCGTGTGCAGAGGGGAAAATGACAAAATATATTAGCAAAACGACAAAATATATTAGCAAAACGCCTGAAAAAAAGACCCCGGCAATTCTCTCACTTGTGCTCGATAAGCCCGATAAGGGGAAATAATCTAAGGTACGATTTGGACTTTGTTGATGATTTTTCTGAATTAAGTATAGTTTATTTTCTAAAAAACAAATCCGACACTATCCTCGCCACTAGAAATATTTAGCTGATATTGCCCCTGCGGCTCAGACAATAAGACTGAATTTACTAGTAAAGACTTTTGACTTCTATTAATTTACCGCCGTATTAATCACTTAACAGATTATGGGCCCATAAAAAATTGGCTTAGTTTCTGAAATCTTAACTACTGTTTTTATGTGTATATATAAATAAGTAGTAATATATACACATATATACACACATAAGAGTCTGTGTTCTTTTTAAAAATATGTTTTTCATTATATTTTCCTTTTTTTCCCAATTCTTTCAGTTAAGTAAATTAATATATTATTTCCATCATATTTGTCTTTTTGAAACGCGTATTCAATTGTTAGCATTAATATCTCTGAAAACGATACACAAGCAAAGAAATATTGTCGCGCCGCCAAATGGAAAACTTTTCACTAAGTGGCCCCCTCCCCGTAAATTAGCCTACCCACTCCCTATGATTAGATAGTATCTTGGTACCACAAATGCCATTTGACCGTGCGGGGCCTAGGGAAATGACCACCCTGTTTTTTTATTCTCGAGTGTTCAAGAAAAAAAAAGCCAAAGCTAAGTAAAATCCTTAACTGTTTCGCATGAAATTAAAACAAATATTCTTTACATTTCCAGGCATATTGTAACTGATATTTTTCTCCACTTGAATAGACCATTTCGAAGTTTACAATCCCATCTCACTTAAATAAGTCAATGCTATAGTAAAGACAAATTCGGTTAAAAAAAGAAAAGAAAGTATGCTAATTTATTTAGAGGATATGAAAACTTTATTTAAGTACGATACTTAATATAATCAGCCATCGAAAGGCCATTTTTTTGTAAGAAAAAAAATTAAAATAACGTTATTAAGATATCAGTGACCCCCCCTTCCTTGTACAATGCCATCTCCTTTCCGGACACCTGTTCCGAAGTCTTTCAGGACACCTGTTCCGAACTTATGCTCTTGATCCATCTTTCCATCAAAATACGCAGACGATGGGCTCCTATGTCTTACACAACAATTTATCAGTCTGTACAATTGTCTATAAACTGATATCATCAAAAATTAGATGAGCTGTTTAAATTTCCGCTTTTGACAAAATTGCCAATCGAAATGCAAACGGAGTTTCCTTTACAATAGAGGATAGAACTGAAGCAGTATACTTAATATGTACAATATGTGCGTACTAAACTAAACCACATTTGCTTACTATATAAACTCGCCTATACTGAATCCTCATCAGCTCACAACTTTCTGTATCCCCAGACTCTTAATTTCTCAAATCTTATATCCCCAAGACATCCTTCTGAATAGATATAAGAATTCTCCTGAGCAGCTCAACATCCAGTGATCATATATCTAATCCTCATGAAATTGCTTATATCACTCTGAATATTACCTTAAATTTTCATTCTATCCATAAGCTAAGTAGAACACCTCATAATACTCTATTCAACTGCTTTTAAAATTAGATACACCCAGTTGCAATATTAGAAGTGCTTCGTCCCTGACCTAGACTACGGACTTGTACAACAAACCATGAAACTATTGTACCTAAAATTCCTCTCAAAACTGCAAAATACTGCTGCTTGTATACTAAGTACCTCCTATAGATACTTTACCTCCAAGATGACTGCCTTGTCTGTTTTGCATGAGAAACCTTTTTATTTTTACTTAAATTCTCTTTCTCCTGATCACTAACAAATCTAACTGCTCTATTTCTCAAGTTGCCACTAAGCCTAATCCGTTTCACGTAACTTAGAGAGGTCCTTGCTCTCCGCCATTGACCCTAACAGACTCGTAATTTGATTCCCATTAACAACCAAAATTTCCTAGGCATGCTCCTGATTATAACTCCTAACCCATAACTAAGCTTCTTAGTAAATACTTACTAGCCATAGTCATATACACAGACTTAAAGTAATATATAATGAACAGCAACCATCAATATCTCTTTGATAAGAGATAGTCTTGAAATAATCATTACACAAACTAAACCGGTACTCATTGGAATAAAAAAACTTCCAGATATTAAGAGAAAGGCGAAGTCATTCTCCTTCGTTGTAGTCTAAAGACAACCTACTCAAATTGTCTAAAATTATATACATTCGTATACAATACTACTTATCCATCCAACTAGATTTAACTATACTTACAGAATATGCAATAACCTATATCTATCAGGTATAACTGTACTCCATATCAAATGTTCTCTTGTATCTATACTGAGCATATCTTATCTTTCAGTCTTACTAAATATTCGGTTTGGGCACCAAATCAGAATTTCTAATAGCAAGTAAATCATACCCTAACACTTTATCCTAATTCTAAACTTACTAAACCATATCTAATCATCCATTCCTAAACTTACACAACGTCATCTAACCATACATAAACTCGTCTCTCTCAATCCAATACTGTAGCAAATTTAGCTGCTTCAACTGCACGAATTTTTACCTATACCCTCTCCCAGTAAAAATGAAAATGGAAGCATACTAATGCCCTTTTTTAACCAGGTTTGAGGAGTGAAAATTTTCTGTAGAATTATCCTAAATGCCCGATTTTTTTCAGGAGATATTAACCTAAATAACCAATAAATATTAACTACCCATGCGGGGTCGCAGAAATACCTGGATTAGGACCCAGGCGCGGGGCGAACCCCCTCGAAGCTGATGGACCCGTAGGTCTTCCCAGGTCATCCGTCTAGGAGAAGGAAAACTCTGAAACTAAACTTAGGGGAGGGAGGCCTCTTCAGTCCTGGACGACAACCTTCCTAGAGCTGGTGACTCAAACAAATCACCGGTTGGCAAACCTAAACTGCTTAAGGAGGAGATAGGCTCTGTATATCACCCGACTTTCATACTCCTTCTTCGCCTATTGTCGAAACGTAGAGGTACTATCACAGGGACTCGTCTAGATCACTCAGTGGTTGACCTTGTTTTCCTGACTAGGGCAATAAACGCCGCTTTTCCCCGCTCCCGCTACATCACATCCCCTAAACTGGACACAGTGGGGTGCTTCAGTGTCATATATGTCGGTGCAGTTGGACTGGGCTGGCTTTGCCTTATGGATTTAGGGTACCGGATTGACAGTTCGTGGCTGCTGTTTCCGACTGATAGTTCATGAGCCCTTACTCTTTGGTAGCGCTTAGAGCGGCTGCTCCATCAACAGTTGTAAAATATCGGGATGTTTGTAGTCCCATGTCGCGCATGGAAAGGGACCCTGCACTCATCCCCGGTGGGCTTTCCTGGGGCCACAACCCTGTGGGTGAGGACAGCTGATGGTCTACTTGTATTGAATGTCTGGTATTCTGCACAACTATTTGTCCAGCATCACTCACCCTAACTGAAACTTTTAAATAAAATGAAATGACAGCTCAAGCAAAAGTTACGTTTAAACCAGGACCGAACTCAAATAAAACCAACCTGCCTCTTTCCTTGAGGCTTGCATTTATGAATATCCGCCGGCATAGAACTAACTTAGATGATATTGAGTTATTTATCCTTGTAAACACCCCGGATATCTTAGCATTAGGTGAAACTAATCTTCCCTCCTCCATTCCCTCTAACAACTTTAACATGCCTGGTTATCTCCCACTCTACCGTAAGGACTCGGACAGACATATGCATGGACTTGGAATCTGTATTCGTAACACCCTCCCCCTGACTAGAGAAATAAAACTAGAATCAGAGGGCCAGGCCTTTATGTGGTTAAGACTAAATATGCAACACAATATTAGCTACTTGTAAGAGAGTGATAGAGACAGCTAAGACAGATTACTCTGAAACCACCAGAAAACGCATCGAAGCACAGAAATGAGGAACCCGGGATTTTTGGAAAATCTACAACAGCGTAGTAAATAATGGACAGTCAACTATTCCCCAATTATCAAACGATCATGAGGTTGCTTGCACGGCAACTGACAAGGCTTATCTGCTTGCCAGTCTGTTTGCCTCAAACTCCACACTGAATTCGGTACACCACTCACTCCCTGATTTTCCTCTGCGAACAGACGCCTCACTAGACGATTTGAAAATCACCCCTTCTCAGGTACATGCTATTATAAAAAACCTAGACACCTTAAAAGCATGTGGACCAGATCTCATCCCGGTTGTGCTATTAAAAAAATGCTCTGCGGAGATTGCTCCAGTTCTGTCTAAACTTTACAATAAATGCCTTAACGAATCTTGTTTTCCCGACTGCTGGAAAACCGCCTCTGTGGTACCAGTCTTCAAGAATTCTGGTGAAAGAACTGACCCTAACTAAATTATCGCTCCATTAGCCTCCTCCCGCTTTTCGCCAAAATATTTGAGTCCTTAGTAAATCAAGCCCTAGTCCAGCACCTAACAGCTGCTAAACTCCTGACTGACAAACAATATGGATTAAGGCAAGCCCGTTCAACAACAGATATCTTAACTGTAATTTCTGAACGTATATACCGTTCATTGGATAACACAGGGGAGGGTAGAGCGGTGGCCCTCGCTATATCTAAGGCTTTTGACAGGGTATGACACGATGGTCTTCTAAGGAAAATCCAATCATATGGAGTCACTGGAAGAATTCATAATGTAAATAAATCCTTCTTAAGTAATAGAAAAATCAAAGTTGTCCTCCACGGTCGTACATCCAAACAATGCGGGAGTACCTCAGGGGTCTATCCTTGGACCTCTATTATTCCTGATATTCATAAACGACCTCCCTGATAAAATTGTTTCGGAGATGGGTATTTTTGCCGATGACACCACTCTCTATAACAGATATGAGGGGAAAACAAATGAACACATACCAGAAGAAATGGCAGAAACGCTAGAGGATTACCTTCAATCCGTAGTGGAATGGGGACAAAAATGGTTGGTCACATTCAATGCTGCTAAGACTAAGCTTGTTTCCTTCAATAACTACAAGAAACCTTCTCTGCCACCAATAGCAATGGCCAAAAACATTACCTGAAAGTACTTCTTTTAAACTCCTCGGCCTAACGTTTACAGGGAATATGAACTGGAATAGATACATTGAGAGCATTTCCAAGGCTGCTGCAAGAAAGGTTGGCTACCTCTACCGTGCTAGAAAACTACTTACGCCAGACAGTATCCTATACCTCTATAAGGCAACCATTCGCCCATGTATGGAGTACTGTTATCACATCTGGGATGGTGCATCTGCTTCTTGTCTCTCGCTCCTGGATAGGCTTCAAAAGAGAGTCGCCAACCTGATAGGTCCTGAACTGTCATCTAGGCTTCAGCCTCTGCCCCATCGACGAGATGTTGCATCCCTCTGTCTGTTCTACAAATACTTCAATGGTGAATGCTCTGACGAACTGCACACACTTGTACCTCCCCGACGTAACTACCCCCTACAAACTCGACAAGCTACTAAGTCTCATACCTTTACAGTAGAGATCCCTAGGTGCAAGAAAGCCTTTTACTCCAATAGTTTCTTCCCCAGAACTGCGGGTCTTTGGAACTCCCTTCCGGGATTCTGCTTTTGCAACTGCAATGATATGCAGAAGTTCAAGTGTAATGTTAACAGACATCTTTCTACTCATCTCCCTTCATAATGACCCCGCTAATTAAGTCCCTGATAGTTACCCCCTGCTTCAAAGTGGCACTGTGCCTTGTTTGGGGTGAAAATTGAATAAAAAAATATGGTGATATAACAGCAGACAATATAAAACCATGTAAATACAAAGAATGCAGACATAAATCCAAGAACTGACATCTAAAATTGGTAAGCATAAACTTTATATTGAGAAAGTTAATCAAATGCAAAATGCGTCATCTGATGTATATATATATATATATATATATATATATATATATATATATATGTGTGTGTGTGTGTATGTCTGTGTGCGTGTATGTGAGTATGTAATTATTAATAAATATTTCTATGTTACACTCAATAAGACAGCGTTACAACCTGCCATGTTATCTTATCTTAGATTGAGATTATTAAAATTCGATGTTGAATTGCAAACGATGTATTTTAAAATAAGTTTTTGTTATGACACTTATGATATCATTGTATCGTTTTATTTCAATTACAGTCTATTTAAGAAATTTATGCCATTTGCCAGCATGTTATATCCTAGATAGATGAAATAGCTATTTTACATTTCAATTAAGCTAAAGCGAAATGCTGCTGAAATATCTCGAGATATCCACGATGCTGTTTGCCAAGCAATAACTACAGAACGCAAAGTTCAATAGTGATTAAAGAAATTATGTGACGACGACAAGACTTGGATAAGATGGGTGTAGAGTTGGTCCAAATATGTTGACAACGATATGATATAATGCTTTAAATAATGATTTATTCAGAGAAGAATCCAGGCACAACTCTTCGAGAACCTGCTTTTGAATTAGACGATATATATATATATATATATATATATATATATATATATATGTATATATATACGTATACACACATATATATATATATATATATATATATATATATATATATATATGAACATTTCTTACAAAATGAGAGAGATTGGTTGGACAAAAAATGAACAATGCATTCCTCATGAATTTAATTGCAACTGAGACAAATACTATTATGAGATGTACTTCAAATCTTAAGTTACTTAACTAGTAAAAGTCCCTTTTCTCAAGCGGGCTGTAATTTGCGTTAAAAAGTGGGTTCGTTATGGAAATCAGCGTCGCTTCCCACCGTGGTTAGACGCCGACAAAGCAGAATGACACTTTTTAAAGTCAGAGTTACACCAGAAAAGGACATGCTGACTGTGCTAATCTATTACATTTTTTGAATGCAGGCTAAACATTTGTGGTTCAAAGGTAATCTCAATAAATTGATAAAATGCATCAGGAACTTCGACAAACTCATCCAGCATTCGACAGAAAAATTCCAATTTCGTTTCAACAGCACGATCCTAAATCGAGCCTGCAAATATTGAACGAATTCGGCTTCGAAACTCTACTTAATTCGCCATACTCACCAGACATTTAACCTTACGACTACTCTTTTCTCCAGCATCTTGACAACTTTCTGTGCGAGAAATGCGTCCGCAAACTATGCGAGATCAAAAATGCCTTCAGCGACTTCATCACTAGAACACAATATTTTTACGTTATTCGTATAAGTACAGGTATTTATTGTATTGGCAAAAGTGTTGATTTTGATGGTGTTTTTTTTTCGATAAATACATCTTTGTTTGAGGTGATATATTTTTTTCTGAATTTAAAACGTAATACTGCAAGAACTTTCTAATCAACCTGATTGATTATATTTCTTATTTTTACAAAATAATTTACCGCTGCTATTGCTAATACTAATTCTACTGTATATATTACTTACAAAAATCGAAAAAACAATAATATTAATTTTAGCGAGATCTAGGATAATACTTGTTTCTGAGGTGTTTCTGACGATGAAACACCTGAGGAGTCGCCTCACATCGGTTTTGTACATTCAGCATTGATCAAATTGATTTTCTTTCCATTAATTTCACCAGATATTGATTAAATTTCCATCATAATACTATTTGTAATGCCAGTGTGAGAAAAGGAAAGGTTTATTAAACTGTACTTAAAGAGTAAGCCGCACGTGACTTTATGAAATATTACAACACCGATGTTTACTTAATAGACGTCAATATGAATATATTTCGCTCGTCTCTTACTTGTCCAAACGAGTTCTTTTGTGAAAATCTTGTGCTTAATACATTAGTTGATTTGTATATTTATGAATAATTCGTCCGCTATATCGAGTGCCTGTTCTCTAATCTGATTCTAACATTCTTGAATATACAGGTTTTGTCCTGTGAAAATATCTTATTAAATTCTAGCTTCAATTTATAAATCTCCAGTTGTCTTTGATTTATCACTAAGATATATGCCGTCAGTTTGAAATCGACGAACCCGCATTGGACTAGCACTGATATTGACTGCACGGTCACCATTGTGAGTTGATTGGTTCACGTTTTTGCATTAATAAATTCAATGACGCATGTCTGCTTCTGAGACACGCCTATGAAAGGGTATAGACTGTCAATATTTGTAAAAAAAATAGCGGACATTTTTACAGCATATATGCCTATATCACGGTGAATATTTATATTAAAACACATACAAACTGGCAGACATTGCATGTATATTCTCAAAAAGAAAATCAAACCTATCAGCCGATAAGAAAACATTTAGCCAAGCAACAACCTTTTACAATAATACCTTAGACAATTCGGGATATATGGATAAGATAGAATACATAGGTAACAAATTTTTACTGATTTCTCTGACGGAATAACGTGCTTGTGATCAGAAGCTCAAGTTCGGCACACTTAGACAGTAGACGTCCGTTGGTACAGACATTGCCCACACTCTTCGTTCCCAAAGTGCCTTTCTAGAGGATGTTATCCCTTCCACCCATAGTATTGAAATGCCGAGTAGAAGGATGGAAAATCTGTTTACGATGTTTGATAGCACCTGGTCCAGGTGTGAATAAAACGTCTCCTTTTCTTCATAATGTGAGTCCAAAGTAGGAGCATAGACACTCACAACCGTGTCCATCTGGTTGTTTGTGCGACTAATAAGGTCATTAGACGATCATTGATAGCTACCTGAGATTGGGAAAAATGGAGATGAGCTGGTTTTGATGGAAGACCCCATTTCGAGGATTCCAACTTCAATACGTGTTTTTCCTTTCCAGAAGAAGTATGCATATATAGATAAGGTGTGCCACATTTTTGCCGGAGCAGCTGTTACTTGTTTTTTCCTCGTAGACAACTTTTTTTAAAAAAGTAAACTTAATCGCTCTGTCGACCAAAAATCAACGCCTTTCTGCTTATGCTACAAATAATTTAATGGAAGCTGCACCGAGGAATACGAAGATTTTTTTACTCCATCGACGTAAATAACATTGACAACCCCGACAAGCCGCAATTTACTTTCCCTTGACTATAGAAGTACCTAACTGAGCGTATTTTATTCGTTTTTTTAACGAACTGCCAGATATTGTAATTTCGGATTCCGGATTCCGTTACTGTATCTATATGCGTAAGTTCAATTTAAATATCTAAATATATATTAATCTAGATTCTCTGCAAATTATGGCATAAATAGTAGCTACTTAAGCAACATTACTTTTGTTTGGGGTGAAATATTAATAATATATCTACATACATGAATTCATTAGTTATTTTGTTATAGTGACCGTATCATTTGAACTGTAAAACATCTATTAATATACACGCATAAATCTATTATAAAACGGGTTAAGTTGGTATACTCGTCTGAACGGAGAAATTCTTCAAGAATCAGTAAATCTCTATTGCGGATCGATATTGTTGACTGAAAGCTACGTACTTGCTGGATATTCGATTTGAATCGCTGCGAACGAGCTCTCCATTCATATTTTTTGTATAATGTCTTTTTTATTGTGTATTTATTTTGGTCATTGTCCATATTAAGTGGTTCCGATCGAAGGAGACAAATAATGGAGCAGAATAAAAACAAACTAAAAAGCTTACACAAAAAAAAAAGAAACAAATGAAAATACGATTCGACCCCCTCCAAATTCAGTGAGTTATTCTGAGTGGAAGACGTATTGTACGGATATTCAAGCTTTATCGATAATATTAGCCTTGATCGTTATGTTATATAGGCTATAGAATTGACCATTGTTGCCAGAGATAAATACTTGGGGATGTAGTTATTGCATCAATATATTTATCGTCACGACATTCCGACGTACGTATATCAATATACACATATATGTACATAAGCGAGGAATATAATGATGTATTTTCTGTCTTTTACTACGTAGTTTTGCGGCATCGGACTACCGGCAGTATATATATATATATATATATATATATATATATATATATATATATATATATATATATATATATATATATATATGCTAGTTGGATACAAAGTGTTGCCTGATCGCAAATTAGGCTTAAGCATGATATATTAATATCGTATGTAATATTGTTGAATTAAATCATCTATTGAGGAATGATTTGACCGATGGACTAATTATTAAAAAAATGATGATTATTATGATGTTGTTCATCGACGTTTCTGTGTGTGTTTACAATATCACGTCAGCTGATATTTGGATTTGAAGATCTTAAAATAGTATTTCTTCGCTAGTAAGTAAAAAGAAGCAATTTACAGGGCATTAATTTACGCTATACCGGCTAAGGTTACTCAGATGTAAGGAAAATATTCCCTATAAACATTATTCTATCAGAGAAGAAAAACATTTTTTAAGATTGATTTTAATCAATTTATTCAATACTTAGCGGAATAATTTCTGTAAAAACAACTAAATAACACTGTTATTACTATAAACTACCTTTGTGTGAAAGATTGCCTCAGATGTATAGGAATCTATTAGAAATGCCCTAACCACCAACAACAAAGATACTATTATATAATAGTATATATATATATATATATATATATATATATATATATATATATATGTATATATATATATACATAAACACATATGCATGCATATATATACATGCATGCATATAAACATATATATATATATATTAAGATATTTACATATAATACTGTTTCGCTGTATCACAGCTCATCAGTGCGGCTAGACAGGCAACTACATCAAGCCATGATGGAAAGACAATCGCCCGTACGACTGTCAAGGCTTTGAACTATTACGCTAATTAGCAGATGTGTGTGTATTACATCGCAATGTGCGATCATAAAATGTAATACTGTTAAATTCATAGTAAAAAAGTAAAAGGATTCACTGTTAAAACTGGGAAAGAAATAGATATGCTATTCTAGTGAAAATATAATACACTTATAACTGAAAGTATATCAGCATTAAGCATTTATATATAATGTTACATTGAATTTATTTATTCTTTATGTTACAATATTTCAAGTAATAATGTTTTAAAAATGTTTAATATAATATCAGTTTTTTTTAGTCTTTTCAAATTTACAACTAGTCTATTTACATACGAAGTTTAATATAAACCGTATTACTTTTCTTGCACACATTTTTCTATGTAATTCATGATCATTCCAAGCTAATTTGGAAATAATATTTTCTATGTATGTTCAATATCATGTCCATTTAAAACAATCAATAAAATATTATTACTACCTCCTAAAATTGAAAAAAAAAATATATATATTTTTTTTTTAAGTTATTAAGTAAATACACAGAAATGAGGCATAAAAGAGAGAACAAAATAAACGGGCGACGTCGTAAGCGAAATATTATCAACGTTTCCACGTCTAGACGAGAGAAAAAGAATTAACGTGCGATGCTGTAAGCGAAATATTATAAGCTTAGCAAAGCAAAGAGAAAAACTGTTGTTCAATCCCTATAAATAACCCACATTAAATGTCACGAAAGCGACAGTCCTGCTATTATTTGTGAAGGCGTTAAGGACAAAAATAGTACTATATTAATTAACAATCAATTTTAAAAATCGGCTCTTACAACGTCAATGTTGAAAAAGTTGCTACGGTTACCAATAGACAATAATAAGTAACCGCCTCTAACGTTCATTCCTTATTCTAAAGTCTTTTAACACCAGTAATGTTATTGTAAGTTTTGTTTTAATGCACAAAATGTAATATTATTCTTTCAAAACAGAGATGAGAAGGTGATATATATATATATATATGTATATATATATATATATGTATATATATGTATATATATACTTATGTATATATATATGTATATATATATATATATATATATATAAATATATATACGTCTATATGTATATATATATATACGCGTAATTTGCAGATAGAATTTACATATACTTATATACACATATTCACATATATCCATATATCGGAAGATATAAACATATTAACTATATATAACTACTTTTTTATAGATATGTTTCTATTTACGTCTTATTTTTCTGCTGTATAGATCAGGTTAACAGGAAAGTTCGTGCGATTTTTAACTTCATTTCAGAGGAAAATATCTGGGATTAAACTAAAACCTCTTCATCCAAATTCGCACCTGACAGTTAGCATGGCGTTTTTTTTTGTGTAACTCAGGGTTCAGGAAGTGTCCTTCAGCTTTGTCTGCGTCTGACTACTGAGATAAGTGTCGACGGTTGTCATAATGAACCCACTTTGCATCGTAAGGCACAGTTAAGAATCGGGTAATTCTTGTTGCATAAATGAAAAGAACATGACACTTCATAACAGCGTCTCTATTTAGTTTTTTTTCAAGTTGTGAGAGACCGCTTTATTATTTTTATTATTATTCTAATTATTATTATTATTATTATTACTATTATTATTATTATTATTATTATTCACCTCAAATACCACGCAAGTTGTTGGCCATCATTGTATGTTTAACGCCTTATCATAAACAAGTTCCGAAGCAGTAGTGCTGTTCTGTCCGATGGCCAACTACTACGCCATTAATTTTGAAGACTATCTACGCCGCTGCGAAAGGACTGCCCACCATTGTGCTGTACCGTCATAAGTGGTTCGTGTGCCACACGCTTAACACGCTGTTTCAGAAACTGTCTGACCTAGAATGATCAAAATATTAATATTGTGCACTGAATTCAACGTTCTTGGAAAAAGACATAAGTGTTTTAGAACGATTATAATTTATAAGTTTGCATAGAGCGGCATACTAAAATTATATATTAAGTAAACCTATTATAAAAGATAAAATATTTGATTATACATCATGTGGAATGAAAATTAAACGAACTTTCGCAAGAATTTATTTGCAACCTTAGACCTTTAGGTAAACGTGTGTAGTTTTACATCATTTTATTCTACAAAAGTCTACTCTATTTTCTTAGTATTTAAATTTACCACAAAACAATTTTAATGGTAAGTAAAATAAGTACAAACCAATAAAACGTTATATTTCCAACACGTTTTTTGTAATTATTAAACTCGACTGGAGAATTGCTCTATCTTGTCCTTTTATAAACAGTATTATTTTTCTGATTTAAAAAAAAAAAAAAACTCATGCATTGAAATCGAGGGGCGAATCCCCATATATATATATATATATATATATATATATATATATATATATATATATATATATATATATATATATATATATATATAAGGGAGTAGTCACCAACAATGTGTATTTTTTAACATCATTTTATTATTCTGTGTCTTGGTTTTTCATTGGGAATTATGTTTGGATCATTGTAATAATGGTTTTAAGTCATTGAAATCGTTTTTACGCGCGTTCCAGACGTTCTGTGATGCGTCCTCGTCTTCCCAAAGAAAAAGCAAAACACGGAATAATAAAATAATGTTAAAAATACACATTGTTCGTGACTACTCCCTTATTTAAATATACATCTTTCTTTCCTTGGAATTTATTTACCCATTATATATATATATATATATATATATATATATATATATATATATATGTGTGTGTGTGTGTGTGTGTGTGTGTGTGTGTGTGTATGTATATAAGTGATAAAACTGGTAATTAGTAAAAACATGAAGAAAGTGATCAATACTATTGAAGAGCAAATATATGTTTTATTTTTTTATTACCGCTTTATCTGTTTGGCTACATATGTTCCAGATGTCGGACAATGTTTACGAGCTAACAGCCTCGTTAGGAATTGCAGAAGTCTTCTGATAGGTCATACGAGGCTGTTAGGTCGCAAACATGGTCCAACACCTGAAACATATGTAGCCATATATATATATATATATATATATATATATATATATATATATATATATATATATATATATTCAAGCACATATTATTAAATACCACGGAGATATTTTGTCTTATAATTCTTTTTTTTAATTTTTCAATTTTTCGTATTGTCTTTTTTGTTTCGAAATCAAAAATATTAATAAAGGATCCATACATGTTGCTGTTGCGAGCGCTTTCGATTCGTCCATGAATCATCATCAGGTGTTAAAAATACAGGGTTGCGAAAATGAGGATTAAAACGTTGTCCCGGCGAATAACTATGCACCTTAACGACACAAGCGCGATTTACAAACATTTAAAAAAAGAACATAGCTGCCCCCCCTCCAATGTTAGAAAGGTCCTCGTTGACAATACAAAAATTATACAACGGGAAAATAATGTAAAAAAATTAAAGATTCTTGAAGCGTCGTACATTAGAACTCTTCAACCTAATATAAATGACATTGCATTTCAAAAAAGCAGTAACGTTCTGAAATGTCTTGCGTAGTCCGTGTTGGACGGACTTCGTACATGGTGTCTACGAACTTACTGGTTTTAACACTCGAATTTTTAATCGACTTTTATTCTTAATCGACTTTTATTTTAGCTCATCACTGACTATATATATTTTAGTTTTCATTTTTAATCCTCATTTTCGCAACCCTGTATTTTTAACACCTGATGATGATTCATGGGCGAATCGAAAGCGCTCGTAACAGCAACATGTATGGACCCTTTATTAATATTTTTGATTTCGAAACAAAAAAGACAATACGAAAAATTGAAAAATTAAAAAAAAGAATTATAAGACAAAATATCTCCGTTGTATTTAATAATATTTGCTTGAATGAAAAAATGCTGCCTAAATATACCAATTTCAAACTACATATATATATATACATATATATATATATATATATATATATATATATATATATATATATATATATATATATGTGTGTGTGTGTGTGTATGTATATCAGGAGAATGATGAATAATGGTAAAAGTATTCTGAGAAAATAAATAAATCCGAAAAGAAACAAACCAATTATATGGACATCCGCGTTTTGTCTTTATATGCGCTTTTTCTCTTGATGAGTGAAATGAAGGACGCAATACGCCAGTGCAAATATTCAAAAATATATTTTAGATGAAATGAAATATATGACGCTGTTCCATTTCAAAAACGGGGAAAAAGCCGTTGTAAATTCTAAAACCAGGACATTATGCTGTGAAAGAGAGTCAGATTATTTTGATAACGTCATATATCAGTTAATATATTTAAAAAGATATGATGTAATTCATATTATTTTTTAAATAAATATGTACGATATAATTAAATGTAGATGTGTAACTGAAATGAAATGAGTGTATTTTTGTCATGTATTTTTTGTCTGATTATGTATAATATCTATAAAATAGGTGTTTTATAAAGTGTGAGAGAGTTGTTTTTTTAAGCTTAATCTTAACCATATTGCTTTTCATGCGAGGGCGAAGTACTATACACCATAACAAGGCAAGAAAACATCACTACGTTAACTCTCCATATATAACCCATAAAAATGGCATGCTAGCGACAGTGCGACTATGATTTATGTGTCGCCGATGAAGAAGTTTCTATGGTAAGCAAATCCCTATAAGAAGAAACCATATCTCACTTTCCTTATTCATACTAAGGCCTTTTGAACACCAGAAATTGCTTTATGACTTTTGTTTATGAAAGAAAATGAATGTTTTTATTTCAAAATATGGCTGAAAAAATAACCTGTGAACTATAAAAATTGTTTTAATTTGGTCGCAAGATGAGTAAGCGGTAAATCAATAAAGCAGTCCTAAAAAAGTAAGACTAAAATTTTATCATATAATCAAACCCTTCCGGGTTTGAATGATACCAACATTTTAGAGCTGCTATTATCACTGAAAACCATCGTAAATGTAAAATTGTAAAGCGATAAATAAGCCGTGCATTCGTTATTAATTTTTATACGAAATGTTTTCGAAGATATGGCAACAAGTCTCTGAAGGCTATTATTATTTATATATATATATATATATGTATATATATATATATATACACACACACATACATATATACGTGTGTGTATATATATACACACACACACACCCATATATATATATATATATATATATATATATATATATATATATATATATATATATATATATATATATATATATATATATATATATGTATTAACGGAAATCTAACGCAGCGAGAAATAAGTAAATAAATAACACGGTTTCGAATGTGCAAACATCGCTAAACACACACACACGTATATATATATATATATATATATATATATATATATATATATATATATATATATATTTATTCATTTACTGTAGTAAATGAAAAAATATTATTTGGCATAGTGATTGTTTAAAAATCTTTCCTAAGCTATTTTCGATGTATTATTTTATGCAATGCATAGAATACCTCAATATTTTCATGCAGAAAATTGTTTATTCCCATGATTTTCAACCAGAAATACTCTCCAATCTGCCATAATTGATCACATCTGATTATTGTTGTTCTGTTTTCAAACTTTTTTTTCATTATTATCTTCAAATAAATATTACTTTTTTCTATGCAAAAGATCTGCTTAGACTGACCTAAAGTGCACTTTTTTCCTCTCTTATCCTCAGTTTTCACTAATTCCATTGAGCTACGCTTAGCTTTCGTAGTTGCATTTTTCCCTGCCATTCTAATTTAATAAATTCAGATATGAATTGAATTGGACGTGAAAGCAAGATCAATTTATTTTTATCTCATCATCGTTTTCATTTGATGCTCTTTATGTCTTTATATTTTTATTTTGTGCTTTCTGTTTTCTTTAAAAAAACTGATAAACGCTACAAAATTAGAGGATGTAAATCCTAATACACAAGCGGTTTTGAGTTCGATTCTTCGCTTTGACACATTTTATCGATGTATTGCCTGCAAAATTATTATATGTACTTGTATAATCTGTGTTTTTTCGATTGTGTATAATATAAAAAAAAACAATAAAAATACTTGTAACAGAACACCATGTAAGATAAGTACATCTTTATTCATTAGTATACGTGAAAAGAATGAATGTATGCACCATATTATATTAAGTTTATGAATGAAAACGTTTCACGTAAAATCATTTCATATACGTAATGCTCTCTTTTACGTTACGCACCAAAAATTGAAAACACTTCAAAAGGACACGTGAATTGCTATTACTTTAGAAAGCTGTTTCGTTGTTTAGATTTCTTCATCATATGCCAAGATAACTGTTTTCTATCTATTGAAAAACACCATTTATTAGGTTGTTTCGCTCTTGTTTTTTAAATTTTACTAATGCTATAATCTATTTCATAAATAAGTGCGACACTAGCTCAGTATAATTAGTTCTAATTTTGAATCGCATTAATACACATACGAGATCTGAGCACGTTGATTATTTTTAAAAAAAATAATATAATCAACTAGCAGACTGTCCGTTATCAGCCGATTGTAAAATACGCTCACATATTTATTCCGGCATATTTCGTATTCATTATTACAGATAAATTTTTATATCGATTATCATATTGCAGTTTATTATATACTAGTTATTTAAGGACAGCATACGACCTTTCTATCATTAGCTCTGCTGGAAATCAAAGCACACATTTCATCTACATCTGAGTAACTTCCTTCCGATTATAGCTTATAAAAAGAACGTTGTTTTCTATAGTAATGTATACTTTTTGGACAGTGACCATGCTTTGTCGACAATTCTGTGTAAGGTCAACTTTTTTTGTTTTTTTACATTGACGAAGTAACACAAACTTATCGCGGATAAATACCAAATCGAAAGTATGATTCAAGTTCAAATACCTCATATATTAAATTCCAAATCTATACTGCAAACATTCTACGATGACCGTGGTAAAGACGGTTCACACAAAATGAAATAATGTACAAATCGCATTAGGCGTAACAGTTAAATGAACCCAAATATTTAATAAGAAGCTGTTGCAAAATGGTTAAGTAATGGGTTTAACATGGGGTTTATAAGAAACAGTAAATATTTAATCTAATATAGTCGTTCTCATATCCATAACTAGTTGTAGTAAACGTTTGTTTTAATAATTTTTAAGTAGAAAAGGTAAGTTTTAATATAAATATAATGCCTGAAATAACTACGTTTTATAAATATATAGATACATATATATATATATGTGTGTGTGTGTGTGTATATATACATATGTATGTATATATATATATATATAAGAATGGTGCCTATTTGCATGTTTTTTCTTTAATCATTTACACTCATGTAAAGTCTACAATATTGCAAATAATAATCTGCCAATCTCTTTAATCACTGCTCTTAAGTCATTGCTATCTAAACAGTATACTTCATATGAAAATAAGAGTTATAAATCATTTACAAATTATTATGTTTTAAATGATAGATTAGAACGTCGGTTTCCATAGCGTATAATAATGTTTAGATTATAAAAAGGTACTTAATATTGGTTTGCATGCTATATGCCGTAGTCTATGTTTAGTTTAGTTTAAACAAGCGTATAATAAATAAATTGACTCTGAATGTAAGAATATATATATATATATATATATATATATATATATATATATATATATATATATATATGCATCCAAATGGACGGTCGATTTTTTACAGTATTATGAAAGTTAATGTATAGATAAAGTGTACTACTAATACATACCTATATATTCACGCAAAGAATCACAGCATTATTTAATATCGTAATATGAACTAAAGAGACACTTTAATATGATAAGCCATGATGTGCTTCTAAATAATTGTGGAGGCATAATAGAGCAACCTATAACGGGGACTCAAAGCAAGGTTGATAATAATAATTTAGCGGATTACACACATTAGGACAAATGTGATGATTCTTCGGGGTTTCATATAATTTATACGCTGCCGAGACATTTATACAGTTCTTGTTTACGCAGAAGAGAGGAGATACATTACTGAGAGAGGGTTATGCAAGAGTTCCTTAATAGATGAATATGCAAAACACGTTTAACTTTGGATTGACTCTGACAAACAGTTACAAAATATTAGATGATTTCTTTATATCTGAGCCAGCGGATTGAGTATGTCAGGAATTCAAACTTCTATAGCTGAATCTCTCCTTCGCCTTTAAGGGCATCCGCGCTTCACTCTCTGCACACACACACACACACACACACACACACACACACACACACACACACACACACACACACACACACAGACACACACACACACACAGACACACACACACACACACACACTTTCTCTCTCTCTCTCTCTCTCTCTCTCTCTCTCTGCCTATAAGTGCTACTCTCCGATTATCCCGGATTATCTGATCTTAACCTCGACCCCCATTTAAATATATGTAGAATCTACTTGCGCGATGTTTAACCTTGAATAAATTACAAGTGAATTTTACATATGTCTGTCGAAACGCACTTTTATCAAACAAAGAATTTATACTTTAAATATATGGCTATTTTTACTCATTATCTATGAACTCGCATTGCCCATTCTTTTAACTGGCATAATTAATATTTAGCTATTTCTAAAAAAATATACAATCGACTGCATTTATAAGATTGCAATTATCAATTTATTTAATACTTGCCTACAGAGTAAGATTCTAGCCTTTTCCTAATATATTCATTATCTAGTTTGCATTCGTACTTTCATGTGAAGGGGACAGCCTTTCTTATGAAACAACTCTCTTGTAATTATTGTTTATATTATTTTAATATAATTCTTATACAATAGATAGTCATGAGATTACAAAGGATTTTAATGTATTCCAGTCATTTATTTAGGATGATGTAATTGATAATTTGTAAGAATTATATATACATAAAATATATATATATATATATATATATATATATATATATATATATATATATATATATATATATATTAATATGATATATTTTGGTGATTTAACATATACATCTATTATATTGAGGAATAGAGAATTGCTATATCGCCGAACTTAAATGGAATTGAGCTTGATTATTACTAAATTAATGACAGGTTTCAAATACTAGTCGCTGGTTAGTAATAACTACTTATTAGGAAATTGCAACGCTAAACGTTAGTGCCTAGCGTGTTAACTGATTGTATGAGATGATTTTAAATTGTATGGAATGTTCCGCCTTTATTGCCAGTGCCAATATTCCAAACTGTTAAAAAAATCAGTTCTAAAACAAAGTTAGCAAAGCGTGGTAAGTTCTTGCATAGTTCACGTCTTACAAATTTCTCGGTTGTAAATTTTATTTAATAAATGCATTACATATTGTTTTTTTTTGGATGGTGACTTTGTTTAATTAAGAACGTTATTAAAACCAGAATGTTGACGCCGATGATGATGATGATGATGATGATGATGATGATGATGATGATGATGATATAAAATAGAAATTGTTTATCAATAGTACACACATCTAAAAGTTATTTTTACCAAAATTTTATGTTTACATTAATTATGAAAAAAACATAAAAATAGAGATGGCATGAGTTTTTTTCTGCTTATAAACTATTATATCAGTAACGTTATTGTTTATTTGATAAGATTATTGCAGATTAGATGTTAATACATCCACTATCTATGCCCGAAAGGTCTACGATATATTCGTTGCAACCCACTTATTACAAGACATTAAAATCTCAAACTAAACATATAAACACATTCCGTCCTCAAATTGCCGCACGAATAACATAATTTCAACGCGTTTAGTATATTCAAGAACCTCCACAAATACACCCTCTAAAACTACAAAACCGTAACAACAATAATGCAATACTCTTAAATTACCATAGTGAATGACAAGAGAAATATAAAATATCGCTTTTAAAAATTTGGATTAAGCACTCATACAATATATCTCAACCCGACAAATATTTTATAAATAAATAATACACGCAACACACACCGTAATAAACAGCAACTTTCCCATGAACTCGTTGATAAGCACAGAATTCTGTATTTAAACTCACTCCAAAGTACATATATGTACCGTAATCCGTACGATACCATCAAAGTATACTATAAAAAACAAACTACCCACTAATTAAAAAAACACAGATGAAAATATAATAACCGACCAAAGTAAAATATACTGGAAACCCACCGACAAGAACAAAAAGATCAAACTAATAGTATATTATACACATTTTAAACTTCCAATTTAATAATCCCAAACAATAACAATATTAACACCACATAACACTAAAATAATGTAGTATATTAATTTATTTTCCGCTTCCAAAAATGTCTCCGAACACACTCTAAATCTCATACAATGCATACATAAATCACACTACCAGAACCCTTTTAAATCCTCACACAAACACTATAACTATTCTGACATTAGTACAATAAAACAACACCTAAAAACTATGAGAAAAACTAAGAATCCTCCCACATAAGAAATATGTTAACTCACAATACTAAAATTCGATACCTTAACAATTGTACACGTCAACTAAAATTACTAGAAGCAGACGCTTTTTAACCGGATCTCATTTAACACCGGGACAACTATAATAACAGTATTTAATAATTAACAACAAACTTTAATATTGATAAATCGAAATTAAAAATGAAAAAAATAATTCGCCTATAACTTCCTTCACCTACCTTTATAACTAATATGTATATACATATATATATA
>NC_136489.1:34078014-34090514 GCF_053919585.1 Euprymna scolopes
TGACCCTATGTTCTAAAGAATGGATATATAACATGAGAGAAATACTGGTAATCAAATTTCCCCCGGCTGCTATTTCAGATCATTTGCAACCATGCCAGGAAATTTTTGTCTCCTTTTCTATCTAGGCTAACCGTTGTAGGGATATATATATATATATATATATATATATATATATATATATATATATATATATATATATATATATATATATATATATATACTAGTATTTCAGCAGGGCGTTGCCAGGGGGTTTGGATGTGTATGTTGAGCAAAAAAAAAAAATACTGGTTGTAGGAATGCAAGCTCGAACCCGTACCGCAAAGGAGAAAAAGAACGGGAGTAAAACCAAACGTTTATGCTGTTGCGACCATTGCGAAACAGGAAACGACATTTTGTTTTTAAATTAAGGCTATACAATCTAAAGGAGAGGATAGCTTTTTAAAATATCGGCGAAAAAATGCCCCCCCCTGTAGAAAAGTGCCTTGTTGAAGGGAAAGATATGAATGTTTTTAGCCAATTGTTCGATATTTTTCGTATGAAATTTCCAACATATAAAGGATACTAATCTTGGTACACTACATCGCCTCTATTGAAAGTCTAAGGCAGACATACAAACAAAAATAAATACATGCATTTATATATTGGTAACTAAAAATTTTCAACCCAAACTAATGAAAAAACGTGCCCTATCTATGAATACCCTTATTGAAAATTACAAATATTAAGACGAGAAATTGTGTGAGTAATTTGAAAGAGACCGCAGAGGTCAATTTTTTTAACATTTGACCCCTATTATGACCCCGTAGAATTTATTGTTTTGGGAAAAAATAAAGTTATTATGTTAGACCCACGTCCTAGAAATCAATATTTAAAATTTCAAGTGCGTAGACCCAACATTTTCGGAGGAGTTTGGTAGAATTCTCAAAGATAAACACCTTGATTTTTTACGTCTTAATCGCAAAATTTCTTGCCAAAAACCGATCACCTCGATTTGTTCAAATCTCAGTACCCGGCATATCAAATTTCGAGACTGTAGACTTAACATTCACAGAGTTATTGCGCAGGGAAATGTACACAGATACACAGACACGTTTACTTATATATATATATATATATATATATATATATATATATATATATATACATATATATATATATATACATATACATATACATATACATATATATACATATACATATACATATATATATATATATATATATATATATATATATATATATATATTAAGCCTGCATTGAAGATTCCCGAAAGGATGAAACACTAGTGTCTGTAGGTATTTAATTATTATAGTAAAAAAAATAATTGTGTATATATATATATATATATATATATATATATATATATATATATATGTATATCATTAACATTCTTGTACTTGTTTACTTATACTTCGACACATATCTTTACATCAGTCGTCATAACCTCTAATATAATGTTATTTACTGTCTTTTTTAGGTAAATAGGGGTGGGACATTTATTACTGGAAGTAACTATTGATCGATAAACTCTTTATTGAAGTAGTAGAGGAAAACAGGAAATTGAAATAAAGATACAAATCGATGAACTGCGCGTATTAAGCTACTGTGCGTTGAAAAATTGCGATACAATTGAAAATTAATGACGCTTTTACGGTTATAAAGTAAAGGTTGTTCTCTCATGGAAACAAAACAAGACACAACACATTCTATACAAAATCAGTCATAATAGCAACATATACATCGTGAGTCTAAGATGTATTTACCAGAAAACCTTATGGTATTCAAATATATTATTGCTATTAAAAAGATAGAAACGAAAACATCTCTTGGAGTGACAGATGATCAAAATGGGGTGTAAAAAATTGAACAGGAGACAATGTGCAATGAGGCTTAAATATCTTTGAAAGTTAGAAAATAGACACATAAACGAGATTGTGTTCTCAGGGGGAGGCAATTTACTGCGCACTATACGTGTAATATGATAAGTGTTTGTCACAAAAGTTGAGGGAAATCAATAAATATATACAATTGTAGTTGGAAATAGGCGTTTTGTTTTGAAGGTTTTAAAAGAAAGCATTCTGAAGTTTGAAGTAAGTCAATAAACACATGGGAAAGTTTCAATAGAAAGAGAGTAAATACAGAGATCAGGCAACAATGTCTTTCGTAGAATTTTAATGATAATAGAGGATACTGAGAATTCCTTCTTCAAACACTATTTTTAGGCACATTAGAAAGCGGAAATCTACGTATATATATATATATATATATATATATATATATATATATATATATATATATATATATACATACATATATATATATGTGTGTGTGTGTGTGTGTATTCAGGTATTCCTAGTAAGGATAAAATAATTGATTTTTAGTATTTATTAATAACGTTGTATTAAATAGAACCATGTAAAGCATCGAAATATTTAAAGGTATAAATAACTGGATATTACTGAACACAATGCTACATTAGGGTTAAAATGTTCAAATATTATTAAATAGGAAAATAATATTTTCACTTCAAAGGAATATATATGCCCTGATTTGCATTTATTTGTATATATATATAGTGTCCTGCATATCAGCTTCATTTTTGCTACTTTAGTTGTCTTTACTGTGGTGTTGACAGGTCATATATATATATATAGATATATATATATATATATATATATATATATATATATATATATATATATATGTATATATATACAAGATGCTCGTATGTTTACATTAGCTAAAACGTTCGGTAAATGGCCCTTATGATAACAATATTTCGAGGAAACCAAATAATACGTATAATCTACGGTCATCTAGAAAAGTCAAAGATGTTATAATGTTATGTAGTAGGTATACACACAAGAAAGCATTTGTATGTTTTTTTATCCGTCTGTCGATCATTCTATTTATCTTTTTGTACTATCGATATATCTGTCGATCTATATGTCTATCTATTTCTGTACCTTTACATCCTGATATATCTATCTCTATCTCGCGAGTTAAAAAAAGGATGGATATGAAGATGTGTTGATAAATGCTGCCAAAAATATAATAAAACCATATAACAGACAATTCACCGGAAGCATCTGATCAGCTGAAGGACCTACCTGTAAATACAATTTGATCCCTTAAGCTGAAGCACACATTGTTGTTGGGATTTGGAAGTAGGGTGGACGGTTTAACAGGCCACCTCTCTCTTCACCGGCCAGGGAGATGACGTGTCTCAGAATGGAGATCTAACATTAACCACTTAAACAAATATATTCACTTTTCATTATTCTACGATCGACACATGGAAAGTGAATTACAACTATATAAACTACAACCATCGTCTTTGAAGTGAATGCATATTCGTGCAAACAGGTTCCACTCCCCCCTCCAAGACCAAGATAAATTCCGGATGGACCAAGATCAAGGACGCATGAAAATAAGGTATCTAGAATATATAAGCATAAGCCTTAAGAATCCTAGAGTTGATGAAACGCGGAATATTCAGTGTAGCTTAATCGCCATAAAGATTTTATATATATATATATATATATATATATATATATATATATATATATATATATATATATATATATATATATTCCGCTACAGTAGATGTAGAAATGGTTAAACCGATTATGGTTTTAGTTTGGATCCTAGATAATAGATAAGACCAGACTCACTCTTAAAATCTTTTAAAAGTAATACTTTCTAGATAAGATACGATATCATAATTAATAATTTGATTTTCTCCTTGGCCCTGAAGCTGAAGATATCAGACTAAAATCACAGGTGATTTCAGGCTGAGGATTAAATTAATATACCCACACCCATATAAATATATATATACATATATATATATATATATATATATATATATATATATATATATATATATATATATATATATGTGTGTGTGTGTGTATATATATATATACATATATATATATATGTTCATATTAAATAATATTCCTCAGAAATAATTATATGGAAGTGTGCATGTGTGTCTGCGCCTGTGTTTTGAATAAAATGTTGTTATCAAAGAGGTGCACGTAATGTATTAGAGAGGACTAGGTGGAACGAGAACGTATAACGCTTTTTTACTTAAATGAAGAAGTAGTTCTAGAAACATTGCTACAGAAATTAATGAATGAAATAGAAAGCAAGACAACACAATATGTCGGCAAATATATCATGATGTCCGAATGATAACAGAAATTATTGAATAATTATTCGGGGAAGACAGAAATCAATCCATTATTTTCTGTTTTATATGTTTTACATAATTACAAGTATTTGCATAGTAATGATAATTGATCAGTCATGCCTTCACAAGCTTCTGTGTTTGAACTTCAATTTTACATTTATTGAAAGTTACACATAAGAGCCGTTACCAATGTCGCATTAAAATTGATTAGATCATTGTATCCCCCAGTCATTGTTAAACACTTAACTGAATCTTCTACGTTTATAAGATTTCAGAAAATTTAAGATGGCTTAGTTTATCTACATCTGAAAATGAGCAGCTGCAATTATCTATTCGTTCCTAACAAATATTCAAAACAGGCTTTGAAATCTAGATGGCGAAATCATCTTGCCCGCTCCAATTTATTCTTTTAATAGGAAAGGCGTTGCGGAAATATCTAAGGTCTATATAAATTTTCTTGGCCGATTCCTAAATGAGATTTTACCTTTGCTCACCCTGATAACATATATGCAGGATGCACTCGTTTAGTTACAGCAATTTCTAAGATATTTTGTTATCTACCGGTGCCTAAAATTAAACGTAATTTTTTAGACCGAGATGTATTTCGCTCATAACTACACGTGTATCGAATGAAATACTGAAGGCTGCTTTCCAGCACAATATAAGGTTCCCGTTATCACTGCAAACGTAAACATTCTTAATAAATACACGATCATTACCCGTGTTCCATCATTATCCCCAACCACAGTTTATCTCAGCCACATCGTCACACATTTAATCCTGTTGTGTAAAATTAACAAACGAAATTAGAATAGAATATCACATATTCAAAAATGAGATCGATATCTTAACATTACGAAATATAATATTGGACTATTAACATGTCTTACGTCTTGTAATAGGTGTAATTAGAATTATTTCTAATATGAGAAGTACTGCGAATTATAAGCGTGACACCCAAATATGTTTTTGATTATCATGGCAATGAAATCATGACAGGAAGCGGATATGATATTATGGAAGCATATGCACTGAACGATTCTGCGCTTTTTTACATTTCAAGAGAATGAATATCCGGCTTATTAGAATGAGAACATTTGCATTTGAATCGTGATTTCAAAACCGAATGAGAGGAGGAAAAGAGAGTAACAGAATATATTTCTAAACCAGTTTATTTTCGTCTTGGCAACTTGTAAATTAGAAACTTCTGACAGCCTTCTGAAAATGTTGATTCTCTACTTGTTTATTTCTGGATACAGGAGTTAACATCTATCCGGCATTAAAAAAATGTATATTCATACCATTATGGCACTTGGCAATTATAAGCTTGCCCAGCGTTTGATATTTAGTATGCAATACTGTATTTATTTTTCTGAACGAAGAAAATCCTTACATTAACGAAAAAATAGCACGATTTTTTCCAATAAAATAGTACTTCCCTCTTAGTAATAAAGGAAAAAGTATGAATACTTCTTTTCTAAGCCAACAACAAACCCGACAAGTAGCTAAATCCCACCCCTTCACAATACACAGGAATGGGCATGTTTATTCGATAAATCCTTTAGTATCGCAGGGAAGATTTCATATGAATAGACACTTTTTGTGTTTGGCAATTGTATCGTTTGTGAGGAACACAGGTCGGCACTTAATTATATCAAGATTCAACTATTGATTTTCGCGTGTCTTCCATTAATAATGAAGCAAATGTAAAAACTAACATCAAAAAATATCAATTTTACCTGAATACTTTATTATATATCTTGATATGTTTATATATCTTGATTAGAATAATATCTCACTCAGTTTAAAGAGATATCTAAAGACATTCTCGTTAGACCTTTTGCTGCCATTTCTATTATTATGCACACCAAGACGGGGAAATAATCGATTCCAGTTAATCATTGAGGCAAGAAATAAAAAGAATGAAACAAATTTACTATTTTATCTCTCTTAGACATTTATCGGTGAATAATGATTGATTCTACACACATGACCCGGCACATTTGACTGATAAAAATAAGTGGCACAAACAGGAACACAATGAGCAAAACAGTTAGCATCCCGATATTATGATTATGATTGTGTTGGTGTTTTCGTTGTTTATTTGTTATTTTCTTATATTCATATATTCAAACATTAAAGGTGAATCACTTGATTATCCGTGTTATTTGATACCTCTGCATCAATCTAGCGGGGATTCTGTCTAAAAGTAGCATCGTGTAATTAGAGAGGCCCACGTATTTTTTTTCTTAAACCTATTGGTGTATTTGTTCCTTAGAACGTACTGCATTGCGCACTTATTTTCTCAATCCCTGTACAAAGCACTTATGTTGTATTATTGACAATCACAGACATAACCAAGTTACCTAAGCGATTATTATTATTAATATTATTATTATATTATTATTATTATTATTATTATTATTGTTATTATTATTATTATAACTTATTATTATTATTAATAGTAGTAGTATCATTGTTGTTGTTATTATTATTATTATTATTATTATTATTATTATTATTATTATTATTATTATTATTATTATTATTATTATTGGCTCACAAAGAGCTTTCACACAGGTCATCAAACGACTCTCCTAGAAAATACCATGTGGTCTCCCCTGGAAGCGGAGTTACAAGTTTTCCCAGATTTCCAGTATTTCCTATCTCTTTCGATTGCATTTTCAGATAAATCGGCATTATCGCAACAGATGTTTGCCATTGATTGCTCATGTGCAGCGGCTATTGGTTTTCACTGGAATTTGAGTGGCAATAAGTTTCCCCAAGGTTCCAGTTCTCTTCGCGTTATCCAGCCGAGGTCTGGTCAGGGTTCGCTACTTGGCATTCCCGTCCTCCTTTTCTCTACTTGGCTATTCAGTCTTACTTATTTTTTACCCTTTTTTTGCAGTGATGTGGTAATGAGGGGGTGGTATGGGTTTAAGAACTTATAGATATGTGGTTCACTCTTCTTGCTGCAATGTAGCGCTTCATTTTTTTTACTTCTGCAGCAGTTTCTCTGGCCAGCGCTTGTCGCTGATGTGTGTTAACCTCCACATTCAGGGTTGTTGCTTAATATCTCAGCTGTATTCATTATTGTTGTTCGTTGTATTTGTCCAGTTATTCATCTGATTCCAATTTCTTCCTATTCTTCTATCAAGATTATTAGGAGTGTGCCTACTGCTCCTACAATTATTGATATATTTGATCGACTTCATCTTCTATATCCCTTCCAGCTGTCTGGCGTGCTCTATGTAGTTGCTTAGTCCATCCTTTTCTTTGATATGCATCCTATGATCATCTGGAACGGCAAGGTCTTCGATTTTACAGGCCTTTTTTTCTTGTTAATTATTACAATAACCGGTCCTCTGACTTGGATGGGTTTATAAGTTTGTATGTCCATATCCGACAGGATTTTTTTGATTTTCGTTTTCAAGTACTGTTGCCGGGTTACTTTTGTGGCACGTCTCTGTGCGTTTAAGATACAGTTGTTTGTATAATTCCCAGTGTGTTTCCCTTCGTACTTGGTCATGTCTTTTATTTCTCTCCTTTTTGGGACAGTTTGCTGCATTCATATATATGGTTTATACTTTATGGTTATGTCTCTTGGTAAACAGAGTCTGCATTTGCTGTTGTCTTGTGGTTCCTCGATATTTGCTTTGATGTAGATGTTCTTATAGAGGTATCTTCCGCTGCAGTTATCACGGATTCGTTCTTTCGGCTTATCTGTCATTTTCGCATCCATGTCCAAGTGTGTTTTTTTGTCATATTAGTTGGTATCCTTTTGAATCTTCCATATAGTTGTTTTTCATCCCGATTTACTTGTGTCGCCTTATCCTTTATCTCTCTGTTTTCGTATCTATCGCTGTCATGATAATCCTTTCAGTGGTTTGTCGTCATGCATTTTTCTAATTCATTTTTTTTGTGTGTAATGCACACATACTTCTTTAAAACTACTACCCTTCCGCCTTCTTTCATTTCATGTAGAGTCGGTCAACCTCCTCCTTCTAGTGTGCTGCATAGCGTATGGTCATGAGTTTCTTGGTTTTCTGAGCGAGCTAAGTTTGTTATTATTATTAATTTCAGTAGCAGTAGTAATGCTAGTACTAGTAGTAGTATTGTTCTTCTTCATATTATTATTATTATTATCAGTAGTAGTAGTAGTAGTAGTAGTAGTAATGGATGTTATGTTATGAATAGAAAACATTCAGAGACTAACATAATGCCAAAGTATCAAGTATATTTTTAGGGAGCCAGAGTGAATATGTAAATCAAAGGATGGTCGAGTTGAATAGCAATGAGGTGGTTCAGCCGCTGAGGGTCACGGGAGTGCTAGAACTTAACAATTTAGCAAGATGTAGATACCAATGAAGTGTGAAACTCCAAGACGGTAACATTTAAGAAATAGATATTATATAAAATATTATTTTCGGTTTAGGGTCCTTTGAATAAAATGTTTCTAATATTTTCCGCGTTTGGTTAACTATTTATGCCATTTACTGGCGCCCGCTCACAAACGCATCTGCACGAGAAACATAATAAACACTACACGCTCACAGATACACAAAGTGACACGTATATACACACTAAACATATTGACAGGTAAATATATATATATATATATATATATATATATATATATATAGACTGCATATAGAAATGAAAACCATTATATGTAGATACATTTTTCAATTCAATATGAGATTCTCTACAGTGCAACGCGCTTTACAATGTACTCTAAAGTAAATAACTGCGAGGAAGCAAGTATATACTCGCTTGTAACACTGCGGGGAGATTGATTTTCATTACGCTTGTAACTCAATCTGTGTGATTAAACATACGTGATACCGCTGGCGTTTAGAACAATAAAGTTAGAAATTGTAGAACATTTGTTAAATACCGGACAACGGCTAGATTATCTCTTATAATATATATACATATATATATATATATATATATGTGTGTGTATATATATATGTGTATATATGTATACGTGTATGTGTGTGTAAGGGTGTGTGCGCGCGTGCAGAAACATATAAGACAAGTCATATGATAAAGTATTATGCACGCAACTCCTCTTCACGTTTCCTCTTTTTGGCAGATATTGTGCATCATATATTCGAAGCAGACCCTTTTGTCTATCACTAAAGTGAAGCTAAAATTGTCATAAGATTACCTGACTTAAAGCCAACGTATACTGTTCCTGAGTTTATGGTCTCAGTAGATATTTTCTATCAATAACAAATTTTGTTATTAATAATATGCTTTTTTTTATAATTCCACATATTCAGTAGCAAAAATGTGTGCGTAATTTTATGATCTCGGGTTTTTCAATGATTCCTCTGTCCCAGGAAAAGAACTGACAGCTTCTCCCCATATTTGATGTGTACTTCATCGTTTTTTTCTCATAGAGTGAAGCCGGAAGTTTTTCAAAGATTTTTGTAACCCCATAAACGAAGAGAAGCATTTCTCAAAGGTATAAAGTGCTTTTCACATCCACATTAATGTGACAATGATAGTTACTTGAGTGTATTTTTCGAGCAAGTTCTGCACAAAGGATGTGTATCAATGTAAAATATGTATGTTATACGGGTCAATATTGTGCATTATACATATATACAGCAATGTCTAAATTATATGCACCAACTGAAAATCAAAATTATTATCCAAACTTAAATATTTAAAGATTGGACATAATGGAGTAAACATAAATACATCTATAATATCAATAATAAATATTTGACATGCGTTAATTTGGCTACGAAACTACTTTTATTTGTTTTTGCAAATTATTGTTTTTATCGTTTCAAGTGCTACGATTTAATTTCTTCCACACTTCGTGAGGTTTAGTCTCTCATTCTCTTTGATGAAAATTTGTGTATGCATCTTATTTTCATGGATGGGGCCACTACTTTTCAATGCGATTTACATTCGAGGATCAAGGAATGCATTAGAACACTGGAAGCCTTTTTTCCCAAACGAACATATTTAAACTGTTGACGTATGGCATGGCGCATCGCCTTGTTGAGAGATTACACCACTTTGAATGTTATTATTAAATATTTTTATCAAATAGTATTGCTAAACATGTTCCTACATGTTAATATATATTGCGGAGTTTATACTGCCTTTGGATGTGTAACAACAACTCAGTGCGTGAAGATGCCCCGCAGTTCAATACAATTACACTTCTTTTTTTCTTAATTTACGTTTGGAACCAGACAATCGGTATGATATACTTTTCATTCTATACAGCAAACACAAACAGTTCCATGGATGACAAAAATATTATGGAAAAAAGGAGCATTTGCCAAAATTTGTTAATAGATGTTCTTTATGTGTATTCACATGAAATTAATGTGTTTTTTCTAGTGTTAAAATAAGAAGCTGCTTACATAGCTTGAATTACTTTCGCTAGAGCAAACAATTTGGACAAAATGAGCAGGTGCCTATTTTCATTTTTTATTGTTGCAAATTCCAGTCATTTCCTTGTTGGCCTGAGACAAAAGTGGTTTCTTTCTTGTTTTGCACCATTTTTACCCGCATCTAATAAACGTCTTCTGATTGTTCAAGCTAAGACAATCTTGTTTGCATCGTAAATTAACAGAAATATCTCATTAATTGTTGGTCTCATTTGCAAGCGATGAAAATTTCAATGTTTTTTCTTGTAGACTATGAAATGAATTGTCCTTTCGTGTTTTTTGCACGATTTGTTTCTGTGTATATTTTAAATCGTTGTTCAAATTATCTTCTCCAACCATTCAAGCTTCCTGGCAATTTGTACCCGAAGATATCCTTCACGTAATAAAGCAACTGTTTATGCATTTAAATCTGTGAAAACCACCTCGTTGGAAATATTTCAAATTAAATATACTATCATATAAATGACAGGGAGTAATTATTACTAGAAGAAGAAAAAACACATCTTAGCATGACAAGATATCATAAATATTGGAATTGATTTTGTATGAAACTCACGAAAAAACTTGAAAAACGCTTTAACGTATATAAATATTACAATCTACAGTAAAATAGGTTATATTTGCTCTCCACTGTTCACTGTGCAATACTTAACGTTTCAATGCATAGCTTTAAACCCTTATCTATATTTTAAAAGTTCCCCTTCAATCATTCATATATATGTTTCCTTTATGCGTGTATACATACACACACACACACACACACACATATATATATATATGTATATATATATATATATATATATATATATATATATATATATATATATATATATATATATATATGTGTGGGTGTATTTATGTGTGTATATATAAATATATACACATATATATGTGAATATATACTACTATTAATGTAGGAGTTTTGTGTACATACATATGCATGTGAAAAACATTATGCCCGTGCATTACAAAACAAAAACAAACAAAGAAAATACATCTTTGTGATATGTGGCACATGGAAATGGCATTACTCCACAAAAACCCTAGCTGATGTGCCCATTATCTGAAATTTTCATTTGAACTAATCTCCTTCTATTTTTCGGTTTTCTTATGAAATTGCTTATAGTAAAGTAATACGTGTAATTATATTTGGGCCGGTATTTTGTATAATTTATATTTGCATATTATTTGCGTAAAAATGTTATATCAAACACGACCCTCTTTCTATACATGTTTACATTTGTGTATGTGCATATTCTTTGTTTAAAGGATTTCCTAAAACACTCTGCAGTCGATATTTGGTCGATGCGAAACTTCATACATATGGAAATCGAACATATACGAAATTTATAGACAGGTTTTTGCCGCCTAAAATAGTGCAAAAGTGTGAAAATTTAAAATATGAAATTTGCTCGGTGAAGTTCGAACAATGTCATTATAAATATATACGTGTGACGTAATTGCTAATAGTTCACGTTCTATTCTTACCTTTGCAGCAAAAGTGTCTTAATAGTACAGAAATTTACGCCAAATGAAAAAAATACATAATGAACTAAATGTTCTCAGTGATACACTAAATTTACATTTACTATCTTAAAATCATTACGATATTTTAAGTCCATTACAATTTAATAACACATACGAATTCTGCATTACTTAAAATATAATATTTAAGCCTATTTTACTAGCAGACCATGCCGGACGATCTAATGGTATACATTGATACGAATTAAAATTTGAATTTCATTCTGTAAAAAAAAGAAAATAATCTACGATAATTTATGTTTAAATAAATCATAGGAAATGTCAATATTTCTGTCGTTAATCAATGCATATTTATCGAATACATCATCTTCACAACGAAAATGGTTGAAGTATAATTT
>NC_136489.1:34095514-34120514 GCF_053919585.1 Euprymna scolopes
AATATATATAATTCCTAATGAACCGCCCCCTTAAGTATACACTTCATCAAATCTCCACACTAACGTAATGTACTTGCAATAACCCTTATCCCTGAGTGGCTTCCGGGCCTTGATATGTGGTGATCACTGTGTAAAAAATATATATATGGCGGTTCAGCTACACTGAATATTTTGCGTTTCATCCACTATAGGATTCGTCAGGCTTATGCATAATTCTGACGAATCCTCTAATGGATGAAACGCAGAATATTCAGTGTAGCTTAATCGCCATATATATTTTATAAATTACTAACTAGCTCTACCTACGTATTGAGCACTTTTGAAGTAAATACTTAATGTTTACGCATAAATCTATACTTTCGTATATTAAATTTATGTGAGTAAATGAAGTATATATATATATATATATATATATATATATATATATATATATATATATATATATATATATATATATACTAGCCCTACCCTGACACGCTTTGCCGTGGCTGAATTTGGTTTAATGGACAAATCTAATAAAAAGAGAAAATGCATGTTTCTTATATTCTTAGTACATCAATCCACTCCAAAAAGTAAAAAAAGATGACGAAAATGAAAAAAAAAATGTATTCTTGCAGAATTTGTCCGGATCCTCGGGAGTTTCCGTCAATCATGGTTTGGGCTCGACCAACAATCAGTGGGTGAAGCCGAACGTAGCAAAAATCTTGAAACGCTAAATGTGTTATTTTTTGTTTGTTTTCTATATACAAAAATGTGAGTTAGTAATCAATATTTTGGTGATGGGGTTTACTATACACTGATTCGAAAAAATTGTCCAAAAACAAATAAACGAAAGCAAAAGTAAGGTAAGTTACGTTTCTACCTAACTGGATTTTTTTTTTTTTTTGTTTTTTCATGTAATGCAAACTTTTTAATGCCCTATGAAACAGGAACGGACTCTGTTGAATACGTTAAGTTTGAGAAACTGGTTGGAAACTAAAAACTATACAAAACAGTGTCAGAAATCACCGAATATATGTTCCCATGATATAGGCTGACATAATCGGGAGGTTTCTGACAGTATTTCGCATATATTTTTAGTTTTAACTCACTTTCTCAAACTTAACGTAATCAACAGTGTCCCACCCCTATTTGTATCATTCAAACACACCGATAAACACTGTTTTTCGAGCCGACTAAACGGTACATTAAATGAAAACTAAACAGATAAAAATAAGTTGTCAAAAAATGTTTCGGTTTGCATTATGCACACTCCTTCCGTTCAGCCTTATTTCAATCCTGTCCAACATATTCCCCTTTCTGGTTATAATTAAATAGTAATTATAATATGAAAAGCCAATCAACTTTTAAAATAGATACAAAATCGATATCTCTAACGAAACCTGTCTTTGTTAATACCCAAATATTGAATACATACTTTTTAAAAATACCATCAAGGGCAACGCGACTAAGCATATTTAAATATGTAGGCATTTGTTTCATAGATTTCCACGTAGTATTGCATATTCAACGCAACTCTACTTTTAATAATAAACGCCAGTAACCTCAAGAACCTTTATACAATTAACAAATATACGCAACCGATGGAACTTTACATTTGCTCATATATGTGTATAAGATCTGGTCTATCAATAGACGTGCAATGACACTTATGTTTTTTTTTTATCGCTATGCAGATGTACTTATGGTGAGCGAGACACAGCTGTTAGAGAATAACAGGAAATATCGGTTAACATATAGACGTAAAAGATGATCCCGAAATAGTTGACAAATCGATTTTAAAAGAAGAATCAGTTGTATATTTAGTACAAGTAAAATAAGAAACGATAAAAGGGATGAACAAAAATACATTTACAGAAAAACAAATAGCAGTGATTATGATAAGAGGACGACGACGACGACGACGATGATGATGATGATGATGATGATGATGGAACTCTTCAAATATTTTACACTTTGACTATGCTTCCTAGCTTTCTTATAAACACCCGTTTTGGATAAAAATTACCTGTGTAAAATAAGACATGACTAGAAAGTTAACGTTGTTGTTGTCGTTGTGGTTGTTGTTGTTGTTCTTGTTGTTGCTGTTGTTGTTGTTGTTAACAGCAACATTTGCGAGAAATGTACATTTAGATATATGCAAGAAAAGAAGGTTGTAATAAAGGTTGTAAATATAGTAAAAAATAGTATGAGTATATTCCAGAATAACTAATAGAGAATGTGAAATTATTGCGGGATATTTATATTCAAGGTGATTAGTTGATTGAAGCAAGGATAACAGAACAAGTTTTTTTTTTGGGGGGGGATCACTAGGCTAAATCATTTAACAGTGCAAGCTGATGTGAATGTGGATGGAAAAGGAAATATGCAAATACTTGAAAAGCATGATAACACCTTTTAGATGATGAATAAGTTAAAAATGCAACCTATTTGGATGGAAGTCATTGGATTGTAACACAAGGACTTGACAAGAGGGGTGGCGGCTATAGGGATACATTGCGATAACCAATTACTTTTAAAATGCATTGTTGTGAACCACTAGCATGTTGAGGGTGTGCTGCATGACTGCGGGGAGGGGGTGATGGTAGACTATGTTCATTTCTTATGATCCCCCTATCTGTATCAAATCTCCGGTTCCAACAGTGTAACACAAATTTGATCAATATAATAATAATAATAATAATAATAATAATAATAATAATAATAATAATAATAATAATAATAATAATTATAATAATAATAATAACAACAACATTGATCAATATAATAATAATAATAACATTGATCAATATAATAATAATAATAATAATAACAACAACAACAACACACCATTTTAATAAATAAAATATGAAATTTGCACAACTAAATAAGCGAGTCAGAGTGAGGTTCCCATGACACGTGCTTGCGTAAGCGGGCTTTAATTAAGACCAGTGCTTATTAAACGTGGTAAGTCTTTATTGTTATGTGCTTTTGTCATGAAAACTACTAAAAGTAATATTATTACTAATTTTGCTATTTATTACAATATCACCACACTTCAATTTTCAAATATAAATACAAGTATATTATATCTAGACATAATGCTAGTTTTATTATCGGAATTATTTTGTCAAAAAGTAAAAGAAAAAGTGCCGCGGAAATAAAACATCTAAAATTTACAACGAAATGACGTCGTTGCTAGCAACCAGTCTTTTTTGTAACAGTAACACGCTAATAACGTTGAAGAAGTTAACATAATGTCATCTGTCAGGAAAGCAGAAGAAAGTCACCGACTTCACATTCCGTCATATTTTACCAGACTTGAGAGTGTCTAGGTAATATGCCAAATCAAAGCCCCGACCTACCTGGGCAAGTTGAAAATTTCCAATTTATCACATTATTAATACTATGGATAATAATCCTATAACAAATAAGAATACATTGTGTCCAATCTTCTACAGAAAACACCTTTTCTCTTCCCTGCTACCTCTTTCGCACAGAATAGATGTTGCGAGTTTTCCCTGCTTTATCTTTGTTTTTGTGGCAGGTGCTCGGCTGAGCTCCATACTATAGTCCGCCGTCGGCAAACTTTCACAATAAACATCTGTCTAGCAGAAAACACTATCACTATTTTTCCCCACTCTTTATCTGTGCCTAAATTTAAGCGTAGATTCCATGAGCAAAGCTCCTTTCATAGAACTGCACGCCTTAGAACTGCACGTCTTCCGTTTTCCTGCTTTCCTGCTGACTACAATATGATCGTCTTCAAGACTAACGTAAACAAGTTTTTTGATGAGCTGTTCCATATAAGTTAACAAATTTACCGAATTTCCATTACTAACGGTTACTATATTGTCCAATTTCTATCGTACACTCTTTAACCCTTATACTCGAGTGGTTTCTTGACCTTGATAAGTGGTGATGTATTTGTAAAAAACACTTTTTATTATTATTAACAATCGATGATGATGATTTGCTTTCAAATTAGTAAATTAATGAATGTATAATCTTACACGCTTGTATTGGATTCTACTTTCTCAACTACTAGCAGGGGTGCCCGGCGTTGCTCGGGTGTTTGGAGGTGTATGCTGTGCAAAAAAAGCAAAAAAAAAAAGGTTACTTTTTTAAAACTTTGACCCCTAATATGACCCCGTAAAATTTATAGTTCGGGCTCAAATCACTTTATTAAGTTAGATCCAGGTTGAAGGAACCTGTATTTAAAATTCCAAGTGTCTAGACCCAAAATTGTCGGAGGAGTTTGGTAGAGTTCTTAAAGGTCAAATTGTTGAAATTTGACCCCTTAACAGCCAAATTTCTGGCTGACACCCGTCACATCGATTTTCCCACATCTCAGTACCCGGTATTTAAAATTTCGAGTCTATAGACTAAAAATTGACAGAGTTATTGCGTAGGGAAATGTACACGGACAGACATACACACAGACACACAGACAGACAGACACGTTCACTTTTATAGATATAAATATATGTATGTCATTCTCTAATTCTATAAAGTAAGAATACTAATAAGCAACTGATCCACACTATACGAAGTTAATGATGTTTAACATTACTAAATGTAAATGAATTTAAAAAGTAACCGTCTGTACGCGGAATTTTATTATTGCTGAAAAGAATTCGCAATTGATTACATATCATCATGAACATTATGTAACTAGTATTAAGATTTGGATGAACAAGAAAGCTTGAGTGGAATAAGTATTTTAAAAAGTCACACTATTCTCATTACATGTGTTCGAAAAATATATTTAATTTATTCGTTTTAATTACAAAGTGCATTATTTTACTTAGTTGGAAATTATAACCAGGTTACGCCAGTAAATAAGTAACAATGGCAGTAGTGATTATGATAATGATACTAACATTAACTCTGCTACTTCTACTATTATGGTTAATAATAATAATAATAATAATAATAATAATAATAATAATAATAATAATAATAATAATAATAATAATAATAGTTGTAAATTTGAGCTGGAATTTCTATTAAAACTGGTGAAATGTTCGAGCGATACATCCTAATACATGAGCAAACATACTGCGCAATCTTAGATGAAGAAAATTAAAATTAAAAAATATACTAAATACTTTCTTTTTATATTAAACTACTGGACTCGATTTTTAGAAATAAATAACAAACTCGTGACCTTTATATGCATGTTTCTGAAGTTACTTTCTAAATATTTTTTTTCAGAATATAAATGGGTGTTTCTCGCAGTCTATCTCATAAATTTTTCATCCTCGAGTCGATTTGAGGAACTAATAAAATTTAGTCCATTTTCAAATAAAATCAAACTAGTGTGAAAGACGACGATGGAAGACTTGAAATTCCAGGCCAGATAGGCTAATTTCCGCAGCAGCAGTAAATGCCCCAAAAGATTCATGCGAAAATGCCCAACAGAAAAAAAAAACATCCAATTGGATTTAGGTAGAGAAGAAATACGTTTACTTCAGCTTTAAAATAAAGACAATTGGAATATTATGCCGTAACAGAACAATAACTATATACACATTGCGGTGTGCAGTATGATAATAGCATAAAAAATAAAAAGAGAATGAAAACGCAGGTAAAAACAAAATATTGATATGTAGACAGAATTAAATTATAATTTATGTTACAATCTATATAACATATCATATTGACTACATCTATATAACATATCATATTGGCTTGAAAATGTACCTTTTAATACCGTTCTATCAGCGAAAACTCCACCATGACGTTAACATACCATTTAATTTTGCTTGATATCTTTAAGGTGTTGTTGATAAACTGTGAGGAAAATTGGAAAAACGTACCCTTCACCAACACTGGCACTTAGGATTAAAGATTTGACATCGAGATGAATATAAAAGTATAGATATCGACCTATAAATCTGATACATATAGACACCATAGATATAGGATATTCATCCTAAAAACATATTGGATAAGCGCATATAAAAAGCATCCTACTTCTTATATAGATAAAACGATAAAAAAGACGAGGTATATTTGAAATCTAACGAAAATAATTCATAGCCTGTTTTTTTTTAAAGCGAAATTCATGGGATAGATGATTATGATTATGGTGATGATAGTTGTGATTGTGATGGTTGTGGTTCAAAGAGAACCAGAGCCTTTTAAATATTTATTGCAACCAATTCACGTAATGACGAAGAAGACTATCGAATGTCGTTGTAACGACCATGCGAATCCGTTTGGAAATATTATCTGAGTGAGGGACACTGGAATTTTAGGGAGAATTTTAGACATCCTCATAACTAGAAAGCCATCAATAGTTGTCAGTTTAAAAGTTCTCTTGATATGTTTGGTGAGTAATTTAAGGAAATAAGATTAATAAAATTCGGAGTCGATTTTCGAGAAGACTAAGAGTTAATACGTTACAATCGGATGTAAGTACTAAAATAAAAGAATTCCAAAGAAAAAAGACACTTTTGTGGAATTCTAAGAAGGTTTCACAGAATCAGACTCCATGCACCCAATTCCTATTTTTCAATAACCAATCACAAACACATGTGTTGATTCTGATAAGTAACTATATTAACAAAATTGAATATACGTAAAGAAAAAAGTGCATTGAAAAAATAGAAGAAAACATCAGCGAGGAAAATTGATGATTGGAAAACCGATTGAAAATTAAATTGCGATAAATGATGTAATCAATGTCTAATTCATAAACGTTGTGCAGATGTATATTTGTTTCTATCTGGCGTGTCTCTTTCGAAAGTTTAGGTCAGAGAGCAACGTGAAGCCAGTGAGATAGGTACATTTTAATAGAAGGCGCTTTTTTCGTGTTTCCGGTAAAAATTGTTACCAGGGAATAAAAATATAAAAATTCAATTTGGCAGACATCAGTACATTAAAAGACTTATCTGTGCGCAAACCCAAATATACACTTTTATGTCAAACTTGGTGTATCTCTAAACATGTGATGCGCATGATACGATAGCTCAAACAGTACCGATAATATAACGGGCGCTATTCATATAAGTTAAAATAATGAATACAAAATTTGCGACGAAGTAAAATATCATACTTAAGCGATTTCACAACTAGACAAGCCGGGTGGCTACGTAGTTTCATATATATTTCATTGAGTCTTTATCAATTCAAAATAAAATCAAACAATAATATATCTTAGTATCTACACTCACTCTTCTAAGAATGTCTCATTATCTCACTGACTAGGTAGGCGAATCTAACTCGCAAATAACAATTTTCGTATCTCCAATATAAGTATCTGTAATAGCAAAAAAAGTCAATAAATTGGGTATAGATTTTTGGATTGGTCTATCAACACATCTTGGTTACTGCAGGAGACAAATAGTTGAAGACACCAGATATTCCTTTACGTTGTTTATCGATTGGAATTGGAACGAAAAAGCACGTGAGCAGTATAGTTGGAGAAATACAATACGTTTTGTTCGCTTGGCATAATTTAGACACATATACTTGCAGAAAGAGAAAAGAAAACTATTAACAGACAGGACTAAAAATAAAGGCAGTAGAACAGCAACATGTATTTGAATAATATTGTCATTAAGTACGCACTTAAAAAAACACAGTGTGAACTGGTACGTTCAAAATACAAAGTCCAAGTAAAATGTAGCATGTATTAGTGAATTCTGCGTTATTGCATAAATTTCCTCAGTTTTTCAAATATGTATTTTGTATTATGTAAAACAGCTCCGGTTTTTGACGTTTCTGAATTTTTGAGATGTGAACTGGTTATTCGTATTATTTGGATTCATCGAACTACTGTTCTTATCAGGAGTGATTTCCACCAACTTCTAATGGAACAGTTGACCTGCTTCAGGTCTATTTTATCGTTACTTCAATGGCAAGTTCTCGTCAGAGCTCCGATCCCTGGTCCCCCCGCCAATCCTTAACGAAAAACATGCCTCTAGCTGAAACCACTGTCAATAAATTTCACCATTCTTTTACTGTGCCTAAATCAAACCGTAGATTCCATGAACAAAGCTTCTTTCTTAGAAGTGCACACCTGTGGAACTCTTATCTGTTTCCTTTTTTCAACCCTGACTACAACTTGGATGACTTCAAGTCCAATATAAACCCATTTCTGGTAAACCGGCCCCTTAAGTAAGACACTTTATCAAATCTCCATTACTAACGATTACTACGATATTATTCCATTGATTACGGTACACGCAATAACCCTTACCCACGAGTGGCTTCCGGGACTTGATAAGTGATGAATACCATGTAAAAAAAATATTGAGGAACGTAGTTTCTGCCGAACTCGGGGATATGTACGGAATTTGGCGCAGAAACCTGTATTTCCTTCACGGGGGTAGCATGCTCTTGTTCCGTCAGCCACCTCTTTGAAGTGATCCAAAGCATTTCGCAATTGTATTTTAAGGCCGCCCTCACTCATGATTATACTTTCCACCTTCGGAAAATATCATTTTTTACAATTGATTTTTCAAGTACTCTAAACACTTCGCCACGGGTCCTTGCGGAAAATTCTAGTACGAATTTTAGGATCTTTAAACCTATTTTTCTTTGTAGTGGTATATATCACTATTTATTGCGAAGTATTACTATATATTAATGTATATATGTGTGTATGTATATGCATATATATATATATATATACACATATGAATATTAATGTTTTACTTATTACTTGTATATGTTATGTATTGTTTATAATTAATGGCTCCCCTATCGTATTAAATTATATACTAGGTCAATTTAGCAATTAGTTATTCCCCCATCATATGTGCTGCTTATATGAGACGGCTTACTCTCTACCGTTCATCCCTTCGATAATTTTTACATTGCCCCTAAGTGGTACACGGATTCCTTTTTCTTCCAGATATGTCAGGCTATACCTGGTTTTTAATCCCTCCATATACTTCGACTTTTCAATGTTTTTTTTTTCTAATAGTGCTTTTAGTGGACGACACGGTGCATCTTTGTATAGTTTTAAACATTTACATGGAGATTCATATATACAGTTCTTTGTAATTATTTGTATGTAGAGAGTTTCTATACCAACTGCAATGTTTTTCTAAGAGGTGTCCGATGGTGTCTGATCCAGATTTCTATGTGCTGATGGCATGCTCTCTGTACAGATGTTTCGGTGGAAGGACGATATAAACCCCTTACCAGTGCGGGTTATCAGCAGATCTAGGAACGATACTATGTTATTATGTTCTTTTTTATATCGTGAACGTATAGTTAGTCAGGTCGAGTTCACATGATCTAGTAACGTTTGAACATCTTCCTGATAAGGCGAGAGTATGAATATGATATCTACATATCACAACTACATTGTTGTTGTAGTGGTGTTGATCCTAATGCCCTTAACTCAAAATATTCCATGAACCCCTCTTCCTGCCGATATCTATAATATAAAGCTGAACGCCTGCGTGTGTGTCTGGTCACGAATAGGCTCCTATATGGCTGGCTATTATAGAAAACTGATCATATATAATGATAGAAGATGTATCGAGACACAGAAATGGGTATGTTTGCTTTGGCATAATGATGATTCATTAAAATTGTAGGGTCTGCGTACGCACCTCGTCCACAAAGTATGGAAATAAAGAGATAAAAATTAAAAAAAATCGTTTACAAGTCTTTTTGGTATAGATGGACATAATAATTTGATAATATGTTTTAACTTAAATAGGGATGGTTTAATAAAATTGTGGAGTCTGCGTTCGCGCCTGGCCTCCATAGAAGAGAAATGGGCACAAACTTTAATAAAGGATTTCCATACCTCTCTGCGTAAGTATACTTTGATAACTATGTTTCATTTTGAAGAAATATGCTATGATGAAATTGTGGTGTGTTCGTTCGCGCCTGACCGCCATAGAATGTAAATATGTCACAAAGTTAAACCAGGTTTATTAACATAGATCCAGAGAATAATACGATAGGTGTTTCAGTGTGCACAGGTATAGTATAATAAACTAAATGGTTTATCTATTTTTACTTTTATCATATTTTGCTTTGGTTTTGACACAACCAAATTCGAAGCTATCTCTTTACAACCCTTCCTTTTCAAAATCTATCATACTTTCCTAAATCAAACTCCATTTTCTGTAGGCTGTTTTTGAACTCAGTGAACAACGGGTACTTTTTCTAGTATATATATATATATATATATATATATATATATATATATATATATATATATATATATATATATATATATTTCTGTTGTGTGTATTGATATGCATATTACCCCTCCTCTTTTCTATTGATTTAAAAAGAAAATACCATTTTCTTATGTATGCGGTGTGGAATTGCATTCACTAGCGAAAGATCTAGCTAATTTGCATATTCTTTTAAACATTCATTTAAAGTAATTCCCTATTAGTTGCTTCGGTTGCCTAATTAAATACTCATCTTTAGTAAACTATTACGTTTAATTATATTCATGCAGATATTCTACATGGTTTATACTTGCATAATATTTGCGTAAAAAGTTTATAGTAAACAGATTATTTTTTACATATATACTTCTGTATACCTATATATTTTTGTGTAAATTTTTCCCCACAAAACTCGTCCTAGAGTTTTAGTCTACATACACGAAACTTTATATATAAGGTATGTGTATCCATGCAAAACTTTATATTTGGTGTTTAGCCCGAAAAGATTGGTGCAAAATGTGTAAATTAAAAAAAAAAAATTGCCAGTTGAATGCCTGCATTACGAAGACATTCCGGAGTAGCTATTCGTTCATGTGTTAATTTTAAGCCTTTCAGTAAATATGTTTTGACGACAGAGGCAAAATAAATCGTGAGATAAACATTTTGGTTTCGACGCCGGCGCATGATTTTTTTTTTTGTTTTAATACTTTTAAAATAATTACTACATATTCCAACCAATCAATCAATGAATCAATAAATGAATATCTCTCTCTCTCTCTCTCTCTCTCTCTCTATATATATATATATATATATATATATATATATATATATATATATATATATATATATAAGTGAACATGCCTGTGTGCCTGTATGTCGGACCGTCCGTATGTGTGTCTGTGTACATTTCCCTACAAAATAACTCTGTTATTTTTCGTCTACATACACGAGTCTTATATATTTTTAATCTAAAGACTCGAAACTTTGTATACTGGACACTGAGATTTGGGAAAATCGATGTGATCGGTTTTAGGCCAGAAATTTGGCTGTAAATGGATCAAAATTGAACGATTTGACTTTTGAGAACTCTACCAAACTCTTCCCACAATTTTGAATCTGAACACTTGAAATATTAGATATAGGTTCCTTGGATATGGATCTAACTTAATGACTAGATTTTAGCCCCCAAGCAATAAACCTTAAGGGGTCATAATAGGTGCCAATTAAAAAAAAAATGATCTTTTTTATTTTTATTTTTGCTCAGCATACACATATGCAACTTAATATAAACACATGCGCATAACCTTATGAACAGTACATAGAGTCAGAAGAACGATAGACGAACTGCTAGTATATATATATAAAAGTGAAACTGTCTGTATGTGTCTGTTTGCGTATATTTCCCTACAAAATAACTCTGCCAATTTTCAGTCTACAGACTCGAAATTTGATATACAGGGTACTGAGTTTTGGGAAAATCTTTGTAATCCGTTTTCAGCCAGAAAGTTGGCTGGTAAGGGGTTAAAGTTCGACGGTTTGACCTTTGTGAACTCTACCGAACTCCACCGACAATTTTAGGTCCAAACACTTTACATTTAAGATATAAGTTCCTTGGATAGGGATCTAACTTTATAACTTGATTTGAACCCAAAGCAATAAATGGTAAGGGGTCATAGTACGGGTCGAATTAAAAAAATATCCTCTGCAGTCTCTACCAAATAATTTAGACAATTTTTGCTCTAAAAATTTGAAATTAAACATAAAGAGTATTCAGAGATAGGGGCAGTTTTTAATCGGCTTGTGTCGACAATTTGAGCTACGAATATATAAATGTATGTATGTATGTATATTTGCATGTCTGCCTAAAACTTACAACCGAGGCAACAGATTTTCACAAGTTCAGTATCGTTTTGAAGCTTGAACTTTCAAATGATAAATACCGAAACATTGTTTAAACACATTAATTCCTTCACCCTCAAATGGGCACTTTTCATCAGAGAGGTGTCGTTCTTTCGCTGATCTTTTCGAAAGTTATACTTTCTTTTCGATTGTCCAGCCGTAATTTTAACCTACGTCACTTCCGGTTTGGAGTGGTCGTAACAGAAATGATGCCACGTCTTTTCATGTCCTTTTCCTCGTTCGCGGTACGGGGTCGAATTTGCCTTCTTACTACCAATTTTTTTTTGCGCAACGCACACCTGCAAACACCCGTTCAACGCCGGGAACCCATGCTAGTTTCTATAAAAGTTAAAGTGTCAGTCTGTATGTCTGTCTGTCTTTGGGTCTGTCTGTCTGTGTACATTTCCCTACACAATAACTCCCCAAACCTCTCCTCCAATTCTGTGGTGTAAACACTTGGAATTTAAGATATAGGTTCCTTGTACATGGATCTTACATAATAACTTGATTTTAGCCCAGATCGATAGTGTAAAGGTGTCATAATAGGGGCCAAATTAAAAACAAAATTGACCTCTGCGGTCTCTACGAAATTACTCAGAAGATTTCTGTTCTAAACATTTGAAATTTTACATAAAGATTGTTCAGTGATAAGGCAAGCTTTTTATTCGGTCTGGGTCGAAAATTTGAGCTAACAATATATAAATGTATGTATGTAAATGTGCATATCTGCATAAAAGTGTCGACAGAGGCGACAGCTTTTCACAACATCGGTATCGCTTTGAAGTTCGACCCTTCACACGACAAATACTGAAAAAATGGAAAAAATATTAATTTCTTCACCTCACCTGCGCAATTATCTACAGGGCGTGGTCACTTTTTCACCGATATTTTCGAAAGTCATAACCTCTTTTCGATTGTGTAGCCTTAATTAAAACATACATCACTTCCGGTTGGCGATGGTCGTAACAGCAATGACGTCGCGTTTTTTCCCGTTCTTTTCCTCGTTCGCGGAACGGGTTGGAGCCTGCCTTCCTAAACTATTTTTCTTGCTCAACACACACCTCCAAATACCCGAGCAACGCTTGGAACCCATGCTCTCTCTCTCTCTCTCTCTCTCTCTCTCTCTCTATATATATATATATATATATATATATATATATATATATATATATATATATATATATATATATATATATATCAATCAGATTCCACCACGAATTATACAGAAGATAAACACCCCAAGTATATTGTCAATTGGGATGCAAGTGCATTCCTTCAGTGAGGCATCCGAAATCAATTAATAACGTGCCCTTGTCAGATTTTCAACAGTGGATAATTTCGTTAACAGACTCATTGAGACTGGTTAAAATAAATGGAATATTATAATTGTTTTCTTATTATTTCCACGGTTTACATTTATGTAATATATCATTCCAATATATAAGCAAAAAACAAAACAACAAGGGAACAAATTATACTTCATTTATATTTTTTTGAAAGTTTACAATTATTTGGACTTAAACGAGACAGTTTTCAAAATTTATTTTGTGAGAAAAATTTCGGGTTTGGAATCTGATTAGACTTATTTAAAGCAACTCAAGCTTAATACTATCTGAACATGTTTTCCTACTTTTAGTTACGTTATCTTATATTATACTGATTTTGTATGTATACATTACTCATTATTATTTTTTACTTTAATACTTAAATCAAGTATTCTACTAATGATTTTTTGTGTGTTTACTAGAGTGGGTTTAGTAAACAATATATTTTTTTATATTAAGAAGTGGTCCATTATAATCGCTAGCGGTTCTCAGTCAACTGTTATCCGCGCTGATATGTTCGATTCAAATATACTGCTTTGAGCCAATTTTCACCCAGTAAGGTAAAATTAAAAAAAATATATACAAAATTATCATAAAATGTAATGTAATCAATATAACAACAATTACGTACTATGTGTGAATAGTTTTATAAAGAGAACATGTTATCATGCAAGTGAAAATATCAACCTAGAACCGTAAAAATAAAATAAATAACGCGTATGAGTACTTAGCATGGACACTCTATTAACGAAATATCGTTTTCTAACGAAGTGATATATATATATATATATATATATATATACATACATATATATATATATATATATATATATATATATATATACATATATATATACATATATGTGTACATCTATAACATAATATGTTTTGGAAGAATTATATACAAAATTATAATGCATGGTGTATAGGTTTAAAGTAATACATTCATTTTTATTGAGCTTAATATATATTTGAACATTGAAAAAATATCGAAATTCAGATTGTTATAAGGACGATATAATTAATGTTAACATAAGCAAGGTATATATATATATATATATATATATAAATATATATATATACATATATATATATATATATTTATATATATATATATGTATGTAGGTGTGTATATCTACATATATTTATATATGGGGATGTATATTTGTATATAGAGAGATATATATGGAGTCATATACGTCTATTAAGTATTCGTTTATGTATATATTTAAATATATATATATATACATATATATACATATACAAATATATACATATACATATATACATACATATATACATATATATATACATATATAAATATATACATATATACATATATTAATATATACATATATATATATATGAATATTCATATATAAATAAATACATATATAAATATGCACATATACGAATATTTAATACAAGTATATGAATACGTGTGTTAGCTTTTATATTCCCGAGAGTAAATCCCTTGATTTACACATACGATACCTCAAAATAGGACAGACCAAAGGATCATGTATATATATATATATATATATATATATATATATATATATATATATATATATATATATATATATATTTATATATGTATATATATATTTATATATGTATATATATATATATTTATTTGTGCATATGTGTACATATAATTATATATGTATATATATATATATATATATATATATATATGTGTGTGTGTGTGTGTATGTGTGTGTGTTTGGGTGTGTGTGTATATATAAAAACCTTTATTTTTATATAATTATTTCACCCGCTTCTGAAAAATCAAAGTTGAATCCAATTAAATTATTGGATAAACTCCGCTTCTGACATTTGCGAATGCATTTATCAGACAATATTTTTAACCGTTTTCCCTGTAATCCGATTAAATTTAATGCACTTGAATATTCTAGATCTATTTTTAATATTTATATTTACACTCTTTTTTGTTAAGATAGGTATCCTTCTACATTGCAGTATCATACATTTTGAAGTAATTTTATGTTCTTATAAAATAGTATTGTTCCTTTTTCGAAAAGTATTTACTTTGCTGAGGGGCTCGATTGTTTACACAAACACATACACACACCCACAAACACACACACATATAAATATATATATATATTTATATATATATATATATATATATATATATATATATATATATATATATATATATATACTTATGTGTGTATTTTAAGAGAAAATTCACATTGTAAAAAAATTGTCTGAAAACTTAAATGCATATATATATACATCAAAATTTGTGTACGGTTATCATTAACGGTGTATTAAAAAATAATTCAATAAACCTATTTGAAACATTCATGTGTTGAACGTACCTAGATTATAATTTGGAGCATCCGCTGAGATGTATGTTGGGAAATAGGGTACTAGGGGGTGTTCATATATTATTTGTATATATATATATATATATATATATATATATATATATATATATATATATATATATATATATATATATATAACGAACAAGTTAGGTATTTTATACTCGAGACGTCTATCGCCATCCTTGTCAGTGGCAAAATGAGGGTGTTTTGATTAAAAAAAAACAGGGTGAAAAACCAAACATAAGGGGCAAATTTGAACGTTCACTTTGACATAAGAATTTGACAACATGTATCTTCAGGTGTTCGTAATAAAAATAAAATCTTACTCAGCCCTACCCAAAATAAGTTCGATGCCGCAAATTGACGACATTTATTGGGGAATCCAGAATCTTCGGGTGTATATATGGACGACTTCTTTTCAATTCTATTTCGAGAACGAAACTCTCGAATTCGTCTCCGTTGCGAGAATAGAACTCTCTTGTTTAGGCAGAAAGGTGCGACAATACCATGGATGTTTGAGTGACTTGTAGAGGGATAATATAATTATAATTAATCATATTTTCCGCTCCCCTATAATTATATGCATGCTATCATTTCTTTATCATTTTTTATAATATTATATATATATATATATATATATATATATATATATATGTGTGTGTGTGTGTGTGTGTGTGTGTGTATATATGTACGCATATATATATATATATATATATATATATATATATATATATATATATATATATAAATACATATATATATGTATACATATGTATTCATGTATATATCTGTATATTTTAATCAATTTATATTCAATATATTAATATATATGCATATATATGTATACATATATAATATATATGCATATATATAATATCTATCTATCTATCTATCTATCTATATATATATATATATATATATATATAAGCTGTTATGAGAAACGAAATATTCCGTGCTTGATACGCCTGCCATATCTTAAAATGCTTCAGTGATATACTTTATCTTCTGTCTGATGATAGCATATTATCGGCAGACAGTAGAGAAAGATATAAAACTGAAACACTTCAAGATATGAATTTATTTTCGCATGCTGAACTGTAATTAAATGGGTTGTAAGTTAAAATGAACATAACTTTTTAAATGCATATAACAAGTAGTAAAATGGCATTAGGAAATGGACCAACTTCCTATGATATGTAATCAAATGTGGAATACGACATTTCGTATGAGCTGAATATCTTCCACTACTAGATTATGTTGATTATTAATATATTAAGTATCTAGTTTTTATGCATGTGCATTTATGGACTCAACACATTCTCAAACGAACGGAGAAGATATATAAATTGATTGAATAGAAATTAATTTATTCATCCGAGGGTCAGTGCATTCGAACTAACAAATGGCACTGCCTTATAATAGATTCTCTTTGAACTCTTGGTATTAACTCATAAAAGCTTATGTTGCATTTTATGTGTATTTTAACACACAGGAATGTTATTTTAATGGGAATGTGTTCTATAGAAACTCTTCTGATAAACAGAGGCCTATATTATGCTAATTATCTGGATTACTGTTGTTCTTTTCTTAATTGAATATTTTATTCCGACGTTTTTTTCACTGCTAAAGTGTACACCTTGCGAATATGTATGATGGCATTAGTAAGCTGTAATGGATTCTGAACAACGGTTCTTATAGAATTGCGTTTCTTTTACTATAACGTGGAAGAAATCTTGTTTAATCTGGGGGCGGTGTAACTTGTATCGTTAGCATTGAGGACTCTTTCCTATGCAATCACTTTAAACAACGTAAAAGTTTGCTTTATTTGTGATTTACAAAAATGGATCAGAGAATTACTTAACACTTCTACTGTACCATCGAAAACGAAAACAAAAAAAAGAACTTAGTGAAATAACTTTATTTGACAAAGGCATCCAATTTAGGCAACATGTTTCTTAACAAGGTAGAAGTTGACGTCGGTGACATTAATATAACACTTACTAGCCAACTAAAAAACTAAGTGAGAATAAGAAACATAATATCAATTAATAATATGTATCTGAAATATTACGAAACTAACGCTATTTTTATAGATTCGATATTTTTATGCAAATAAGGTCAATTTTTTTCCGAATTCTTACATTGAAACAAACGATAAATGAGAGGAGTGTAAGCTGTAATAAACGTGCCAGGATATTGTCAAAATGTGTTAAAATTTCGGGTTATAATAACACTTAAGTTCAGTTGTAGATGTTAAAGAATCTGAATTGCTGAAGCCTCAATAAGCCTCAATCCTATGGAAATAAATGTACGTATATGTAAAAATAAAGTTGATTTAATTAATGATAAAAATAAGTTATTTTTATTCATTCATGTTTCATTTAGTTAAGTGTGTGATTATGTTGGAGAAATACCTATGAGGTATATGATTTTCTTCCAAAGTTATGAATGCTTATATATTACAACACATACATTTTTAAAAAGTCAATTTAATAGCCAAAAGCGGCAAGGTTTCCGAAGACGATTGTTAAATCCCTGTAGATATTTTGTGAGCAACTTCAAACGACTACGAAATTGCAATTGGCAGTCAGGTTATCTTGTTTGTATCATAGTTGTCTCATTGTTTACACTTGTGAGCTAGCTTTGAACAAATATTTTTTTATAAATAATGTAGGCCGATACCCAAATATCAGGCGCAATTCAATGATCCATTCAGAATTACGTTATAAAACTAAGACATAGTTATAATAAAAATAATTTAATAAAGAGGTGTCCATAATAAAATGTGGCTGTATAAAATATCGGGGATACACATTGGATTTTAAATATCTTCATTCAACTTACAAAACCTAGAATATAATATCCACTTGTTGGGTATGAATACATAGCTAGAAGTTTAAATAAAAGGGAGAATTATTATTTTAACACATCTGTACGCTGTATATGGGCGCTAGTGATATACATATAATCAAATAATTTGTAGTTGGCGCTAATATATACGTACGATTGAAGTAATTCTTTTATAAAATGCATGGATAATATAAATGGATATATGAATAGAGGCATGCCGCTATTGTGAGGTATAAAGCTATATCTGATTAAAGAGTACAAGCAAAATATTTTTACATTTTCAACTATTCTCGAGGGATATATCAAGAATTGTTTTAACTATTCTGCACATTATATTTGATATCAGTTGTGGAAATACACAGGGAATGCATACCGCTCAATCACCGTGAAACCCGTTCGTTATAAATCTTACTTAATATAACGTATATTACACCAAGCTTCTCCTTATTCTACGGTAGAAGATTTTTGCTTAATTGATTTCTATAATGCTCTCCTTTTCCGGATTTTTTAGTTTACCAATACATATTCCAAATAGTGGATTCATATATATATGTATATATATATATATATATACTCGGGTTTTTTTTTTATATTCAAAAGTAATGGACTAATGAATTCAACGAGGTTGTTAGATAGTGCTCAATAAAGTTGTTAGATAGTGCTCAATAAAAAGAGCTGATAATACTTGCTTATTGTTATATAAACATGCTCACATCCCGCTGCTACAAATAGCCACTTGTTTCAATCAAACAACAGATATCATCAGGCAGCGACTTGACTATTCAAAAGTTCAATGAATAATGGATTTTTATTTTAGGTAGGAACTCTTTAGAAGTTGGAGTTAAAAAACTTAAAACACAGGACTTTAATTAAATAAAAAAGTAAAAAGGGAGAGGCAATTTAAATAAAGTTAAAAAATTACAATGGGGAGAGAGTGATTGAGAAGAGAAAAAAAGGAATAGAGACAGAAATAGAGAAAGAAAATATAGAGAAAACAAAATAGAGAGAAAAAGAAGAGAGAAAATATATATATATATATATATATATATATATATATATATATATACATATACATACATATACATACATATATATATATATATACATACACATACATACATATACACATATATACATGATATGGAGAAGAAAAAAAAAGAAGAGAAAAAAGAAATAAATGGTTATAATAAAGAGAATAAGAACTAGAAGGAAAAGGAAAGAATAATGAGATCTAGTTAAATAGGGAAAGAGAGAAAGTAAGAATTTGACAGTATATAGAAAAAGAAAAAGAAAAAGAAAAAAACCTGCGTGTCAACCAATTTATGAACAATTATACAATTCAGTAATGAAACATATTATTACAAATACAAACAGAAGATACAATCCAAGCGTCAGAAATGAACGTGTCAAAAAAGGCAGTGAATGTATTCGGCTAGCATATTTATTCTCTTACATACGTCCACGAGTAAAATCAACGCAATTCAAACATACGTCTACCATTAATTAGGCCCTTTATGCTAAATGATATAAGTTTAAAGTTTTAGCGTCTTTATTAGATAAATATATGAATAAAAGAAGAAAATAATGATAAAACAATATTAAAATTATTATTAATAACAATAAACATAATAGTGATAATAATAATAATAATAATAATAATAATAATAATAATAATTATAATAATAAAAACAGAATGAAATTAATATTTATTATCTTTTTAATATAACATATTTAGCCATAAGAGGGGATTAAATACATTAAATAGGTCCAATAATTATAAATAAAAAAAACTACTAATATTTATGTATATAAAAAAAGAATACAATACAAATATATATATATACACACACACATATATATACCCAAATATACACACACATACACACATATATATATATATATATATACACACACATATATATATATATACATATACATGCACATAAGTAAAGGCGTAAGTATACTATTAAGTTGGAAGTTTAAGCTATTTAAGTATAGATAAAAAGTCATATTAAATCACAAAATAATACATTCAATACCAGATTACTAATAACACAGATACAAGTACACTTACCTATAAATATATTCAGGCAAAAGAAGTAATTAAATCAACGAAATACTCAAAAATAGCGACGCACAGGTAGATAGTACCCAAATTAAAAATAAGATACATATGTATATACTCACAGAGAACCAACCGCCATACTAATAAGCACATATATACACATATATATATATATACATATATATATATATATATACATATATATATATATATATATATATATACATAATCCTATGTATACACATACATACAAAAAATACACAAATATATGCACACAATCATATACTAATAAACAACAACGCACACACACATATATACACACACATAAATATGTATAATTTACATAAATTATATATATAGAAATACATAAGAATACAAATAATTTGGCAAGGGTACAGATAGATGCATACACACATAGAAACATACAAATGGATTGAATAAACATGGGAGGGTATACCAAATAATATAGAAATATATAGATCTAAGTACACACGGTCATAAAATAAATACATAGACACATACATATACACATAGACACACAGGTATATAAGATAGGAGAAGTAAAGAATGAAATCAGGAGAGGAGAAAGTATATTAATAGAATATTAATAAATTATAGAAATCAGTGACAATTTTTAATTTATTTAAATTTTTTATCTAAACTAAATTACTTAAAAGATGGGTTTTATAATGTTTGCAATTAATTGAATTTTCGTGCTTCTTATTTAATAATTTATCTCTTTCTCTAAAAGTAAGTATAAATAATTTCTCATAAAGACATAGGTAGCAAGGCGAGTTTAAAGATGAACAGGTTTTCGCTTTCTTTAAAATTTTCCAATTTACTATTGGGGAGTAACCTTGCTCTATTAGTGCATTGTAATATTTAGACAAGGAAGTTCTATTTTTGTACTCATTATTTTCAAAAGAGCACTTGTGACCGGTAAATCTTTCTTTAAAATTGTTATTTGTCATTCCTATGTAATATTTTTTTTCATTCGGATTTTCCTTAGTAGAAATAGTTGCTTGGTACACTACAGAAGTAATTTGACAATTTCCTTTAAGAGGGCATTTTGATTTAATTCTACAGTTACAACTTTCGGTAGCAATGGGTGTGCTATTTTTGTTTAATATTTTGTTATTATGTTTTTTAATTATTTTTTCAAGGTTTTCATTACAGCTATAACTAAGTTTTATTGTATTTTTATTGAACATTTTATGTAGTATATTATTAATAGGGAAGTGCTTTTTAATTAAGTTTAAGAATTTCATTCCTAGATTTGTTTTAAGTTTCAGATTAAAAGGGGGATTGTACCACAGGATTTTTCTCTTACGGTTTCTATTTGTATTTGTGTTTGGGTGTGTTGGTTCTATGAACTCAATTTGGGTGTTTTTGTATCCACTATCCTTAAGGGCGCTGTTATAGAAATATTTATGTTTATTAAATGTTTCAAGATTGGAAGAATTGTAACTGATTCTTTTACTAATGGATTTGGGGATATGCCTAATGATAGATTTTGGGTGATTTGATAGGGGGTGTACATAAATTGGGTTTGAGTTTTCCTTCCTATATGGTTGGTAGATGCCTTTCCTTAAATCAAAGTTCACATCCAAAAAATTTACAGTTTTAACATCTGACATAATATCCACTTTTAATTTAATTCTACGGAATTCATTTAAGATAATCTTTTTGGTTCTTTCACATTTAGGGCCGTTGGATTCCTTGATGATCATCAGTCCATCATCACGATACAAGCCTATATCCATGACATTGATGTCTTTGGTTAAGTTGTATAGTATGAATAGACCTACTAAGTCTGTCATTTCAGCCGAATCCAAAGACCCCATGGAAATGTCAAACAGGTCATTTTGATCTTTTTTCAACCACTGATCATTTCCACTAATTAATGTAGTATTTCTACATGTCCGTATAATTTCAATTTCAGTGTCTTTTACATCTGACAGGAGTTTAGCAAACTCCATCACCTCTTCGAATAGTTCCTTAGATATGGAGGGATAGTAATTCACAATATCGAATTGTAAGAAAGTACAATTCTTTTTATTATGTATATTGGAAAACCATTTAATGGTATCCGCTGTGTTAATCCATAGATTTAGCTTATATGTTGATTTAATTTGATAGTTAACTCTTGCTAGTATATTTTTACTTAATTTACCAATTTCGGGTTTCGTAGGATTAATTAATCTAGTTGTAGGTTTATTGTCCAAATTTATCTTATGGTCTTTAAGCAAAATATATGACTGTTTTTTTTTGTAAAATTCCCACTCTATTACTAATTTTAAGTCTGTCAGTTATTTCTTTACTATCCTTGTCAATTTTTTTGCAAATATCTATATTTGATTTTTTGTAATTTTTTGTAATATTTTCTTTAATAAGCTTGTTATATTCATGTGTAGTTAGTTTGTAGAAATTTTGCGTCTTATCATCTTATCGTCTTAAATACTACATTAATTAGTGGAAATGATCAGTGGTTGAAAAAAGATCAAAATGACCTGTTTGACATTTCCATGGGGTCTTTGGATTCGGCTGAAATGACAGACTTAGTAGGTCTATTCATACTATACAACTTAACCAAAGACATCAATGTCATGGATATAGGCTTGTATCCTGATGATGGACTGATGATCATCAAGGAATCCAACGGCCCTAAATGTGAAAGAACCAAAAAGATTATCTTAAATGAATTCCGTAGAATTAAATTAAAAGTGGATATTATATCAGATGTTAAAACTGTAAATTTTTTGGATGTGAACTTTGATTTAAGGAAAGGCATCTACCAACCATATAGGAAGGAAAACTCAAACCCAATTTATGTACACCCCCTATCAAATCACCCAAAATCTATCATTAGGCATATCCCCAAATCCATTAGTAAAAGAATCAGTGACAATTCTTCCAATCTTGAAACATTTAATAAACATAAATATTTCTATAACAGCGCCCTTAAGGATAGTGGATACAAAAACACCCAAATTGAGTTCATAGAACCAACACACCCAAACACAAATACAAATAGAAACCGTAAGAGAAAAATCCTGTGGTACAATCCCCCTTTTAATCTGAAACTTAAAACAAATCTAGGAATGAAATTCTTAAACTTAATTAAAAAGCACTTCCCTATTAATAATATACTACATAAAATTTTCAATAAAAATACAATAAAACTTAGTTATAGCTGTAATGAAAACCTTGAAAAAATAATTAAAAAACATAATAACAAAATATTAAACAAAAATAGCACACCCATTGCTACCGAATGTTGTAACTGTAGAATTAAATCAAAATGCTCTCTTAAAAGAAAATTGTCAAATCACTTCTGTAGTGTGCCAAGCAACTATTTCTACTAAGGAAAATCTGAATGAAAAAAAATATTACATAGGAATGACAAATAACAATTTTAAAGAAAGATTTACCGGTCACAAGTGCTCTTTTGAAAATAATTAGTACAAAAATAGAACTTCCTTGTCTAAATATTACAATGAACTAATAGAGCAAGGTTACTCCCCAATAGTAAATTGGAAAATTTTAAAGAAAGCGAAAACCTGTTCATCTTTAAACTCGCCTTGCTACCTATGTCTTTATGAGAAATTATTTATACTTACTTTTAGAGAAAGAGATAAATTATTAAATAAGAAGCACGAAAATTCAATTAATTGCAAACATTATAAAACCCATCTTTTAAGTAATTTAGTTTAGATAAAAAATTTAAATAAATTAAAAATTGTCACTGATTTCTATAATTTATTAATATTCTATTAATATACTTTCTCCTCTCCTGATTTCATTCTTTACTTCTCCTATCTTATATACCTGTGTGTCTATGTGTATATGTATGTGTCTATGTATTTATTTTATGACCGTGTGTACTTAGATCTATATATTTCTATATTATTTGGTATACCCTCCCATGTTTATTCAATCCATTTGTATGTTTCTATGTGTGTATGCATCTATCTGTACCCTTGCCAAATTATTTGTATTCTTATGTATTTCTATATATATATAATTTATGTAAATTATACATATTTATGTGTGTGTATATATGTGTGTGTGCGTTGTTGTTTATTAGTATATGATTGTGTGCATATATTTGTGTATTTTTTGTATGTATGTGTATACATAGGATTATGTATATATATGTATATATATATGTATATATATATATATATATGTATATATGTATATATGTGCTTATTAGTATGTCGGTTGGTTCTCTGTGAGTATATACATATGTATCTTATTTTTAATTTGGGTACTATCTACCTGTGCGTCGCTATTTTTGAGTATTTCGTTGATTTAATTACTTCTTTTGCCTGAATATATTTATAGGTAAGTGTACTTGTATCTGTGTTA
>NC_136489.1:34123014-34210514 GCF_053919585.1 Euprymna scolopes
TCCAACTGTGTTTGTCTCAACCAAACTTTTTATTTTAAAAAAAAAGAAAAAAACAACAAAGCGGGAGACCAGTATCCACATTAAGCTGGTCTGCAGTTTGACTTGTTGCTGCCTATCTTGCTCTTGCTTTTTGCTGGATGTCAACATTTTGAACCGAGAGAGAGATTTAGCTGTCGTACAAAGCTAAAACTCTGTAACACCATCTTTGTATAGATACTCCCTCAGGTATTGGTCTATTATAAAAAAAAAGAAAAAAAAAGTCATGTGGCGATAAAAAAGCTGTGACGTGTGTACACCTGTAATGCTGGATGCATGTAACACCTATTCTGCCATCATTATATGTATCTATGTATTTATGTGTGTATGTTTATATGTGTATGTGTGTCAGGGGATCTCGGAGAAGCAGGGGGCCCATTAGGTGCTATGACCTGGCCCACCAATCGTGTGGACACTCCCTGACACACCACCAAACCTTGATCCGCTGCCGTGCGAGCCTTCTAGCGGGTATTAGGCTAAGAGAAGGAAAACTCTGACTTTAAAATATCCCAATAGTCAGACGGACTGGCTATGAAGCGTTTAACAAATATATACAGTTTTCTTTTCCGGCTGTCCGTTGTAACCTCCTTTCCTTCATATCGGACGTCACCCCTACAGTGCCCCGAAGGAAGGTTTGGGAGCCACAGGGTGTGGGTTTCCCCCTGGCAAGTTGATTTACACCCAAAACAAATTCATATACCAATGGTTTTTCCTTCTTTCCTCTGGTTTGACTTTCTCTCTATTTTTCTCTCTCTTCTATGACAAGACCAGCGGCGATGGGACAAGGGCGAAGGGAACAGCTTTTGGTGAAACTCGGAGCTCCTAGTCTGGACCTGTACGCTGGCGGTGGACGCATGATGGTCGCCCTCTCTTGGAACTGTGACTATCCGAAGGCTCGGTCCTGCGTCTACGACTGGGCAGGTCTATAGAAGACAACCACTACCCACCCTGAATAGGGAAGCGCTAGAAAATGTGGGCTAAAAATTGGAAATCAAGACTATTCCTGACTGGAAAGCCGCATCCAGTGAGAAACTCTGTTTTGCGGTAGAAACCAGAAAAATTTAAAAAACACATTCACAAATCTAACCTTTGGTGCATGGAACGTAAGAACCCTCCTAGACCTCAATGACACAGACAGACCAGCACGACGAACTGCTTTGATCTCAAAGGAAATCGCGGCTCTTAATGTGGACATTGCTGCACTTTGCTAGACCCGACTTTCAGAGGAAGGTAAGCTGGTAGAAAAGGGCTCAGAATACACCTTCTTTTCGAAGGGAAGGGATAAAGATGAAAAAAGAATACACAGAGTTGGCTGTGCTATAAAGTCACATAAAGTGCAGGATCATCGGCTCACACCAACGGCTGTAAATGAGAGACTTATGTCTCTTAGAGTTCCACTGCCTTCTGATAACTTAATTACTGTTATTTCGGCATATGCACCAACCCTAGACGCCGACAGCAAAATGAAACAAGATTCTACCAACAGCTTGGTAAGCTTCTAACCAGAGTCCCACCACGTGACAAATTAATGCTGCTTGGCGACTTTAACGCGAAAGTGTGTGAAGATCATAAGCACTGGAAGTCTGTCATTGGAAAGCATGGACTTGGTAAATGCAACTCAAACGGCCGCCTGCTGTAAGGATTTTTCTCAGAATTTGAGATATTCATTACCAACACTCAGTTCCAGCTCCCAGATAGATTTAAGACCACGTGGAAACATCCTCGATCTCAGCATAGGCACCTTCTAGACGATGTCATCGTCCGCCAGAAAGATAAAAAGAATATCCATATCACTAAATCAGCACTAGATGATTGTTGGACTGACCACCATCTGGTTATTAACAGTGCTAAATATACCACCAGAAAGAAACCCAAATTTGAATTAAAACAGAAATCTCGGAATAAATATAACCTCTCAAAACTTCACCTAACAGAGGTAAAAACAAAATACCAACACACCATCGAAAAACAATTTCGTATAAACCCAACCAATTCTTGCAACCTGGAAGAAGAATGGTTATCAATCAGTAAGATCATTAATGAATCAGCCAAAGTCACAGTTGATTTAAAGAAAAAGAAAAATCAAGACTGGTTTGATGAAAACTGTGCTGAAATTTATCAATTCATTTAAGAAAAGATAAACGCTCGCCATGCTCATGAACAAGACTGCCGAAGCCGGTATAAAACCAAAATCTACAGAAACCGCAAAAAACAGTGTCAATCAAAATTGTGGGAACTAGAAAACAAATGGTGGCAGTTGAAAGCTTTATAATTGGAGGGGTTTTCAGGACCCGCCACCTTAGAAATTTCCATGCCGGTGTAAAACAGATTTTTGGCCCCATTAGATCCTCCATCGGAACACTCCTTTTCAGCAGACAATCCCACCAGCCTAACCGATCAACAATCAATTCTCGATCGTTTGAAGGAGCATTTTGCCACTCTACTCTATGAAAATTTTCCGCAGATGAGGACTTTCTCACAATGGTCTCACAGTACCCAACGCAATTATGGATGAATGAACAACCGTCATTTACAGAATTTCTAATTGCGATGGATCAAATTAAAGTAAATAAAGCCCCAGGTCCTTATACTATCCCCTTCGAACTTATCCACCATGGTGGGCAATATCTGAAAACAAGAGTAGTCACTCTCATTCTTAAGATGTGCGAAGAACCTCAATCCCAAAGGATCAGAAAGACGGAGTAATAGTAACGATCTTCAAAAAGGGTGACCGAAAATCATGTGGCATCTACCGTGGGATTGCCCTTTTGTCCATAATTGGAAAAAAATCTTTGCCCGCATACTACTGAATCGCTTACTGCAAGCCACGGAATCCGTCCTCCCAGAATCTCAGTGTGGCTTCCCTTCCTCTCGAGGAACAACACATATGATTTTCTGAGCGAGAACGCTGCAGGGGAAAAGCAGGGAAAACAGAAACCCCTCTATCTTGTATGTTATGACCTGCAAAACGCATTCGAAAGCGTTCCAAGAGATGCAATGTGGAAAGTTTTCAAGCAATTTGCTTGCCGAATCAACTTTGTAGAATAGATCCAGGAACGGCATGAAGGCATGCCAGGATATGTATTGCACCAAGGCAAGGAAACAAAAAAGTTTTCAGTTATCTGTGGACTAAAACAAGGTTGTGTTCTTGCACCTACCCTCTTTTCCTTATATCTTGCTGCAATGATGCACGAACTTCCCCCAAATAACCCGGGGGTTGACATTAGGAACCGTTATTATGGGAGGGCTTTTCAAGCCTGCTAGACTAAAATCTAAAAGTCTTGTGAAATTCCAACACATCACAGAGCTTCAATATGCAGATGACAACATGGTCGTAAGCCATTCCAAGGAAGACATCCAGATATCCGTAAACAACTTCACAGTAGCTTACCGTCGCTTCGGACTCTCTGTTAATATTGGCAAGCCAAAGGTGTTAGTAAAACCAGTACCCAATACCATCTCATAGGACCTAAGCATTCACATAAATGGCACTCCTCTTGAGCAAGATCACTTTCCATATCTCGGTAGCATAATATCAGAAAAATGCTCAAATGAGAATGAAATAGAAAGCCGAACTGGACTCGCCTATGGAGCTTTCGGTAAACTGACGAAACGTGTCTACAATAATAAATAGCTTTCAATAAACACTAAACTCATTGAATACCATGCGCTTGTTATACCTACGCTTCTGTATGGATGTGAGACCTGGACTATATACCAAAGTGATTTCATTAAACTCGAAAAATTCAACCAACAAAAACTTCGAACTATACTGACCATTAAATAGTATGACTATTTAACCAACACAAGCGTTCTTGAGAGAGCAAAAAGCTGCAGTATTGAGGCCCCCATCATAAGGCACAGAGTACGTTAGTTGGGGCATATCCTCAGAATAGATGAACACAGTTTCCCTCGACTGTACTCGGGGCTAGCCACAGGAAACATACTTATCTGCTGCCCTTTACTTCGATATAAGGACCAACTCAAATCCTTTACTGCGATATAAGGACCAACTCATATCCTTTACTGCGATATAAGGACCAACTCAAAATCACTGGATTTGATCTTCACATCTCCGGATCGTTGCCTGTGGCCCAACCCATCATACACGGTACCAAAGGATACGATTCAGAAAGAAGAAGACTAGAGGAGATCAAGAGGCAGGCAAGAAAAAATCATGCTGAAAAACAACGCTCCCTGACCAGCATGGCTTGCCTTCTCTGCCCACGCAAATTCCACGCTTAGATTGTTCTGAGAAGCCATCTTTGATACAAACACTGAGGGAAGAGGAAACTAAAATTCTCAGATACGAGAACTTGTCCGACGAGTATATGCATATTTGTTTGTCTAATGTCAAAACAATAGCAAGATATGATGGGGCACTATTATTATTCAAATTCTGCTTATTATATTGAAGGAATAAATACCCTCATCGAATTCCTTCTCATTTAAACAATACTTCTTAGACGTAATTACGTTTATTTTTTAGTGGCAATTTAAAAGTTGTGAGTGATAATTTAATATTTTTGAGACATATTTTTGTAATTTTGAGGGTAATTTAATAATTTTGAAAGTAATTTAATAATTTTAAGGATAATTTATTAAGCTGCGTCTCATGAAAAATGGAAAATATATTTCAATAAATGTATTGGGCATGTTTTACAGATCGAGAAAATAATTTTAACGTGTTTGATTCAGTAGAAAGGATAAATTCTAATATTATTGAAGTATATATTTTACTCAGGATGAAATTTTTGTTTATTTTTTTCCTCGTGTTTTTATAGAAAAGAATCATGTACTGTATTCAAAGGAATGTTTACGTGCATATACATGACATTTTGCCCGTGTGTGTATGTATCAGGAGATGTTTCTGATAGTTCGCATGAATCCATTTGATGCATCTGGCAAAATATTAAATACACGTTCAATGCATTTAATTATTACCGTGCATCGATAATAAAAAAAATCAGATGAAAAATAGACATTTCATATTTTACCTAAGTCATAAATCATTACATCAGTATTGCATATTAGAGATTTACTCCCAAACAAATAAAATAATCAAGAAGAATAACAGGGGCTCGTTCAACATAAATGTTCATGTTAAGAGAATATCTGCAGAAAGATACTTTCTTTGGAATTGTTTACTTTAATAATGTCATTGTACAAATATTATCATTATCCCGAAGTAGGGTATGCACTTTGCAATATAGACTAACACGTATTGCCGGATGATTCAATTTGAGACAAATTTATTGAATTAATTGACAATAAACGAATTTAAAGGGTAAAGGAATTGTTAGTTCCAAAGCCTGACTGTCAAAGTCGAGCCTCCATTCTGAAAATTTCATGAATAGTAGATGATTACCTTAGATTAAAGTCGTCAGAAAGTCAGGATGAGAGTTATGCCCCGTATTAGGAGGACAATGTTTAAGTTTTTATATACCATATAATGTTTACACCTGGTAAACTAAAGAATTAAAACTACATGCCCATATTTTTTAAATGCCATTGTATTTTTACAAAACAACCATTTTGTTTAACAATTGGAATGTTAAGTCTACTTGTTGATAACATATATCAATCAAACTTTATGCACGTCAAATGCGTGATATTTTTCAATTATCGGCTTGTATAAATCACTTATAAATACACTTCATTTTATTAAATGCATCACAGCTCTGACGTCACTGATGTAGTGATAAGTAGAAGATGTCGTAAATAGAATTAGATAATCGATTGCAAACACGCATCCTCTAGCAATGGAGTATCTATAGATATGTCGGCAGAAATAACATTGAAAACACACATAAAAATGTCATTAGAGGCAAAATGTATTAGGGAAAACAAAGCACAATTACGTTTTATAATGTGTCATTGCAACGAAGTACGCATACAAAATCCAATTAATAAACACCTTTAAGGTGAGACAAGGAAGAGATCAATAATCTTTCAAGATACACTTCGTAATCACACGTTGAAACACATTAAATATACAAGAAATCGATTTTAACGATTTTTTTGTATATAATGTTTATGAATGTTGCAAAATAGCAAATGTAATAAGATGTGCTTTTGAATCGATTACAATAATCGCAAGTAAATGTTGACTGTATACATATATTCATATATATATATATGTACATATATATATATATGCGTGTGTGTGTAGTTTAATAGAGAAAATAGCGATGAATCTCTAAATATATAGCTCATACAGTAATTTCTCTTAATCTTCTATTATTCTTGGTTAGTTTAATAGAGAAAATATAGCTGCTTTTAAGACAATTAGATTAAGTTCATACGGTAATTTATTTACACCCCCATATATATATATATATATATATATATATATATATATATATATATATATATATATTACAGAATAGCGCCGCTTTTTCTTTACAATAATACTAAATAAATAGATCATCTGTATCATTTATTTCATTTCTGGAAATGTGAATAGTGTTCTTATTTAAATTAGGCAAAATTTCTTTGGAATATACACGCGGCACTTTGCGCGCGTCTGTCGGATAAGCACGAAAACACCGAATTTACATAATATGGTTTCTTTTTCTCTGATACGCTTGTCTCAGTTGTAGGTGGAAAGGTGTTCTGCATACCTTACTTGGCATTTCCAAATTTCCCCTCATCAAAATACGTATTAACTAAGGAGAATGCATTCATGCTAATTAAAACAATACCATTGAGTGCATGGTTTCTTTACTCAAGATTACATTAACATCTTTTGTCACTCGTTTTTTAAACTGCACTTAACCTTTATTTCGCAAAGATTTGACAAGGGTTTCTGAAAATATTGTTATTATTTTAGAAACGCATATCTAATTCTTATAATGCCACGTCGGTAAGAATTAGCTTATTTATTCTTTATTATTTATATATCGTTTTCCTGTCACTGATCAGGGGCCATATGGTTTTCATTTATTACCCGTTGGAGATATTTCAATTTTTGCCCTCCTCCCCTCAAATTCTCATATTTTCAGTTTTCAAATAAATGTATTATTCTTTTAAAAAATCCCATCTATATGTCGCATTCTCTTCTCGAGTTTAGTAGTATTTTCTTTATGTGAAAATACTAGTGCGAAGGGGCGATCTTGCTGACCCTTAAATACGCTTAATGTATTTTAATCCATGCAGATATATTGTGTATTATTTCAGAACTAATTCTCTGTGGCCAAGTTGCACAGAACATTTTGCATAACAATTTGCAACTTTTGTACGTGTGTTTTCATCCATGCAGACAAGAATTATGTGAACAATAGATTAAGAGTTTATCGATACAATATTTGCACACAGACTGACATACATATGCAGTCTCATTCCTTTAAACTATACCACTCATCTGTTGATCTAATTATTCTATATAATTGTTTGTTGGGAAATGGCAGATGATATATTTAATCAATATCTCTTTTAATAAATTGTTATATGCATGTATGGTTAAAATTCGACAGACTTTTCTACTATCGGGATTTTCAAAGACAGAAATATTCACCTACTATTTATCTTTGCTTTAAACTTTACAATGTTTCCTTAGGATATAATTTTTCAGTCAATTATAAAAATAATATCTTTAAATCCTGATTATATTTTCTGTTTTCTTGCATGCATAAAAGGTGCTGACGAAGATTGTACTAATTTTTTTAAATTTTATTTCAAATGTCTGTCTCGTTGCCACTTTAACCGATGAGTAAGTGCTAGTTTTTAGCAGAAAACTTGGATGATATTTGCTGTTAATTCAAACTCTACATAGGATTTATAACAGAATTGAAGTCCCTCTCATAGGAATTAATTTTTTTTGCAATTTTCTTTCAATTGTTTTTTTTTATCTGACAGGAATTTGTCGGAATAGAGTCTATTTGCAGACATTATATATTGGAATATTAAATGTATCGAATTCTTTTATCAAATTTTTCCAATAAATCCGGTCGATTTAGTCTGACAAAATCTGTATTTTTTCTTTTCCTTTGAGGAAAACCTTTAGCAAGTTTTACCAATAAAGTATTATATGTTGCCGGTAATAGTTCTTGCATTGTTTTAAGTTATTCTGTGTGGTGTATTTTTTCAAGTCTAAGCAGCAATTATGTATAATCCGAGCCAATTTCTACCATGATTATTTTATTACTGTATTTAAAGTGAGCATGCGCATTGTTTTTTTCGGTCGTGTATATACGGCTTTTTAAAAAAAATCATATCATTTTTACCTCCTAACAGTATTAAGAATGTGTTTACTTTGCACATACATTGTAAATATTCATGTATGTGGAATACATAAACGTGGTATTTTCTAAATATTTTACCTGGACAATTCTTATATAAACATAATTTACACCATAAAAGCTGGCTCATTTATAAATGTATTTGTGGCACAATGCCGTGTTCTTCACTGATACATTTCTTTAGTTCAATGTGTGGATTCTTCACCTTCTTTGCTCGTAAAAATAATCTTTATTCCTTCGTTTTTGACACGGAGGTTTTGTTGTCTATGATTAGGAGCCTTGTAAAAAATCTTGGATGTTAAATCGTTTACACGGAACTTTTAAATACCGTCTATTAACTGAACTGTGAACGTTTTGTAATTTTCCTACTCTGAGCTCATCAGAAATAAGCGTTAAACGCTGGAATGAAATAGTGAAATGTTCCCTAATATATTCCTTAATAGTTATATTTTTTCTTTGAACCTCGCATAAATAGACCACATTTTTTAGCTTTAATATTATTCATAGCGATGCTTCTCTTAATAAGAATATTATTATTTTCTTGTCAACAATTGTGTAAGCATCTACCATAAATGGTGAGACCTTCAACTACATCTTTGATATGTGAAAGTTCATTGTCTCTTAAATAAATTTGTATACTGAGTTTATTACCGACTCATGGGAAAGTGCATTCAAGATATGGTGAGTCAATTATTTATTTTTGTTTTTGCTAAACAGTTCTAGAATGTTTTCAGATCGTTTTCTTGTCGCTCGGTATTTAAAAAAATAGTTTCAACATTTCCAACCTTGTCCTGCCGTATTTTTATTGTTGTTTTTATTTAAGCGAATAGATTGATGAGGTGTATTTTTTTCTTGTGTTGATTATAGAACGATAATTTAGATTTGCCATCAATTTATAAGACATGAGCAGGTTCGTAGAATTATTTCTTTTAAACAGACATAACGGAGATATTAAACGTAATGTGATTCTTTGATATTTAAAAGTTGAAAAATTTAGAACCTGTTTCATATTTTGTATTGTCCTTTACAGTGCAATGTGATTTTGACTGAAATATTGCCCGTATAGGTTTAGGAATCTTAATCCACAAAAAACGGATTGATCTCTTTTCGATAAATAGTTCGAGATCGAGGGTTAAATCGGCCACATCATTTTGCCTAAATCAACCATTGGATTTACGCTAGTAATACAAATACAACACATTATCAATCATCAGTTACATAATTTCATATCGAACGTATCATAAACCCGAACAAATATCCAATAATGTACGCCATTTTAGTCTGATCGCACATTCTCGAAAACCAAAGATAAGGATAACATATTTCAATTTCTTCTAAAATGTTATACCATGGCGAGTTTATATAATAGTCACCTAAAAATAATTGACTATTTCAGAATTTATAAAGATTCTTACGCAGAATCAGTAATCGCATTGAAATAATGAATAAATCACAGAATATGTAAGTGTATGGGAATATAAAAGCTATAAGGATTGACCCATTGCAAATTTTGATAAATATCAGGAAATCCTACTACAATCTTGTCGGAGGAAAAGACAGATGTCTCCAGATACTAGGAAAGAACACTCAATACAATATGCGATTTCAAAATCAGAAAACTGCATGATTCACCTCTATTTAAAAAAAATAGTTTACTGAATCGAATCCAGACATTTTTTTAAACAGTGATCACCACTTATCAAGGCCCGGATGCCACTCAGGGATAAGGGTTATTGCAAGTACATTACGTTAGTGTAGCGATGTGTTTACTTAAAGGGGCGGCTCATTAGGAATTTGTTAACGTTGGACTTGAAGACATCCAAGTTGTAGTCCGGTAGGAAGCAGGCAGACAGAACAGAGTTCCACAGGCGTGCAGTTCTATGAAAGAAGCTTTGTTCATGGAATCCGCGTGTTCATTTAGGCACAGATATAGAGTGGGGGACATTTTTCACAGTAGATTCAGCTAGACGGGGTTTTTTCGTACAAGATTGGCGAGGGGGGACAAGAGATTGGAGTTCAGACGAGCACCTGCCATGGAAATAAGGATAAAACAAGGATAGGCTCGCAACGTCTCTTCTGTGGGAGAGAGGTTGCAGGGTAGAGAAAAGGGCATGCCCCACTAAGTCAGGAAGTCTATTTTGTACTCTGTCAAGGCAGGATAGGCTGTTTTTAGCAGCTCCTGCCCAGATATGGCAGCAGTATTCACTCGTTTGACGTACTTGGCTTTTATACATAATGTAATGGCGTAATGTATGGATATGAACTTTTTATACATATGTAATAAGATAACCTATTTTATTATAACTTATTATTATATACAACTTTTTATACATATGTACTGAGATAATCTATTTTATAATAACTTATTATTATATACAACTTTTTATACATATGTACTGAGATAATCTATTTTATAATAACTTATTATTATATACAACTTTTTATACATATGTAATGAGATAATCTATTTTATAATAACTTATTATTATATACAACTTTTTATACATATGTACTGAGATAATCTATTTTATAATAACTTATTATTATATACAACTTTTTATACATATGTAATGAGATAATCTATTTTATAATAACTTATTATTATATACAACTTTTTATACATATGTACTGAGATAATCTATTTTATAATAACTTATTATTATATACAACTTTTTATACATATGTAATGAGATAATCTATTTTATAATAACTTATTATATACAACTTTTTATACATATGTACTGAGATAATCTATTCTATAATAACTTATTGTATACAACTTTTTATACATATGTAATGACTTAATGTATTTTATAATAACGTATTATTATATACAACTTTTTATACATATGTACTGACTTAATGTATTTTATAATAACGTATTATTATATACAACTTTTTATACATATGTACTGAGATAATCTATTTTATAATAACTTATTATTATATACAACTTTTTATACATATGTAATGAGATAATCTATTTTATAATAACTTATTATTATATACAACTTTTTATACATATGTACTGAGATAATCTATTTTATAATAACTTATTATTATATACAACTTTTTATACATATGTAATGAGATAATCTATTTTATAATAACTTATTATTATATACAACTTTTTATACATATGTAATGAGATAATCTATTTTATAATAACTTATTATTATATACAACTTTTTATACATATGTAATGAGATAATCTATTTTATAATAACTTATTATTATATACAACTTTTTATACATATGTACTGAGATAATCTATTTTATAATAACTTATTATATACAACTTTTTATACATATGTAATGACTTAATGTATTTTATAATAACGTATTATTATATACAACTTTTTATACATATGTACTGACTTAATGTATTTTATAATAACGTATTATTATATACAACTTTTTATACATATGTAATGAGATAATCTATTTTATAATAACTTATTATATACAACTTTTTATACATATGTACTTACTTAATGTATTTTATAATAACGTATTATTATATACAACTATTTATACATATGCACTGAGATAATCTATTTTATAATAACTTATTATATACAACTTTTTTATACATATGTAATGACTTAATGTATTTTATAATAACGTATTATTATATACAACTTTTTATACATATGTAATGGCATAATGTATGGATATGAACTTATTAGAATTCAACGACTGTTATGGCGAATACAATATAGCATCCAAATATTAATCAGCACAGTGATATGAGATTATTTATAACGTCCCGATAACTTTGTATCCATTATCTCATAAAAAAAACAGAAAATACAATCATCGACAATATATGATGAATTAATGCCGTATTCGTCGACTATGTTGTTGTTTAGCATCCATCAGCCACTTCATAGAAATATGAGAAGTATTATTACATTTGATTCGCCGATAACTTTCCAATTAAAAATTTCAAGAAATACATCTAGTATTTTCAAGAGGGAACCTATAAACGTTAATATATCTAAGTGCAAGTTTATATGTAGGAGAAACTGGGTCCGAACTTTGGACAATACAGATATTAGCCTATCTCATAACACATTAAGCAAATAGCAGTTCCTAGATTTTTTAATGTAATCATAATGTGTAATATCTGTTAAGTGTTAAGTCAGCTGCTGAGCTAATACTTTTCGATAAATTACAGCAGCAGCATTTTATTTTTGCTTGTGGAAGATATCCTCATATGGGGCATCTAATAAGAAAATATACGACAAAGTGTGTTACTGTTTAGTATACCTCATGTGGCTAATTGTTGTTTCCTTAATAAAAAAAAATGCGCTGCCATGTAAAAATAAATGGTCGTATTACTCATTTTATTGACAGTTTATTTATCCCGCCTTACATTAAATTCAACGTTTTTGTATTAATAGCAATATCTTTAATAAATTCTAACCAGTGTCTTAGTGTGTTTTGGACTGTTGGAATAAGAAACAAACAGGAAAAGCTTATTACAAGGTTCTATTATTTTTCATTCTTCTCCTGGGAAGATTAAAATTAAAATATTTTATAAATAATTTATCTTTACTTCTGATTACTTTTCTCTCGTTCACTTTTTTAAAAATAAATGATATTTGTATTTTCATATCAAAAATTCGCTTTTTATTATATTTTTTACAATGTAAACCAAATATCTATTTACATGCATGCTAATAACTTTGACAGAAAGCTAAGTAAGATATGACCTAAGCTGCATTCTCCTAATCAAACAATGTCCTTATTAGATGTAAAGTAATTCCTATATACAATAATGTGAATGTTTCCCTCTGAACCAAAATACTGTAGTGTAGTTTACAATAGCAGATAGCACATGCACATGTATTATGTTTATCTTGTTAGTAATTCTCTTATTAAACTATAGAACGAGATTTTAACACATTAATTCGTAATATAAAAGCATAAGATTTTTGCTTAGGAGCGATATCATCATCATCGTAATAACCTACAGAGAAGAGAGTTCTCATGCCCCCACGTTTTCGCTTTATAGCCTCCCGCCTCCAACCTAAACCTAAATATAGCATTTACGTTCGGTTCGTCTATACTAAAAATAATAATGTCTCTCTATATTTGTTCCTCACATACGGATTAGCTGATATCACCTATTTACCTAATACTGGATTAATGGAGTACCTATATTTAACTACCACTAGGCCACCGTACTCTTCTTAATTGCCGATACAGACAAAAATTACCTTTTTCCAACTATCGTAATCCAACTGTTAGCTTTGGTTTTACTTTATACATGTGTTTATTTTCATGTTATCGAAATGTACACGAACCCCTAAACAGTTTAATTGGTTTAATGTTTCCCTATACATTTGTTGTCCTTTAAACTATCTAAAAGCGAACAAATGTGTCCATTTGATTTTTTGTGCTTTCCTTTTCTGTGTTTTCTGTGTTTATTTACATTATTATACTTTCCGGTTTATTTGACAGATTTTCCTTTTTTAAATATTAATTACAAATAAATATACGGACTGAGTTTCTTTCAATTTCGGTATGCTAGGGTTTCTTATCATGACTTTGCTCCGCCCTACTTTTTTTTTCACGGTTGTCTTACTTAACCAGTCGACATTAACACGGCTTCAACGGCTAAATGTAGTTTTTCTTTGTGTAAATATTGCGTCTATTTTTCCCTCGCAGCTATTTTGTATTTAACCATTATTTTTGTAATGCTCAAGAAAGTGTTGCCAATTAAGCTATTAACCTAGCGGAGAAAATTGCGATCCGCGTCTATCGGGGTTTTTTTTCTAGAAACTATCGAGATATTTGCCACTCACACACCGACAGTGTCAGATTATAACTAAAAGAAAAGCATTTACAAAACCATTTATTACCTAAACTAGAATCAGTCATCTATATCAACTTATTCGAAAACAACAAATATCGCTTAACATCTATGAAAGCTTGATTTTCCAAAAGTTGGAAACCAATTGCTAATTTTACCATTAATATTAACTTCTAGTTGTGCTCCAAATTGAAAGGTATTGGTAGTCATATATGTTTCATACAATTTGTCAAGAATGAAGTGCGCAATCGTCAAGTGACAAGCAACCAGTTACGCACAGTAGCAGCACGTATAAAATTATTTAAATTTTATTGCATTTAATATCAGGTATTGTTTGATTTTTTATTATTTGCAATTCATGAATATAAACTTCTATGCAATTTGCCAAATGACAGCTTAAAGAGCCAACGTTTTTTTATTTTACTTATTTTTATATATTTATTCCAAGTTTATTAACGTTCTATTTAAAAGTAAGCAAGATCCATATTTTTTTTTTAATTTATGCTTTTTGCGTTCAATTTGATGCACAAATAAACAACATAAGGTGTTCATCCTGTGATAACATTTTTTTTTTTTACGGTAACAAACGTCAGTTTTTACCAGGAGCACAGCCACTCTAGATTGGGAAAACCTCCTTTTAAAATCATCCATCTAAAATGATTTTCCTTCATTGACCAGCAACAGATAATAAGTTATTATTATAATAATAATAATAATAATAATAATAATAATAATAATAATAATAATAATAATAATAAGTTATAATATCAGATCAAATATTATACTTTAACGGTAATTTAATTTTGATAATTAAAAATAATATTAACAAACCGAAAATATAATAGTAGTGCCTCATGCGCGTCATTATGTTGTCCGTATATCTCTTTTTCTGTCTTCCTTGAGACTGCTTTCCTTCTTCAAGCTGATCGTAAAGCATTCCTGTTGGAGTGGCGGTTGGCAGACATGCTCATTAGAGGACCTGTCCATTACAGCGTCTATAGGATGATATTTGTTAAATTTGCAGCATATTTAGGTATGTTTCAATCCATAGCAATTACGTAAATAATATATAATGACCAATAACTCTCACTTTAAGCAAAAAAGAAAATCCTAATATATATGGCTGTGACAACAGAAGGTTCATTTCATTCGTTTGACTCTCATGTATCTATCCAACACAATAAGACACAGCTAATCAACCGAGAACCACATGGGGCTATATAAAAAAATACATATAAGATATTACCGTACATAAACTCCAAAGTCCAAACAATTAATCAAATATGCTGTTGTAACGACCCTAAAAATATATTGACCTATATATATATATATATATATATATATATATATTTTTTTTTTTTTTTTAAAGTATAATTATCCACTGACACATGCTTCGCAATTTACGGCACCAGATTGGATGAATCTAGCGAGATTCGAAATCATGTCGTCATGGTAAGAAGCGTAAAACCTTACTACTGCGCTATCTCGCATGATTGAATCTTTTGTGTTTTTTTATGTAGATGTGTTTGATTTGGGATACTTTTTCAACCAATTCAATTATATATACGAACGTGTATTTTCATCTAAATGCTAGTCGGAAATAATTGTTCCTTTAACCAATTTTTGTACACCAAAATGAAGAGCGTCTTGTGTATAATTTTTTACTGACACGTGTTTCATCGTCTACGACTCGGCAACGTGCCTGAAACTAGCGGGATTCGAGATCGGGTCGCCATAGTAAAAAAGCGTTACCCCTTACCACTCCATATATGTATATATATATATATATATATATATATATATATATATATATATATATATATATATATATATGTGTGTGTGTGTGTATATGTATATATGTGTGTGTATATATATGTACATATATATGTATATGTTTATATATGTATATATGTATATACATATGCATATATACACGTATATATATGTATATATGTGTATATATGTATATATGTGTATATACACGTATATATATATATATATATATATATATATATATATATATATATATTTGCATTAAAATATCGTGCAACATTTTCGTAAATTATAATTCATTGATTCTAAAAATCACTAAACACCCATTAGCGCAGGATTTTTTTATTACTTAATCAATAAGCAACCTTTAATGTTAATATTTATATATTAAATTAAAATAACATTGATTCATAAAGAAAGCTTAATCAACATTTCTTTGACTCAACGGAATATAGTAAACTGAAAATGTAATACTGAGTTTAAATCGATTGTACTTTGCATGACATCTTACGGTGTTACCTGAATATTTCTATGCTTGCGCACATTCTAACAATAATTCCGTCTGCCCTACATATATGTTTAGTATTTATGTGCAATATAAGCAGGTGAGACGCGTACTGCTTTTTGTGTCAGAGGAAATGCTGTTACGTTCAGCAGCATAGATTTAGTCTTTTTTATACTAAAAAAAATCTACATTTATTTTCAACAACATATGCTTCGAAAACAATTTCAGTGATCCAATTGTTAAGACATTTATCCGTCTATAAACTCATGATTAACAAACTTATAATAAAATTATTTAATGAGACGTATCAGTGATGTAATGTATTGTAATAAATATAATTCTTATGAAATACATGACCACACGCACGCGCACACAGATATATATATATATATATATATATATATATATATATATATATAAATATATTAATATATATTTTTATATATATATATATATATATATATATATATATATATATATATATATATATATATATATATATACTGGGTTCGTGTAATTCGGTAATTTTTCATATACCAATATGTTTTCAGCCAAAAATGGTTGACTTATATATATATATATATATATATATATATATATATATATATATATATTTATATATATATATATATATATATATATATATATATATATATATATATACATATAATTATTTTTTTACTATAATAATTAAATACCTACAGACACGAGTGTTTCATCCTTTCGGGATTCTTCAGTGCAGGGTGTCACGATTACTACCAGACGAACGATTCGAACCCCGCGACACGAGACATCTCTGGCTCGATTTAATATATATATATATATATATATATATATATATATATATATATATATATATATATATATATATATATATATATATAGAGAGAGAGAGAGAGAGAGAGGGAGAGAGAGATGGGGGAGTTTCACAACCTGATTAGATTCGTTCACATATATTTTAATCGCTTTCCCTATTGGAAATCTAATTAGTGTTATCTAAAACACATTTCCTCATTTATGCTATATATATTATATTTTTACATACGTTTCATAACACTATTTACGCACGCTTTTTACTCTACTATTTTTAATCGTATTACCTATATGGACACTAATTATATAAATATCTCCCTTTACATAGGATTCTGATCTACGCTTCTATCTGCATTTTATACATAGATGTGAAACTCATACCAGTTTCGTTTCACATATATATTCATTCGATCCCGTTTAATGGTGCGAAGTTTTGCAACTTGATCAGATTCGTCATAAACACATTTTCAAACCTATGTTTATACTTTTATATGTTTTTTATGCATCGCTATTTACCTTAAAGATACGTTTTCCCTACGTACATTTCTAACCGCTTTCCCTATATATATGTATATATATATATATATATATATATATATATATATATATATATATATATATATATATATATAGTCATCCACATACAGTACTGTTTCGCTGTTTCACAGCTCATCAGTGCGGCTAGACAGGCAACTACCTCAAGCCAGGATTGAAACCCGACCGTATATATATATATATATATATATATATATATATATATATATATATATATATATATATATATATATATATATATATATATATATATATATATATACAGAAAATATATAAATAACTTACATTCCATAGGATTCAATTCTGATCCCGGTAATATTTTATTTTCCTCAATCATTCTTATCATTCTTATCATTCCTCTTAAATTGGGAGGGAAGATTAAGGATTCTCTTAAACGTTCATAGGTTATCTTTCCCATTTCAATATATAAATAACAGTATTTAATTGCATGTTTATCAATTAAATACATGTTTTCATGCCCCTCCATTTCTTACATTATTTAATTACTTCATAATATATTGCATATATTGCATGTCGAAAATATTACATCAGTCTCTTTCTGAAGAGCCACAACAATCTAATATTAAATAATAAGGTTTCCCTATTTTATCTGGAATAAATCTAGTCAGCGTTTTCGTTTGTGTAGTTGAGTGTAAATACTCTTGCTTCCTTTATATCCGCAATTCTGGCTCGTTTATTTGTTAAACTATGCACACAGATTCATATAACGCGTGTTGTTGGTTTCTCAGATTGCGTTTCCATCGGAATGTTTTGTTTCACTTCTAACAAGTCGCGAATAAAAAGCACGATAACAGAAGATGCAGCCTGCTTTAGACCAAACAAACTACATTTATAAATTTGTAATATTAGAAATATATTTCGCATGTTTTATATGCGCAAAAGGAGACCCAATAGAGTAAAAATTCAACAGTTAATTCTTTGATGATAGAGTTGCGTTCGAAATTAATATTTCTGTTGAAAACACAATTGAATCATAGTTGTAATTCTTAAACGTTTGTACGCGATATCAAAAACAATAATTTTGTAAGATCCAGAGTATTTTTTTTCTGCGATATAGATGGTTGACTAATGAACTGTGTGGTAATAGATGAAGCTAAATCCCGGTTAAAAAGATAAGTGGTGGAGTAGATAATGCAAACAATTCAGTTAATTGAAAATAATTGTTATTGCACTGACTTCGATACCGATAAAGAAATTGGAAGATCAAAACTGTTTGCATTTAGCCAATCCCGGGCAATGTGGGATATGTTTTCAAGTTTATCATAATCAAATGATATATACAGCTTGATGTGTTGTATTTTAATTTTGGTTTGCAATTGTTGGACAAACATACACACAAAAATACTTTATTTATATACGCCAGATAACGTTTATACAACGCTTTTAAGTTAGAAGGCCCGATTAATAATTCCGTATTATCGTCTAACTTTATAGAAATAAAACCAAATACGAGATCGTAGAAAAGGGGATATTCTCTAAGAATAACATCAATAATTATTGAATGTCGTATTAGATTATCTTGATAACGAGTTAATCTGCGAGAAAAAATATGTGATACACACACACACGCACACACCCACACACACCCACACACACACACATATATATATATATATATATATATATATATATATATATATATATATATATATATATATATAGGTGCATATTTGTCTGTGTATATACCCCTCTGTGTGTATGTCAGTTCTGTTCCAACGCTGTATTCGACAACGGTTGTGTCAATTTTTATGACAGCTCACAGGAATACGCTTTATATACATGTCATTGTTTCCGGATATATTTTGTGTCGGATTGTTTTGATAAGTATGCTTCATTGATAATCGAAATAATCCGATGAGAGAAAAACATGTGTTTTAACTAAGTTAACATCTTACGCAGCCTAATATACCACGTGAATTTAAGTAGTTTTATCAGCTCACACACCGAAAAGCCCCAGAATATATTTAAAAAAACAGTAAGTTTGGTTTTGGATCTTACATGGATTCGTTTGAACTTAATATTTCTGTTTGAAGTACAATTATACAAAAATACTTCACTTTTTCATTAAAAAAAATCAATTCATGCCATTATTAGGTAATCAGAGTAATGAGAAGCATATAACACCAACAGCTTTTTAGAGCACTATTGAGACATTGTACTTTTGTTTTGTTTTTATTTAAACGTTTTTTCAAATATATTATATAAACCCATTATATAAACAAAAATTAACTTCTCTACATTGTAATGTAAAATACCTCATAATGTTAATTTAGAAGCACGAAAGTCATGCAAAGCTTCCTCTATGTTCACTGCGATGTATTTCCAATTAGAGTACCCACTCAATTGATTTGATTGATTGATGTGATATTTCACCCATTTGGATGGCGTTTAAAACGTGGGAGTGTGAACTATATGTTGTGCATAATTTAATGACGGGCAACACATAGTCACTCGCTATTCTACATATATAATATTTGATTGCAGAAATTCCCCTCTATAGCAAATTTCATTAGGTGTGCAATAACATGGTGCCACCTAACAAATTTATTAAGTCTAGATTATTATTCAATATCTTATGTAACTTTAAAACGTCATTTAATACACATTTAGCCGTTTTAATAACATCCTACATTACTTCTCTAAGAATTATATCATCACAATCACATTTAGAGGAAGTAGATCATATTTTACCTCTGAATTAGACGTGCTACCACCGACCCAAGTCATCACTGCATTTGAAATAGATATGGGGTTTCACGGTTTGTAACTGGAGCATAACCTGATTGCCATGACATTATATTTCCATTTTTCGAAGAAAAATAATACATTTTTCGCATCTAATTCCGCTCCTTCTGATTGACTTTTCTATATTAATTAGATGTAAAATTAGCACCCACTTTATGGCCACTTCAAAAGCGGGTGTAAATATAATGTTATATTATTGCAGTAAAGTGACCACCACTTTTTAAACTATAATTATTCATATTATTGAATTATTCTTTTCCTGTTTTTTCGCTCTTGTTTTCATTTTCAGAAGCTATTCACTGATTATAGGTTGTTTTTTGTAATATTTCTTTAGTATATATCGATGGTTCTGGTTTGTTTTTAGCTTTTAAATTAGTCTGAGTTTGGAAATAATTGAAAAAAAAAACTTCGAACAATTCAAAGCATGCGAGTTGACGAAAATTCTCTGACAGCAAAGATATTTCATAAATCGGAGTTGGGCCTTGTATTATAGTTGAGTGATTTTCATAAATTGCGAACCCAGCTCTTTTTGGAGTCAAGAAACACAATACTATTAAACAGCACCTATGCATTTGAACTCAAGTATTTGTAAAAAATAATGTTCGCTTCAATATCCGTAATCTTAATAAACTGACCAATGGCAGCACTCCATAAAATTACTAGTGAGTGTCATTCATAGGCAATAATTTCAAGCATAAACAACATCAGCAGGAATAAGTTCGAATCCAAACATTAAGTCAATGGAGTTTTATAAAAGTATTTTTTTCTCACAGAGTAATTACGTTATTCGGCACGGTCGCGTATTAGTCCTAGTGTGCATAGGGAGCAAATGTTCTGGGAAATAATTGCAAGTCCAAGTAAGTCACTCGTAAATTGGACGAGCACATTTTTATAATGAATTCTTAACACAGGTCAGTAAACAATTATATTTCACATCTATAATCTCATGAAATGAAACAAAAGATATGAAAATTACACTCTTAAATTGTTCTAAACATTTACTGACTTTAACTCGCGTTCAGCATTCAAAGGCATATTGCCATTTGGACGTAAGGAACACAATTTCGGGCCATGCCTAGGAAAGATTAACAATACGTTCCTTTACGTAACATTTACATTTTGGAGAGCAGAACCGTCTGGGAAGCACGTAACAGCATTGGAAATCACAATTCTAGTTGTGTGAAGGAAGAAACTATTATTGTGGAAAGCTTTTTTCCGAATTTTGGTTTATGAACTGTTAAGGGTTGTAGTTGTTATGCTGATCAAGTTTGTTGGGGGCATGCATGCCAACGGGGACACAAGTAAAATGAGTTCATCAGAGGACGTTTCGTTAAAATACTTCTAAACAGGCACACAAAAGCTAAATTACAGCTATTAAACATGGTTCTGGAGGTTAGTTACCAAAGTACGATATATTATAATAAACGTTCCTTTTTCAACCCTATTGCAGAGTAAGATGCTAGTGGTAGATAGACCAACCTGGATGTTGCTACAATACTCAATGCATGGGCGAATGTGGGCTTTGTAAATGTAAGGGATACTCTCAGATTTGAGTATTTTCTCGTACGATAGAGGGAACCCATGTTCTTTGCTGTAGCCTTTGCAATGCCTTTAATGTATTGTTCTAATTTATATTTCCCTGGAATATAAAGCGGAGGAGTTTTAAAGAAGAATTCTCAGGTAGGGTATTACTTGTCATTGATATCGGTTGTTGTGGTTAAATTTTATAAGGAGATCAGCTTAGTCTTACTAGCATGACATTCTACCATCTATTTACGGCGCCATTCTACTAAGAACTGGAGGTAATTTTCTAAGACAATTTACCTTGTCTTGGGCATCTGTTCTTCCCTCATGCATGTAATAATCTGTTGTATGATAACACTAAGTGGACACTAAAATCATATACAAAATGTGCAGTCGTTTATTATATTTTTATTGTATTACTTTAACATGTGTTCAATCTCCCATTTAATAGCCGATCACTTAAGATATGTAAAAACAGAGCGCATACTAGACCAATTTGGGATCGGTATCCTGTCTCGGTTCTACATATTTCTCTTCTTGGCTTTATATAAGGAACGAGATTTAGAAGTAATGCAATTATAGCGAATAAATATTTGCCCCGTTTTCCGCAGAATAATAAATGACAACGACGTCGAAAAAGATTTAACATTGCCAAAGGACACCATGATAATCATAAACATCTTGCTTGGGAAGAGCACGCAGACACTGATCGATATTTTAGAAGACGTGACTTGCGAAAGACAATGTGCGTTATCCGAGATCATCGAAAGATCTTCCCTTGCTTATCTCAGTCAAAACGAAAGACACGCTGATATTTACGTGTTTTACGACATGCAAACCAATGCATAATAAGCAGCCTTAGACTTGCTTTAACACAGAATTATCAATTATCTGCTGCGAAACACGTAATTCGAGGGACGGATCTCCATAAACAGGGGTTATATTATTACTGTAATCAGATTCGTCAGCTAAACTTTTGTACGTAGCGATAATAGGACCGAATACGAATCTACAGTTTAACAAAAACACACATACATGTACAATACCAGGGTTTGTTTGAAATGCATCCATTTTCAGTATACTACAATGTTAAAGAGTAAATAGTTTGGGTGCTACACTTTTCACAAATTAAAAAAAAACCTTATGTCTGACCTTCCCTGTCATTTTGTGGAAACAAATGGGATTGAAATAAGTTTTGTAGTGAATTCAAACATGTTTTAGTTCTAGTTTAAGTAGCTTGATCTTACACATTTTCAAAAGATCGGATCCAATATTTACTGCGAAAATATCAAAGACAATGACCATTTTACCCGATATATGTGTAACTGACAACAGCCCTAAACAGTTGTATTCTTTTATTTACTGCGAAAATATCAAAGACAATGACCATTTTACCCGATATATGTGTAAGTGACAACAACCCTAAACATTTGTATTCTTTTATTTTCTAGCATTCTTATTGATAAATGGTATATGTGTCACTACCTATCTATAAACTGAATTTATTCCCTTTCTCACTCTTTAAATGCCCTATTATTCCTACTAGGGAAATTCGTAAGTCAGGCTGCAGTAGTAGTAATAACTTAAGAATCACCCTACGATATTACAAACATATTTTCCACGCGAAAAGTTTTTAGCATTTAAAACGCTTCTTCTATATTGAAAAAATATAGGTAAAAGATATGTTTCCAGAACTACTGTTATCTCATGCCATACAACTTGTAATTCATTCACAACGGCTCAAAGGTAGATAGTTATCTACCAGGAAATAAGGACGGCGAACATCCTGCCAAAATAGAGCTCGAAATCCGAAGAGTATTCTGTATAAGTAGGCATCGCATACGTCATCCCAAACACTTTAGCAAAACGGATTGTGCCTATAGTTCTTTTACCCTGATGAATACCCAGATAACTAACTGCAGTCTGCTGGGCGTTATACTCGCTCCAGCGATATCCAAAATGGACACATAAACCAATATATCGCTGGAAGTAAAACACTCACACAATTTAAGGAATGTATAATTAATTGTATTTATAGTGTATGAGCTACTTTTAAAAAAAGCAGAAATATTATCCTGAATCAGAATCATAATACTTATGCAATAATTCCAATAAATCGAGAAGCATATAATACAATAACTATGCGAATAGATAGAGATCTATATATGTATAAGATATAAAACATACTAACTTCGCTATAGAATAAAGTAAATGTATTTAGAAGGAAATAGTGTACTTATCTTGGGAAACGATATCGATAACTATTTGTCTACACATGTGGGTTTCTGGGATTTTGAAATAGTGTATTAACTTATAATCACATGACTTTCTGTTTTCATTAATCCAATAAACATGTGCGAGTTTTGTCACCAAGTTTTATGTAGTAGCATACTGAAATACAAGGCGATGTAGAGGTGAGCTCCGTTTTTTTTTATCAGATTGTCTCAAATCTGCCAAAAATTCTCGTGGTCTCGTGGATTGGAGTTTAAATATAATTCACGCTCACCAGCCTTGAATTGTTTCTCGAAATTAGATGTAAGCAACTTACAAATGTTACTAGAATAAGTTAGTTGTCAATAGAGCTGATAAATTAGCAATGTTAATGTGAAATCATATGCATGTTTTCATAAGTATATACTTGTAAAGATAATTCTAAAAGTGTGTATCTATCCCCCTCTCCATCTCTCTTATTAGAAAATTTCTTTTTCCCTCAGATTTTTGTTATTGTTATTTTGTGTTTAATATCCATAGAAATGGCATGCCCTTGTTTTATCACATTTTCCTTAGTATAAGTGTCTTTAAAAATACTAGTAAACTTATTGGCACCCTCGATAAAGTTAATGACTCTTGCCATTCTTAAAATATACGGTTGATTATGTGACGCGTAGAGTGTAAATACAAATACGACCATAAAGGCATTTAGAGGTAGAGTTGTTATGCAGTATTTCATGAGGATTAAACGAATATTTCAGTCTTTAAACAATTTTACTCTCAGCGGATTCGGTGAAATCGTTATTTTCCACTCAAATCTGTTGTTTGATTGCTCTAATTAGGAAACTACGCTACTGCTCCGGCGGGGGTGCATACATCCGTATATTAGTTATTCATAATACATTTTATGTAAGATTTGGTTTAGGGAATCAATATAATAGTATTGAATAATTATTTTAAATAGAAACCAACTATTACGGTTCTATTCTGATCTAAATAGAAACCTGCAATTCAAACGATCCCCTGACTTATACACAGTCAAATGTTGATAATAAATGCTGAATACTGAGTATTTTGCGCGGAGAAATCTTTACAAAAGTATATGCTATTTATATTTGCTGTGTAAGCGTTATTACTTTGATCAAAATTTTACTGTCCGTACTTTAATTAGTTCTTTCAATTATTGGTTTTCAATAATTTAGGTGGGACATTTCAGTGCAGAATATATTGGATACCATTTTCAGAATAATGAATTTCATTAAGACAAAAATTTACTAAACAATTCCCGGCATGCAATAAGAGTAAACTAATAATTACATGCATACAAAAGAATACCCTTATTATAATACTAAAGATAATCATGTGTGTATTCAGATTTAAGTCATATTTGATCTTCAATAAATTAAGATAATATACAAAATATAGACCTTGCTCTCTTTAAGACTTAAAAACGTTGGCAATAATGTAATGAAAAGTAAACGAAATAGTATCGGCTACGGATGATGGGTTTCTGTTCTGAAGTTTTTCTTAAGTTGGAAACTACAATAGTTCAACATATTGTAGGGCATATAATTTACAACATAATGCCTTTTCAAAAGTCAACGAAATATAGTGCCAAAACTTGTTTAGCACGGTACACTATTATTCATACAAGCAACGAGAGAAAGTTTTCTTCACTGTATAAATTATATTCTTTTGTATTTTTATATAAAACATTCATTTTCTATTATTACGATACATTAACCCGGAAAGGTATCGATTTGATGTACCTAAAAAGTGACAATAATATGAAAATTAAAGAAAATAACTGCTTTCCATTTAAATCATTCAGGAATCGACGTCGTGCATTTTAACATATTTTGAAAACAAATAGTTATAATATGGCTAAGACACAGTAAGCCAATGCCTATAGATAATTTGAGGTGATAATAAGACCAACGGTAAATTATTTTGAATGATGGCATATCAAAACTGTAATAAACACAATACTATTTAATGGCATGAATAGAAACCTAGGAATCTCTTTAGTATTACTAATTACCATAAAAATATTGAATATTTCTTTTTAAATTACAAAATTTTTATTTTATAAATATAAGCGATAAAGTATTGTACAAGATATTTGTTATAAAATAGATAGTGCGCGGCAAGAATGAATTGGCGATTGCTTGATGCGTCATCATTTTACCAAATTACAATAAAAACATTTCTGACCAAAGGCATCGAACTATATATTCTCTCCAAAACAATAATGTGATAAAAGGCATGCTTCTAAACATAACTACGTACTTACGAATTACTATTTGTTTTATCAATAACAAACACCCTTAATCCAATAAGAAACTTTGAAATATATTCTATGAAAAAAATAAATAAATAAAAGTGTTTTTCTTGTAACCCTGCTATTATCATGAAATCGGTATATAGTAGAAATAAAAATAAGAAAATAAACATATATAAAATAACATAGTATATTACACCAAAAACGACTGTGGTTTACGGCAGTCCGACTTCACAACTGATTTATATAGCAAACATTCCTATTTCACCCATATTTATATGAAGAAAATCAGTTTATTTTTCATCTCGAATAGGGGCAATTCACTGACTAAAAACTACGAAATGAAGTATTCATGAATTCATAAATATCCCCATATTAGAAGTGCTTAAGCCGAAACCATATCGCTATATTTAACTCGGTGACATTGCTTTACTCTATTAAATCATCGTAAGAAATATAAATGCGTATATATGTATGTACGTGTAGATTTTATTATCTGAAAACTTAAATGAAATGAACAAGCATTTTGATTTAGATTGGAGTTTACAGTCCGAAGAAATGACATGTTTAAAAAGGCATCATTAAAACATTCATGCCCCTGTGTAACCAATAATATTCGTGCAATTAAAAGTACTATATATATATATATATATATATATATATATATATATATATATATATATATATATATATATATATATATATATATGGGGTGTTTGTCTGTGGGTGTGTGTGTGTGTATGTCTGTGTGTATGGGTGTGCTGGAAAGCAAATACCTGTTTATTCACAGCTTAACAATTTGTAAACTACATTTCATTTCCTCTGATGATATGAGACATTATTTAAAATCCATCGATTAAGAAAATAAACATAATTTCTCTCGAAATACTCATTATTTCAAACAATAAATTCGTAGTTATAAAATATATGTGTTTATATTTAGATTTTTATATATTTCTCTATTTTGTAAATATTGATCTTTGCCCTTTTAGCTAGGATCACTCTTAAAGTATTACCTCAATGTAATACCTGACAGGATAATTCACTTGAAATATTCTGACATAATTGACCTAAGGGAGTGTGTTGCTCCCGATTGGGAAAGTTCAGATTTTCCAGCGATCTGAAGAAGGTCGGGTTACTATGCTGAGAGTGTTTAATTAAGCCCAGACGACAGCGGATATCAAATAGACTTGAATTAAGATTATAATTATTTGCTTCATTGTTCGAAAATCAGAGATATAATTGTTATTTTAGGTTAGATAACAAGAAAGGCCAGACGATGTCGAAACGAGATTTTTTTGGCCTGTAGAACCAGTTCAAGGTGTACTGAATGAAAAGGTTTAATCTTTAACGTCATGGGAATTAAATGTTGATTTTGGTCCCATATTAAAATCTTGTGATATGTCTTAATTGCACACCCACAATTTTGCCTTTGGCGTTTCCCCAGATATTAGGTGTAATTTGATTGGTTTAGGGGACTTGCACCCAGACACACACACACAACTATATAATGCTAATCTCGCTCGAAAATTAAGCAGATACCAGATTGATTTCAAGGGGCACGAAATTGCGTGGAATCTCGCCGTTCCAAACGACTGACCAAGCCCCATCTCCTCTATCCACCTGAGTTCCGTCTTCGAATAGAAGAGAGCTTTGAGATTTTGAATAACGTGCTAAGAACTGAACAATATATTGCAAAAAGACTGTAAATATTTGTGTGACATTTACTCCAGTAGAATAGAATTTCAACTATATGGTTTTCAGTCTTGCCTGCGTGTGCTTTGCTATTCGTTTTCAGCAGGAGAGGTGAGACGCATTTTAATTAGTGACTTATCTCACTTATATATATATAAACATGTATATATATATATATATATATATATATATATAGAAAGAGAGAGAGAAAGAGTGAGAGAGAGGAGAGAGTGTGAAGTTCAAGCAGATGAACTTTATTAATAGACACTTGAAGAAATTTTAAAAAATATTAGTATCTAAACGAATGTGTGTTGAATATGCATTAGAGAAAAGATTAAACAATTAAACCATGGTAAACACTTGCTATAAAAATAGTGATAGAGCAGAGTATAATTCGTAAAGTACCTTAAATTCACATGCGCAGAGAAAGAGCGTCTGAATGAATGTCGTGCTTTTATTTTAGTATGTTTCTACAGCATGAAGCAATCGAGTATTTAGAGCGAGACTTGGCAAACTTACTAAAGAATTGAATAATCGGCAATCAATATGGAATACCAAGAAGTTCACTATGAAAACAAAGGTTAGAATCCCGCAGTCAATACTCAATGGAAACCAATGCATATGCTACTGACATATTGAGAATGCTGCCAATTTGGATCAACAGCTCTGTGCTTTTCGCTAAAGCTTCTTTATGCAAATCAGTGTCATTAGATGTCAAAATAAATCACAAGTGAATACATCTGCGCAAGTACACTAAAGGCTAGACGAAGGAACTAAAATGCAAACTTATTTAAACAGTATATATAATTGAAACACCATACACATGAAATAGTTTAATCAAATCATACGAAATAAGTGTTGTTAAATTATTCTTTCTAATCTCCCGCTTTTTTCTTACCAAGACATTTTTAATACAACTTGGATGTACGGAAATACTATTTTGGAGCATGACTAACAGGAGCACTATGAAGGATTTCGGACGTCGAGAGATGTATTCACGTTACATTTAAAATTCTGCCGGATATGACAGGGAGGGAAAATATGTTGATTCCAAATATAATAAAAGAGAGGAAAACATCATGAGAAACTGACATGCCCATTGTTAGGTTAGGAAGATTTACTAACAACATAATTATTTTATCTAGTCAATCGATCATTTTAAAAAAACAAACATATATTTACAGAGTCGAGAAAGCTTAATCGGTCAATTTTATATATTTATCTTTATTATTACAATTGTTTTATATTATGTATATTTAGGCTGGGTTTTGTTGCCGAATTTTTGTATTAATTTCCTCCATTTGTTAAACGTGCTTGTCTGTCGTAATTGTTTCACCTGCATTAAAAAAGCTTTGAGTAATGAGACTGGTTGTAGACGACCAAACAGTGAGCATGCCCTTTTATTTTCTGTACCTCTTGCTTCGGAAGTGTCGTGAGGTTTTTCGGCAACTTACCACTGAGTGTCGCCAGACAGCTTTAACAACTCAATATTCATCGTAGGTCGCAACCCGTTCGAGAGACAGGTCGTTCTTGTTGGGTGAAGAAAGGGACGATGTAAAATAATAACGGTGTTCGTTTTGGTTGTTGTTAAAATCGCGAGAGAACTAGTTATGAAGTTTTCTTATATTTCTCATCTCTTTCAAGTCGTTGTAAATTTTCGTGTACGTAACTTCCTATGCAAAGCAAATTCCCGAGCAGCTCTGCATTGATCGGCTTTAAATAATGGTCTTCATTCATTTTTGCCAACATCCAATGGCCGCCCACAACACTCTTCATCTTAGACACTGCTGCCGCCGGCAATAGATTTCTTAAACTATCATTGTACTCTGCGTTCTGTTATGGAAATTATGAGCTGAACGTCGCGTTGGTATCGCGAGCTGTTTTTGCAGCGTTTCGCCCTAGCTTAAATTGAAATAATAAAACTGTGCAATTTTTTTCTATCTTGTATTCAACGTTCTGAACCACAGACATATCTATTTTAACAGGGTTATGATGTAAACGATTAATTAAAAAGTAAAACATGCGTAAAAATTATATAAGTAAATGTATTATTACAACAACTTAGTTAAAAATGTACTGTTTGAACCCCCCCCCAAAAAAAAGTGAAGAAACACGTTATCTTAAAGCTAATTAACATAATAATTATAAAATAAATATCTTAAAATAACGTCACTCCTTTTTACGGATACTTCTCGGGACAACAAAGAAACACTCGGGAAAACTGTAACTCTCAACGTACATATCCTGGGTAAACCATCTTAGCGACAAAATCTCACTATTGCACTTGTGAGGTCCCCAAATGCCATAAATATTGCTACTGTAATAGTTTTTTCTCCTTGACTTTGGAATTTCCTCCCTGCTTCCTGCTTTGCTGACTGGACTGATGTGCAGAAAATTAAATGTAACGTAAACGAACATCTTGTTAATCGCTATTACTACTGGTCCAAAACAGTAGCCACTCACGTAAAAGTAGCGATATGCGTTGATAAAACAGGCGTAAAAATAAATGAAACAATCAAAATATTATTACCTTCATGGAATTTATTATAATATCGTGTCTTTATAATAAAGACGATAAGTAATGAGGGAAAAAGGAGCACCACACGTACGTATTACTAGATTATAGGTTATATATATATATATATATATATATATATATATATATATATATATATATATATATATATATATGTAGGAGCCATCATATGTTATTTTTAATTCAAATCATCACTTCCATTAGTTGTATTCTATTTAGATTTTTATATTAATGAATTCGATTCATAAATAAATAGTGAAAAAGCAATTGAAAATGTGAAAAAAAAAATAATAAACTACAGTTCTTATAAGGACTTGGTATTTTTAGTAAGTAAGAGTTGAAAATAGTGAAGTAGATTATAAAAGTAGAATTGGAAATAATCAGAGGCGAACGGAGTTATCGTCAATCGATACTGCGATCTAAGTTCTTCGCCTTGAAAACAAAATTGAGATTGTTTCAGTCAATAATCGTTTTATTCAATCCATACGCAGCTGACACGTTGTCGAGTGCTGCCAAAATAGATAAGTGTATGGAATTCTTCCAACTAGGTAATCTCCTGGAAATCAGAGGTAATAAATGGAAGGATCAGACCTGAATCAGATAACTTCTAAAATTTACATAAATTAAATAGTGTGTATTTCCTTTAACGGTAAGTTAAGATAAAATGCATTATAAATGATTAAGACATCCTATTATCAAATTAAATATTGCATAGTTGATAATTACATATCGGTCATATTGTACTCTAAAAACATATACATTATTTATTTGAATGCATGTATATATATATATATATATATATATATATATATATATATATATATATATATAGTAAGCTTTAGCAGCAACGTCTTATCATTAAAGTACAAATTACGAGTAAAAACATTTCTGCACAAAGGCATCGCACTATATTTGGTTTACAACGATACAACAGCAGAAAATACAATGATATGCATCTTAATCACCGCCTAAAAATTAGATGATGGTCGGGGGTTATATATACATTTAAGAGAATTCTGTTAAAACGTTGGATTTGCATTAAATGTATTTGTTAAGATTGCCGGTAATCAACAATATATATATATATATATATATATATATATATATATATATATATATATATATATATATATATACATATATATATATACATATATATATATACATATATATATATATATGTATATATATATATTGTTGAATACCGGCAATCTTAACAAATACATTATATATATATATATATATATATATATGTATATATATATGTATATATATAAATACACATATATATATATATATATATATATATATATATATATATGTATATATATATATATATATATTACGCGACTGATAAAATTTTAATTTGAATATATTTTAGGGTGTGGAAGAGTTCGTTTCAAAATAGCAGACCCCAAACAAGAGTATTATGTGCAAAAGATGCATAAAAAATAAAATGCAGAAAAAGCGCACCGGTATAACGTTTACAAATAATGGACACAGCGCAGCATCTTTTCAATTGACATATATAAAAAAAGTTTTAAGAACTAGGAAGTATACTACTTTATTACGTTGCACCCGCTTCCCCACAGAAGTAATGTATCACATTTTTCTTCTCTGTGTCAACTGATTTATTAAGCTTCAACCTTTTGTCACCCAACCCAGAAAAAATCTAGTTCTGCTACAACCCCTTTTTTAGCATAACTTATTATATGTCTACATCTAAACGCAGAATTTCACGAACAAAGGTTGATTCCTATAACCACCCATACCACAGGACTTTTTCCAGGTCACTACAACATGTTGCTTTTCAAGTCTAATTAAACTAGTTTGTGTTGAACCGTATTTTTTATAATGAATGTTTTTACACATTTAAACAACTACCTATAATTACCTTTTTGTCTCAACACTCACCACTAACCGAAACACAAAGCTTAATTAAAATTTTACCTGATTTTATCGCCTTCATGCAAACTTAATACCAAACCCCACCTGGTCGGTAATTATCTTCTTGGGACTTTTGTTACCAATAATAAATGTATCGACGTTGAGCCCCTAGGGGAAACCTGAGTTAAAACCTTTCGAGGTCAAACGCAAAGGAATTTTGCGGGCGAAAAGCCGTATTAAACTGTGCTAGAATCTAATGACAGTCACATTGAAAAATAAGGTTAAGCCACGCATACTCTGAATATATATATATATATATATATATGTATATATATATATATATATATATTTATATATATATATATATATACAAGTGTGTTCGCGGGCGCGCGCGTGTGTGTGTGAATGTATACGAATATGTGCGTGCAGGGTGAGAAACAGTACCATAACAATTCTGAGGTAAATAAGTAATCCTAGTAAAAGCTTGATTATAATATATCATGGTGTTTACCTATTTGCTAAAGCGCTGTAACAGATATGTCGCGGTTAAGTTTAAGCTATGAGATTAAAAAGCCCACATAAATATCTCTATAGTCAGTACACATGTGGGTTAAGTTGTTTGTAAGCTACGTGCATTTTAGTTGCGGAACGTGTTTATTTAATGATAGTGTAAATTTATCGAAATTTGAGAATATGACTGCCTCTCTTCCATGTAAGAGTTTTACATCGCAGGTTCTCCCTGATCTTATTTTACTGTGACAAGACATATTTGTAAGGAGAATGCGCCTTTCGTAATTACCACCTTTTTTTCTCTTTTAGTCATCGAATTCTCTAGCAAAGGAGGGACAAGGTCATGTTTAATAGATATTGCTGTTTTGTGTGTTTAAATCTATTTATATAACTTGTGTTATCCAATACACAACCGGACCAGTTATTTTCTTCCTCAGATTTTCTGAATAATAAAACAACAGCTGTGGCGTAAAAAATGGGAAAATACGTTAAACATTATAGTTATTGGTTACGATTATTAGTGAATGTTTGTACAAAAAAACTAACGTATGAGTCTATATTTAGGTAGGTAAGCCTGCTGTTTTGTCAGGCACATTTTGAAATAGCATAACACTTCATTATCAAAGTACACTTAGAACCTTCACATTTAGATAATACTGTGTATTGTCCGATGAGCTTTCTTTTAACCGTAAGGCGGTTTGATTGATTTTTCATTTCCATTTGCATAAAAAAAAAATATTTGCGAACGCAGGCAATCTGTAGAAATGTTAAGCATATTCATAATATATATTATTTATGCTTACACAACATCTGTTACACAATACAAAACACGTTTTTTAACAACGGCGTCAATGATTTATATGAACAAAAGATGACCCCTCCACTTCTCTACATCAAGCAATTTTATTTTGTATGACAAAATATATTGACGCACAGTTTAGTGGTTTAAAAATAATAAGGAATGATTTAAAGCATCTCATATATATATATATATATATATATATATATATATATATATATATATATATATATATAGTCTATGTTTATATTTTGAGGTCATAAAAGAAAATAAAAATCTATGAATTTTTAACATTTTTCGGTCACAAACATAACGTTTTCCAACTTATATTTTAATCAGTCATAGGCCAATATTATTGCAAAGTTCTGAAAACAAATTCAAATTTGATAATTAGTATTTTATTATTCTTTTTATTTTACTTTAATCTTCTTACTCTATATAAAGCTTATATTAATTGTATATTCTTTCGATCGCCCTATCTATTATGGGTAAAATGATTTTTTTTAATAGCCCGAGGAAACCTATCGCATAAAAATATTATAAAAACTAATCTATCAGATAGGAAATATTTATTAAATTTAAAACCCACGGAACTCTTACTATTTTTCTATACTTTTTATATTAACTCCAAACTTTTATAAACTTTTTATATTAACTCCAAACTTTTATAAACTTTTTTATATTAACTCCAAATATGCATAAACCTTTCATATAAACTCCAAACATTTATAAACTTTTTATATTAAGTCCAAACATTCATAAACTTTTATACTAACTCCAAACTTTCATAAACTTTTTATATTAGCTCCAAATGTAAATAAAAAGTAACCGATTTCAATTTTAAATTTGAAAAACAATTCTAATATTAAATAAAACTTTATATTAATTAAAATACAAAAAAACATGTGAACCAGATCTCATCCCGACTGTACTATTAAACAATACTCCGCCGACGTGGTTCCAGTTCTCTCCAAACTCCTCAACAATTATCTTAAAAATGATGCTTTTTAGAAGTGTTGGACACCTGCTTCTGTTGTACCAGTTTACATAATTCTGGAGAAATAACGGGCCTATTAAATTATCTCCATATTGCCTCCTACAGATTTTAACCAAAATATTTGACTTTAGAATTAATCATGCCTTTGTTATACGACATTTTATCTTGCAAAATTCTGTCCGAGAAACACTATGGTTTAGTAAAGACAGTTCTAAAGCTGATACCCAAGTGTAATCTCTGAAAGTATTGCCACTGCACTGACTAAAGCAGGGGAATGTAGGGCAGTAGCGCTAGATATATCTAAGGCTTTTTTGCAGGGTATGTCATGAGGGTCTTCTCAGGTAAATCATATCATATAATTTGACGGGTACAGAACATAATTAAATCCTTATTTTTAGTAAGAAAAAATCTAGGTTGCCCTCGATCGACGTATGCCAAAAGAATATGGTACAAATACGACTGTGCCTCAAATGTCTCACCTTTGACATTTATAATTCCTAATATTCATAAATGAGAGCCCTGATTAAATTATCTGTGAAATGGGTATGCTAGCGGAGTACATACTGCTCTAGGATCTAGACAGGCACGAGGGGAACCAAATGAACACATTTCTAAGCCAATGGCGGAAACCCTAGAGAAAACCTATACTCTGTAGTGGAATGGGGTCAAAATGGATGATTACATAAAATTATTCTAAGACTCGGCTTCTTTCTTTTAATAATTGCAAGAAAAAGATTTTAAACATTAATACATTACCTAAAATCTTTCGTTCAAACTCCTCGGCTTAATGTTCGCATACAACATAAGATGGAACAGATACATCGAGAGCATTGCCACTGCGGCTGCGAGAAAATATAGGCTCTCACTACCATGTACGGAAGTCACTTACGTTAGAATGTATCATGTACATCAACATGGTCACCATTCGAATATTATTGATGTAACCTTAGGGCTGATGCATCTGCTAATAGTCACTCACTCCTGGACAGAGTTCAATTTGATAGGTCCTGGTCCCTGCTTCCCAGATTGTACTATCATGCAGCAGTTAACGTCAAATAAAATACACCTTGCTACTGAACTCCCTTCATAGTATCCCCTCAAAGTTTTCTCCCCCATAGTAGCTCCCTACATCGAAGTAACGCTGAGCCTTGATGGGTTTAAAAGACAATCAAAAAAGCTCTCTCTCTCTCTCTCTCTCTCTCTCTCTATATATATATATATATATATATATATATACATATTCGTGTTCTATTAAGTGTTTTTATTACATTGGACAAAATGGTGCGTACTTGTGAATCTATGCATGAATACAAGTCAGTTTAATCACGGCCACTGTGAGTAAGAAGAAGGCCTGTTAACTGAAAAATGTCTGCAGGCAATGTAGTTAAGATTTGTCAGACTGTAGGTACTATATGAGGGCCATTTGAAAAAGAGCAATACAATATTTTTAAAAAGAAAAAAAACACAGTTCGATTACTACTTAAACTGAACTTTATTCAATATGAAATATAAACATTATCTATGTAAAATCAAGTAATTTTAAAGCAATATACAATTTAATACTGATAAAACTGAATTATGAATTTAGGGAACACACGATTAAAGAAACATTAAACAAATATTTTTGGCCTTCGGAACAAGATCAGTGTAGTATCTGTGTTGATGCTACACCTGTCTTTGGTCGGTAGAGGAGAAATCTTTCATGACTGAGATTATTTTTGTTCCTATCAAGAGGGTCCCTTATTGGAAAGCTGGATTTTCTCCACAAGATTATATGTTGAACTATTTAAATCATTATTACTTTAAATGCAGAAATTATAATTAAAGTTTTGGTTTTCTGTTCTATTATGTTCATTTTTTTCCCATGTTTTTATCAAAATGTGTAGCCTATTAGTGTCTCACAAGCTATCATCAGTGATTGCTCACAGGCAGTACCCTATGGTGTTTCCTGGAGACCAAGTGACAAGTTTCCCCAGAATTCCAGTGTCTCCATCTTTTGACCACTTGTGCAGATGAGTGCATGTTATCGCAACAGCAGTTGTCACTGATTTCTCGTTGACATCGGTCATTGGTTTTTCCTGAGGTGTTGGGTGATAAAATGCATCCCTAAAGTACCAGATTTGAACTGCACACTTCCAGTGGAGATTTGGTCAGTACACTCCCAGCTCGGTCTTTCCATCCTCCCTGACTTTTGGTGCGGTTTGGCGCCAGTCGATCTCATCTACGCCATTTTATTATTATTATTATTATTATTATTATTATTATTATTATTATTATTATTACTATTATTATTATTATTATTATTATAATTATGATAATAATAAGGGTGTTTTTACAGTGTACGCACGTGCATTTTAAATAATGTTTTCATGTTAAATAAAATTTTAGGTTTGTATTACTGTACACATAGATTCGAAAAAGTTGTCAAAAACAAATATATCACAAATAAATGTTATCAAAGACAAGATAAGTTACTCTTCTATATATCTGGGAAAGTTTTTAGTGGTTTACTCACTTTAAAACGTGGAATGTCTTCGAAAATCATAGAATGTTTTGCAATATATTTTAAAAAGAAACATATAACCAAGTTCGTAACTTATCTTGCCTTTGATATCATTTATTTGTTATATACTTGTTTTTTGACAACTTTTTCGAATCTATGTGTACAGTAAAACAGACGCGTTATGTAAATTAAAGTGTTATAAAAACAAAAATAATGAAGTTTTAAATATATTTCAAAGAAATGAATCACGCCCCGTGCGAACATATTGATAATTCACCAATCGTAAGAAAGAACACTGCCGTGAAAAATGCTTACTTTAAAAGGGTTTGTATTACTGTACATAGAGATTGGAAAAAGTTGTCAAAAACAAATATATAACAAATAAATATTATCAAAGGCAAGATAAGTTACTTTTCTACCTATGTTTTCAGTGTTTTTATTTAAGGTAACATGTTTATTCAGCTCGAAAAACATACTGTGTTTACCGATGTATTGGAAAAATCAAAATGGAGTCCGACTCTCTCTTAAATACGGTAAGTTTTGAAAAAGGTGCTATGAATATAAAACTATACAAAATACTGTTAGAAACTCGCTCCATATATATTACTGTGACAAAGGTTGACATATATTCGGTGTTTTGTTAATAGTATTTTGTCTTGTTTATTATTTATAACACCTTTACACGAACTTACCGTGTTGAAGAGAGAGTTAAGCACCATTTTGAATTTTCCAATACGTCGGTAAAAAAGTATGCTTTTCCAGCTGAATAGACATGTTACATTGAATAAAAACACGAAAAATATATCCAGTTTAGTAGAAAAGTTACTTATCTTGCTTTTGATAACATTTATTTTTTATATATTTGTTTTTTGACAACTTTTTTCGAATCTATGTGTACAGATATACACACCCAAACATTGTTTGTTTTGCAGTAAAAAAAAATAAATAAATAAAATGAAATCTTCGACTTTCTCCAATAAAAATAAAAGTTCAATCACGAACTCCCTTACAATATTTGATTAAAATTATGCCAAATGTGTTATTATAATAATTATTTTCCGATTGGAGAATTGTTCTTTTCTTTAGAACATACACGGACTATCGGTAATGCATATTGGTAGCCATATTTTTTATAGTCTGTTAGCATGACGACGTGGTTGAATACCGGAAGCTGCCTATACATACAACTTAATTAGGAAGTGACGTTACACTGTCATGTTCATCGGCCTTCTTTTTCGTAGCAACGGTTTAATAGTGAAATAGCACAGACCATCTCATAAGTAACCATGAACGTCAAATAAGTAGTAATTGATGATTTTAAATTAGACACATATGTCCTAATATCAATGCTAAATCAAAAGTACTTTATTTATATATATATATATATATATATATATATATATATATATATATATATATATATATACATATATATATATATATATGTATATATATAAAGTACTTTGGATTTGACATTGATATTAGGACATATATGCCTGATGATATCTGTAGTTTGATTGAAACAAGTGGCTATTTGTAGCAGCAGGATGTGAGCATGTGTATATAACAATAAACAAGTATTATCAGCTCTTTTTATTGAGCACTATCTAACAACCTCGTTGAATTCATTTGTCCATTACTTTTGAATTAAAACCCGAGTATATATATATATATATATATATATATATATATATATATATATATATATATATGTATATATATATATATATATATATATTTAATTGGAAAGAGAGAGAGAGAGAGAGAAAGAGGGGCAGGAACTAATTTTTCTCTCGTGCATGTTTTATTGAAATGAATTATAGCTTCTGTTTGTTCCGTAGGGTTTCGTTTTGTTTATTTTACAGGCAAATATCATAATTTCGTTTCGAGTGTAAAAACAATTAACTATATTCATGAACATGTTTGCCTTCCGTAAGTATGTTCCGGCGAGTTATAGGCAATTTTAGTCTATAGAAGTCCAACAAAATCGTTTAAAATCGAAAATGCCACTTTTGACCTATGGTTGACCTGATTCCTTGAGTGTGTTTATAAATAAACATGCATATACAAAAACTATCATAGATATATATGTATGTATATATATATATATATATATATATATATATATATATATATATATATATATATATACATATGCATATATATATGCATATATATACATATATATATGCATATGTATATATATATTTATATATGTATATATGTATATATATATATATATATAAACTAACATAAAAAAACGTAACCTAGATTTAAAACAGATCGACACACTAGATACCCAGGCTAAATAGAAAACACTCACAAAGAATCAGGTCAACCAGAGGTCAAACGGGGCGTTGGTCCTATAAGTGAATGTCCATTGGCTGATAGGAAGGGCGCGGTTGATACTAGAAAGCTGATTGGCTAACTAAAATCGCAATAGAAGGTGCGTATATAAAAACGACCGTCAACCACAAAACTCCCGCATAAGCCTGAAGAATCCTAGAGCGGATGAAACGCAGAATATTCACTGTAGCTTAATCACCATATATATTCTATAATATATATATATATATATATATATATATATATATATATATATATATATATATATATATATCCCCATATACTACAACATTTTAATCTATAATTATGTAAGCAATAATGGGCAAAGTAGAAACTCGTAATTAATAAAATCATGCGCAATAGTGAAATCAAACTGATTAACTAATAGAAAACAATACAAAAATACATTGAACGCTTGTTGTAAATAAAAATTAAAATTTACTCTTTATTCAGTTGCTACAGTGCTAATTAAATATGCGTTTTATTTTAGAATTTATTAAATAGAAAATATACGATATTAATATTACTGATGAAAAATACTTATACTTATATTTTTCGTAATCTAGATAAATACGTATACTAGTAGGCCGCCTTGGCTTGACTGGGAATATACTCCCCTTCAATGTAATATTTTTCTTTTTATTATTACAACATATAATATTCATTGCTTTATTCTACATTATATATCATAATAATATGTAAGTTTTTAAAATTACGAATTAGGTTCTATCAGCTAGAATTGATCAACAATGTATAGCTCTCCAGTCGGGAAAAAAATCCAAACGTATACAAAAACTTGAAAAATTAAGTATGTTTAAGATTTAAATGTAAGATAGAATATGGGAGGAAGTAGCACATTTATTGATTTACGCGGGCCAAGGTCATTATTTTCAGTTTTCTCCAATTAACAGAAAATTTAAGTGCTGCACAATCAAATAAAAATTGTATTATGTATCCCGTCTCATCGATTACAGTGTTTTAAATCAGGCGAATCCACTGCGACGGGAAATATAGTCAACAAATAGAATACATAAAGTAGAAACTACCACAATACCCAACATTAGTCCAAGAAAAAGGCCAATTCTCCTCAGTTACACTGCTTTACCGCAATTTGTTATACCAACCTTGCAGAAGTGGAACAAAGCAAGCTCCATAACTCCGACACATCCGCAGGCTGACTGATACCAATATTTCAAGTCTCTCGATAACTTTACGCGTGAAAAATACATAAAAAATCTAAGCGATATCAAAAACGCCCTCAGCGACATCATCACCATCAGAACGAAATAGTTTTACGTAGCTTGCATACATACAATAATGTTTATTTAAATGGCGTTTATTTCGATCCATAAATATTTGTTTAAATCGACATATGTTAATCTGAATTGAAAAGTAAAACCGTAAGAAAATTCCTGTAAACATACAGGTATGTATTTATTTATAAACTATCATGGGTGTCCGACGTTGCCCTGGTCTTTGGAGGTGTGTTTTCAGCAAACAAAAACTGGTAGTAGGAAGACAAGCCCGAAGCCTTACTGCAAAGGAGGAAAACAACGGGAAAAACGTGACGGCTTTGCTGGAACGACAACTGTCAAAGCGGAAGTGACGTAGCTTTTTAATTATAGTAAGACAATCAAAAATGGGGATGACTTTCGATAATATCGGCGAAAAAAAGAAACCCCTCCCCGTAGAAAAGTTGCCAGTTGATAGTAAAGAAATTAATGTTTTTGGCCGATTGTTCGGTACTTGTCGTCTGAAGAGTCGTGCTTCAAAACGATACTAATCTTGTGAAAATCCGTTACCTCTGTGGAAAGTTTTAGGCAGCCATGCAAACATACATGTATTTATATATTGGTAGTTTAAATTTTAGACCCAAACCGACTAAAAATATTGCCCTAGCTCTGAATACTCTGGGTAAAATTTCAAATGTTTCGACCAGAAATTATCTGCGTAATTTGGTAGAGACAGCAGAGATATTTTTTTTACATTTAACCCTTATTATGACCCTTTAACATTTATTCTTTTGGGCGCAAATCAATTTATTAAGCCAGATCTATGCCTAAGGAACCTATGTCTAAAACGGCAATTGTTTATCGCAAAAAACTTGCGGAGGAGTTTTGTAGGGTTCTCTAAAGTCAAATCGTTTAACTTTTGCATTCCAGCCGAATTTCTGGTCAAAAACAAATTACACATATTTTCCCAAATCTCCGTACACCGTAAATAAAATTAAATGTTCAGGCGTCATAATAGGGGACAAAGATAAAAAAAAAATTGACCGTTTTATTTTTAATTTTTGCTCAGCATACACCCCCAAACACCTGGACACGCATGCTAACAAATATATATATATATATACATATATATATATATATATATATATATATATATATATATATATATATATATATATATATATATGATGACAAATATGGAAATAAAAATAGAGAAATAAAAAGAAACAAACCGTATTATGTGTTCATCCATGTTTCGTTTTATTCCGAGACTTCCTCTGGATGAATGGTATTAAGAAATAAAAAAAAAATACCAGTACAAAATATTTGAAAATGTTTCACTTGCAAAGTGTGACGCTGTATTATTTCAGAAAAAACGGGGAAAAAAATGTCGCAAATTCAAAAGGAGGGTGAGGGCTTGCGCTGTTTAATAAAATAAAAACCGGGATCATAATTGGTTTCTTCTTACGCGCTTTCAGAATTTGCAGTCCTGAATATGAAATACTTCACAAACCTTTTTAAACCTTGCAATATCCGAAATATTTCCTGTTAAATGTTAAGAGAAAAGCCACACAAATATTTTCCAGAATAAATAATAAAAAATCATATAGACCAGACTCTTCTCTCATAAACAAGACATTTTTCTTTTACCTACACACACCAATAATGCAATAACCTGTAACACACTAAACACACTAGAAATTCCTATCGTAGAAACCACATCACTAACTATCAGATAAATATTAAGAACTACGAAACATCACTAACTATCAGATAAATATTAAGAACTACGGAACATCTCCAAAACAAACCAGTTTCCAATGGCTCTATATACACTATTCCTTCCCAAAATTGGCATCATAAATACGTTAGGGAAACCTTGAAAAAAGGCTCAGTGAACATAAAAGAGATATAAAAAAAATAGCAATTCTCTAAGTGCATAATACTCTCATTTATTGCAGCCTAATCACACCCTTGATTATAAACAAGCAAAAGTAGTTAAATTTATTTCAAATAAGCCGCGCCGGAGAATTCTTGAATCTATGATTATCGCAAATTCAAGCACAAATAAACAGCGTGCAGGTTTCTATAACATAGCGCCATTAAAAAATACACTTTTATTAAAAGAACAATTTAACTGTAGACACGGGTTAACACTTCCACACCATTCAAATACCCTGTATAATAATTAATAAATATAATCTCACTCAATAAATTACATAACACTCATTTCATTTCTGTTACAAAACTGTATTTGAATTCCAACATATATATCCCTCCAGTAAGAATATTAACTGCGTTCATATCTGTTAAAATTACATTAATGACTATATGACGTCACTAGAAGTCCCCTCTCTTTTACAACGTACCCCCCTTTTTAATATTCCAATGTCTTTTTCCATTATTCTGAAATAGAACAGCGTGAGACTTTGTACGTTAAACATTTTCAAATATTTTGTACTGGTATTTTTTGTTTCTTAATCCCATTCATCCAGAAGAAGTCTCGAAATAAAGACGTAACGTTGATGAACACATAATACGTTGTGTTCTTTCTCTCTCTCTCTCTCTCTCTCTCTCTCTCTATATATATATATATATATATATATATATATATGTGTGTATATATATATATATATATATATATATATGCATGCGTGCCTTATTCTATGTATATACATACAATTCATTGCATCTAATTCAAGTATTTTTTCAAGCGGTACTCAATACAGATAAGTATGTATAATGAATTGGTTAAGTAATTATTAAAAATATATATATAAATAGTATGTGAATGCTCACTATCTTGAGGGAAAACAAACAAACTATGCCAAGAGTATAATGCAAGGCTTTTCTTTTCGTATTGCAAATGTTTGATCAACGTAATGTCACGTAAACATCTTCGCAGCAGTAACATAGCGCATCGGTTAGAAGCGCCGGATTTCCCTTAAGCGATTGAGCTTAAAAGCTGACTAGAGTTAGTTGTTTGTCTAGCCTCATTAATAAGTTGTAGCAGAGAGTCACACTCAATCTGTAGATTACTATATATATATATGCAAATATATAGTACATGTATAATTTTTAAAAAATATTATGCGTCATTTATTTTCAAAGACATATGTAAGAACAGAGAGGCATTTACAAGAATAATAATTAAACGTTTTAGCTCGGTGTCAATAATTGAACAGATCACGTCATTTCGTCCTTAAATAATGGCATTTTACGGTTCTATAAAGCTCAAGAATTATACCTAATTGAAATCCCAGGTTGTACCAAATAACTTTACTCGCTATATTTATCTATTTATACCTTTTTATTTCGTCATTTTCGTACTCTATTACAGTTACATCTGATATCTTAGCGTTTACTTTTTCCATTTATTTACAAAACTAAATTGCTTTTGATGATTATCTGATAAGTGTAATTTGACACACTATTCGTCAAAGATAAAACATATGAGAGAAATGTATAATACCATGTTTCCCAAACAAATCTAGCACATTTCTCTTTCATGCTGCGAATTCCCTATTCATCTAAGAGCTAAAACATTTAATCAGTGGTTTCCAAGTAATTATGATGTATTTGCAATAAATGCTAATGACTAAATTCTGCGAAAAGAATACTTGCACCCGAACACCTGTTAATTCTCTGTTATAATATGGAGAAAAAACTGATTTCGTGGAAAATTACTGCGAAATACTACGGTGAAATTCTATCCGTTCAATTAGTCGCATTTTATTATCTATGCCCATATAAATGTGTGTTTCTCTTCTTATTGATACTCCTATTTAAAACAACAACAACAACAACGTATATTTGGTTATTTATATAGAAACTAGAAATTAATTATATGTGGGTCTTAGTATTGCATTAAGCTACAAAAGATCTAGATAATTTGCTTATTTTATTAACTATTTAAGCATTAGTTTTAATAAATTCCTCGTTAGTTCCTTCGGATTTAGTCATCATCTTAAGTTATGTCTACTTATATTATGTTGATATTCTACATGGTATATACTATCGTAATACTTGCGTAAAACGGTTATCATAAACAGAACTATCTCACTTTTTATATATATATATATGTGTATATATATATATGTTTAAAAGGTTTGCCTACCGAACTCCTCTATCAGTTGTTGATATTTTGAGTGTGTCCTGAATATCGTTAAAATAATTAAATTAACTTTTACGAGATTAAAACGATATGTTGTAAAAACATTCTTAAAAAGAGCGGATATTTTTTTACAAATTATAAAACATTACTGAAACGAGTTCTTAACGACAAAAATGCCGTAATACTTTTTCAATATATATATATATATATATATATATATATATATATATATATATATATATATATATATATATATGTATATATATACATATATATATATAATTATTGTGGGTTAATATTTATAAAAGAACAAAGAGGGGTGTAAACAGAAAAATCAAATATGAATTAACAGAAAATACAGTGACGTATATTGGTTGAGTCATACTTCGGTCAACGTAAGGACAAAGTAGGATACGACTAACCATCACTGAGTCTCAGCTAAAGAGGCTCAATAGCATAAATTGGTAACCGGACGGGACGTCAGAAAAAAATTCTCAGAATCTGTTGGCGTGCGACACCAACGATTACATAAACTGTGAACTAAAATGTAGCTCGGTTAGTTGCATCTAACTTTAGTTTATTAAAATGCGGCACAATAAATTATGTTATACTATTTTATTATATTTCGAAGTAATATTTTATAAATATGCAAATTATATTTAAGGTATCAGAGACACAAATCAATACGATACTTTTTCGCAGAATAGTATTAATTAAACAACGTAACATTTTAATGTATTTCTCTATTTTGTAATCAGCAATGAGTAATAGAATTTGCTAAAAATATAAAAATAATTATTCTTTAAGCTGATGAGGTATTTTTAATGTGCTATAGATTTTTACTGATCTGTTGTCACGTTCTTTTTTACCTAATTATTTCCTTGTACTAGGTACTCGTAAGAATCCACTCAATATAAATGCTGACCTCATAGCCATAGACTCGTATTTATATCATATTTATGTCACGGAAGGTCTTATTTAGAAATAAATTACTTACGCTTGTTCCGCTTATATTTACCTTAAGGACCGACAGAACTTTGCTGAACAAACATAGTTGGGGATAAAACTATTTAAGCGGTAAAACTGTTACTCTTCAAAAATAACATCTTTTATTTAAGGTTAACTTAACAAGTGTGACGGAAGAACAGTTGGAGAGCATTGCGTGCTTGTAGCGGACCACATGGAAAATGCTCAGTTAGATCTTCGAAAGCATTATTTTTAAAGTTTTATTAGGAAAGGTCTTAAAAGACATTAAAAAATTAAATAAAATATTAATCTTAGTTAGACTGAGGTTGTAAATTGATAGTAGAGCCATTTTATTAACGGTTTTAATAAAGTATCAAGTTTACATGTTTCCGTGCACTAAGCAAAGTTTGCCAAATAGACGAATAATATTAAATGTGAAATCGTGACAGAGCGAAACACATTTTTATAAGGCGTGGCAATGAACATTACTTTAAATGCTTGACTAAAATTAAGCATGATATTGTGTCGACCATGTTAAATAATTTTTAAAATAAAAATAATATATCAAAATAATTCTCAAATGACAAAAGAAATAACAGACCGGCAGGTATATACAAACGAACATACATGAGAAATTGGCATGAAATATAATATTACGTTTTTTTTCTTTGTTTATAACATCACGATTTGATTGTGATTAGATATATATTATATATTCTAAATGATGCGCCCGGAAATCATGCCGTTCAGACATGCAATATTTTAAGTAAATACGCCTGTGGCTCGGATGCACGTTTGCCCATTAGATTCCAATCGTTATCTAAGCCACTGTTATATTTCTTTAATCGTAGATACGTTCAATTTTGCGTTTCACGAAAGTCCGTGGAAGATAATTGACTAATAAACGCATTGGTGTTTTTAGTATAAGGAATATATGCGAAACACGTTGTGCAATCAGTAATATGATTACATTAAATAAAATGTATATATATATACATATATATATATATATATATATATATATATATATATATATAAACACAGTAATATATAATATATATATATATATATATATATATATATATATGTAAGCATGTTTGACCCTGCTTATATGCTCTGTTACACTCTGTTATTTGTAATTTTTAGTAGAATTTAGCAATTACTTTTCAAATGTGTCCAAGTAATTTCATTTTTTAAGTATTTCATATTTTACTGTTATTTTTGCTCCGAATTGTTTTACACATATAGCCTTCCATAAAGTGAATCTGTTGTTGATTCTGTCATTATCAATCTAAATACGAATGCCACAATTCTTGCTTTGCTGGGCTAATCCCAAGGTCCTGGTCCTCATATCATTCTCGAAAGCAGTCGACTTCTGCCTCAGACTCTTGTAAGTGATGTAGCTCTTTGTTTATAAATAATATTATCAGATGGAAGATAATTGAACTTGGCATTACAAATGCGTTCGACAGAGATGATATTCTGTCCTTTACATAAACTTCTACATTATGGTGTTGCTTGTAAACCTCTTGATTAGTAGGGAGTTTTTTTTTTTTTTCAGAGGAAGGTCTGGGAGGAACTCTTGATTAATTACAGTATTTTACGATAACATTTCAGTCATAAAAACGAAATGATTTCATCTGTCTTCATGAAACCGGTTTCCTTTTTTAGCATAACATCTAGTTTTTTAGTTGTATAGAAATCAATAGGAACCTATGGTGTATATATTGCTTTAAAGTGAGAGCAATATCGTGCAACCTCATAGCAGATCCTGGTGGCAGGAGAATTTAGCGGCGGTCTACAAGTTCAAACCGATCCAGGTTTGTCTTATAAAGGAGTGCTATGACTTTGTACCCTTTCCCTCGCATTTCAACACCCGACATGAACGTTCTAGACTATATAATTTCATCATATGTCGATAACATCAATAATATGACCTTTCACAACATCGAAGCTAGCCGGATAGCTGGAATCCGCCAGGTATTCACCGAGCTCCCACTCGTCATTGTGAAAAAGACATGCTTTCAATTTCGGACTTGTATCAAAGCGAGTATTAACGGCGTAGTCTTCTACATAACATATATCTCAACTTCACTGCATATTCAAGTTAGCCATATTGATTTTTTCAAAAATATTTTAAAATAAAGATGTAGTGCTGTTTTCTTTAGGACGACAATTTTATACTTCTTGTAAATTAGTTTTGTTTTCCTTAGAATACCATATTTATCGTAGTCATATTCGAGGTCAAGTTCTTGTTTTACTATATGTAAATGACCTTCCTGAGATATTCTTCGATTAGCATTTCATCACTACGTAAGTAAATTATATTTTCTGTACCGTTTTCTCTCAAGTCCGGACTGCACTCTTATCGAGCATGTTTCTAATAGTAGAGATGCCGCAGTCTTCTTAGATAAATACATGCGTTTCGTGATTTTTACCATAAGAATTGGGTCGTTTTTCAGGTTACACATAAGCAGCTGGACACTTTACTTTTAGCTTCTCTCACACAGACAATCCTAATGTTCCTAACCCGCCTTTTAGATAGGGGCAACCAGCAAGCTAAACTTCTAGATCTATTACGAGAAGTACCTCGGGATCGTACCACCAATGTCGATAATCTGTTTGCAAATGAAGGTTACCTAATGGGATCAGTAGGAATCACACTCAGATACCAACCCCAAGATAAGAAGCTATTGTTCAAAAGGACCAAATACGACAAAAGAGCTGAATAAGACACATGGACTAATATCGCCTTTCTCCCTGCTAACGAGTGTGAAAATGTGATAACTGAACGGTAGAAAGCTCCACTCATCCTCATGGTTCACCAAAGATGTTGCAGCTGCCGTTGAACAAATATAGCATGTGCTCCGCCGGCTTGTAGTAAAATACATATAAGCAAAAATTCAGAGATGCTAGAAATTATTGTAAAATAATATTCACCACATAAAAAAACATCATGCTGAAAAAAAACAGAAACGCATAGAATAGCAGATAATAGGAACTCGCGATTTCTGGAAAATTTATAATAATGTAGTAAATAAAAGACGATCAGCAATGCCCCCGCTATCCCACCACAAGAAGCTTGCATGCTTCGCAGCCGAAAAGGCGGAACTGGTTTCACGGCGATCTACCTCAAACTCAACCCTTGAGTCAACAAATACTCCTTCTCATCTATACGGACGAAAGCCACAAATAATAATCTAAAAATCCCTCTTTTTTCATTCCACGATATAATAAATAGTTAGAAACATCCTAGGCGTGTCGACTTGATCTCATCCCTGTTATACTTATTACGATATGCTCAACTTAGCAAACCTATGTACTTTCCAAACTCTGCAACAAATAACTTACTGAATCCTGCTTCTCTAAGAGCTGGAACATGGGCTATGTTAATCAGTGTACCAGACATCTGCCGAAATGACTGGCACTCTTAATTTTCGCCTAATCAGTCTCCTCCTCTTGGCTTAAATATTTTAGACGTTAATTAATCAAGCACGAGTCAACCATCATGCAAAGGCTAATATTCTTTCTGACAAACAGTACGGATTTAAATATGCCGTTCTACTGCATATAATTTAAGTCATCTCTATACGCATATAATATGCAGTTGGTTAAGCGGATGAAAACAGGGATGCGGTCCTCGATAGATCCAAGTCCTTAGACAAAGATTGGTATGAACGGCTGAATGAAAATCAAATCATGTGGTATAACTAGACGAATATTATCTGTAATGAGAGTATCTCAGGGATCGATCCCTGAACCATTATTATTAAGATGTTCATCAATAAACTCCCTTATAATATTGCTATATTTGCTGATAATACAACGCTTTATAACCTGCATGAAATATAAGCTGGTGCCACAAACCAAAGAACGTGGCTAAATTCTTAGAAAATTTTTCCAGACCGTACTTGAATGGGGAAGTAAATGGATGGTGACATTTAATGCTAGTAAGAATACGTAGCTCTTCATTAACAATTACACAACGTCTCTCAAACCAACGTGAACCATAATAAATATCACCTACGGGAGAAATCTTCTTTCAAACTCCTCGGCTTAATATTCACAGAGAGTATGAGCTGGAAAAATACACTGCCGACATTGCCAAGACTACTGTAAGAAGGTGAATCCCTTCTATTATGGTAGAAAATTCAAACATCTGAAAGTACTATGCACATCTATAAAACAACCGTGCATTCATGTATGGAGTATTATTGCCATTTACCACTGCTCACTCCCCCTTGGATATTGTCTAAGAAATACAACTTAAGCTCAAAATCGAATAATCGATCTAATAAGAACTGCCTTGTTAACTAGGATTCAAACCCTGTTTCCTCACCACAATATTGTTTTACAAGTATTTTAATAGAAGGTGCTCTGAGGAACTCTCTTCACTAGTGCCTTCTTCACGTGCATATTCACGACATACCCGTTTAGTAACAAAATCCCACCCTTTCACTGCATTTGTCACTAAATGTTAAAAAAGTGTTCTACCTAAATAGATACTTCCCTAGAATAGGTAAATCGGAAATGCTATTCCTGCTACGTGTTTTTCGAACTGTACTATGATATGGAAGTTCAAGTAAAACAGAACCAAGAACTGAAGAGTAATAGGCATGGAACCAACGTTTATGTTAAAGTAAGTAAAATACTTAATATTTATGGTGCATCTCGCCCATGTCGCTGGAATCAGTTGAAATACACAGGTTTACAACCAGTTTCTTTGGAGTCTATTATGCAGGAGTAAAAGTAACGGTTTGTTAATTTTTATCCATGTACGATTAAGCTATTACCACTTATCTCAAAGCGTGCCCCATCTTTTTGAAAGTTCTGCTCTCGATGAGAAATTGACTGTAAAATTCTTGGTTTTTCTTTCTCATCTTGGAGATTTGTTTATTCTCGTTAAGTCGTTTTTTTCTCCGTCGCTTTAAACACTTTCTTACACTTGTATAGTTTGCGTTAAGCAAGCTTGTTTCCCAATCCGACAGCGTGTCGCCGTCGATGAGTGTAAACACATAATGGCGATTCGCCTCTTCTTTTATAAGGGGGATAACTCCACTTATGCCAAGTCTGAGCGAAAGGGCGATAACTCCTTTCTGGCCTCTACATGCCCCTCCCCCTCGTGACCACAAAAGCAAGTTGTTGTGGTCATCCTTTATGTGGGGAAATACCCGTGCGACTTCCCCCGCATTTGCGGCGACAAACCCCTGTGGGCTCTTGTCCTCCGACTTGACGGTTCCCTTAACGGAGGACGACTGTATTTTTGGGTATCTCCTCCCGTGGTATCTTCCACTTCCATTTCTTCCTCATGCTCGCTTGGGGATTCCGTGTCGGCGTGTTGTTCCACCTCCATTGCCTCCTACGGAGGTTGTTCCTGTGGGGTCTCCACATTTATAGGTGGATTCGGATTTCTTGTCTGATGTTACGAGGGCCATCCACTACCGGGTGTATTCTACGGAGAAACCGACGGTTGCGCAACGTCACTCGATTGCTTCCATCGACCCGAACTTGGTACTGTCAGTACCCCTGGGTCTCCACGATTCTCCCTGTCCTTGTCCATCGACGTGGGTGGTTCCCGTCCTGGTTCTGGATCTGGACGTAATCTCCTACCTGGAGTTCCCGGAGTGGGCGACTATGTTGGTTTTAATACTGCTCGTTCCTCATATGTCTTTTGGCCATTGCTACTTCCCTTAGTTTGCCTATTTCTGTCCACTGTTTTCGAACCTGGTATTTATCCCGCAGGACAGGAAGGTGGTCTTTAATGACCCGACCATACAGCATCATGGCCGGGGACATGTCCAGATCCTGGACAGGCGTGTTCCTATGGGTCAGTAGTACTCGGGCTGCCCGATCATGGCACAGGCGTCCGTAACTGTCCGTATTGTCCGCCAGTATACGTCTCGCGGTTTTGACGGCTAACTCTGCGCGGCCATTGCCTTGGGCATAATGCGCTGATGAGGTACGTTTTCGTATGCCCCAATTCCTCAAAAAGGAGTCGTATTCCTGGGAATCAAATGGTGGTCCACCATCCGACGAAATCTCTTCCGGTACGCCGTAGGTACAGAACCAAGTCCTCAAGGTATCGCACACCGTCTTGGCTCTTCCCGACGTCATTAGGCCCACTTCAACCCATCCCGTATACCTGTCTGCGTATACCATAACGAAGTCAACCACCACTTGTTGGAATGGAAATTCCGGGTCTGCTGGGGACATCAAGGGTTCCCTGGGCTGAGACGGTGCGATTTCATTGCACGTGCGGCACTGGGCTCTTGTTTGCCTGATGTTAGCATCCAACCCTGGCCATAATAGTCGTTGTCTCGCATTCGCCAGCATTCCGTTCACACCCTGATGAGCGGAATGAAGAGATTCCAATATCTCTGCGCGGAGTTGTCGAGGTATTAGGATTTTGTTCCCCTTGATGATCACTCCTTCCAGGCAATATAATTCCTCACGCATAGGCCAGAAGACTCGAACTACGGTTGGGATATTGTTACGTGACTGGGGGAAGCCATTTTGAATCAGCTCTTTCAAAGTCCTGCATTCTTCGTCTGTGGCTGCCGCAGCCACAATCCTTCCCCATGTGATGGCTCTTAACGTAGTATCATTCTCGTACATCGATGTTGGGGCGGCTTTGACTGCGGTGTCAATGGATTGGTCCTGGTCTCTTGGTGGGGTGCCCGCTGGGTACCGAGATGCACAGTCAGGGGCCAAGTTGAGTTTCCCCGGTCGATGTTTTATCTTGAATTTATACATGAGTGACTTTTCCTTGAAGTTTAACAGGCGTGGGTTTTTTATATTCTCCAGGGCTCGGTCTGAAAATATCTTTACGAGCGGTAAGTGATCCACTGTAATCACCAAGTCTGGGCATCTGAGTATGAACATGCGGCATGATTCCAACCCATAGGTCAGAGCCAATGCTTCACCTTCCACTGGTGCATATCGTGATTCCGCGTTGTTGGTAAAACGGGATCCCGCCAGGATGAGTTTCCAATGGCCATCCCCACAACTCCTGTTTAATTCCCCCTCACATATGCAATGCTTTTGAAACAGAAAATACGATATCCCTGTTTTGCTGTAGTCTGTCGCGAGTCCTGTTGCTCTGTTCATTTCGAAAGTTTGGATGCCTTTTTCAATTCTTTCCACTATTATTTTTTTCGACTCTTGGAATACCTGTTCCAGTGTCTCATCCCAATAAAATTTCCTGTCCTTTGTTTTCAGCAACTCTCAGAATGGGGCCATAACTTCGGCTTGTGAGAATGCATAGGAGACTTGGTTTACGAGTCCGAACCAGGAACTAACCCCAGTAATATTTGTCGGGGTGGGGAAGCTCAGGATGGCTTCAGTCATTCTTCTTGTGGGTTTGACCCCGTTCGCTGTTACTTGAAACCCTGCGAACTCCACTTCCATGTCAGCAAAGTGAAACTTGTCTGGGTTAAACACAATCCCTCTATCGGCGCAGTGGTTTATATATTCAATTGTGTGCCAGAATGAGGATTCCATTGAGTTGTCCCACAGGAGACTGTCATCTATACACCGAGTTTTTCGAGCCATGTCCATGGTGATATCGTCAAACCGACGGGTGTAGCCATCTCCTAATCCATGGAATCCTTGAGGGGCTCGACAGTACCTGTATCGACCCCATTCAGTGATGAACGTGGTGGCGTTCCGTGCAGCTGGAGACAGCGGTAAACTGTGGTAACCGTTCCACGCATCGAGTACAGTCTTCCTGGTATGTGCAGGTATTACCGAGACCTGATTGAATGGGGATGAAGTGTGGTGCGTCTCCCTCATGGTCGCCTCGTTCAACTTTTGTATATCCACCGTCCGCCTTGGGGATCCATCCTTTTTTGGTGTGACCACCATTCTCGAGCACCAAGTAGTTGGTGTGCCTACCGGTACGGGTTCGATTATCCCCAGTGCCACGTCACGGTCTATATCTTGTTTCACCTTTTCCTTCCAATGATGGGGGGCAGGTATTGGTGTGTGGATTGCCGTCGGTGTCGCGTCTGGGAGGAATTTTATTTCTAAGGGCTTACCCTTCATTACTTGGAGTGGTTGGTGTGGACAGGTATTGAATGCGCATGCATTGAAATGTTCCTTTAGCCATTGCTCCAATTTTTCTCTGTTAATGTCGGTTGGCTCCAATGGGATTGCTGCTGGTTTCTTCGGAGCCGGTGTTCTGCGCGGACACCCGCAAGGGGCCGTCTCTTCTGTTTCCGCTGAGCTGCTTTGCGATAATGATGTAGGAAAATTGGATGGCAATAATTTCAGCTCCTTAAGTGCCGTCTGTGATAAGTAGAGCCCGGATGTGTTGTCAGACACATACACTGCCTGTCGTGTTTCTCTTGATCCCACCTTAATATGTAAAAACAGGACCCCCTTGAGGTGTAACTGGCTATTTGTTATACCCCTTATCCGATGGGTAGTTGGAACCAAGTACCCATTTGGGTACCCGAGGAGTCCTTGAATCTCGGGGCCAACGGAGCAAGTTTGGGCTCCTGTGTCCGCGAAGGCTTAGATGGCGTGGGTGCTCACTTTCATCGGCTTCTTTGGCACCCTTCCAAAGGTCGCATGGCACTTGTTCATTACAGTTACCTCTGCTGTAACTGAGGGGGGCTGTTCTGGGGCGCCCACCTGGAACTGATTCCCATTCCACTCAAGGTGAGGAATGTTTGCCGGTTGTCTCTCATTGTGTCTGTGAGTAGGGGTTTTATCCGTGGTGCAAAACATGAACGACTCCCCGCTTTTTATAGCCTCCGTTTTGGATCTATAAATTTTCCGGCACACCTTTTATATGTGCCCTACTATTCCACAAAAGTGGCACTTGAGTCCCACTGCTGGGCAATCTTTCCGGTTCATCGATCCACCTCGGTGTGATGTTTTTCCGCAACCGTTGCAAGGTTTGGTGTCCCGTGGGTTCGACAGGGCCTTTGCCTCATGCATTTGTTGTACTTGATTCGACTTTTGTACCCCAGATATCGTGAGAGGTTGTGTGGTATCGGAAAAGTGTGGAGTTGCTTCGTCTGTTGCCTCCAGGAAAACCAACCGTGGAAACTTTAGATCCAAGGTAGGAAGTGTAGCTGCCTCTGCCAGTACCCTTCTCTGGTGTTCGATATTTCTTAACCCTGCCATCATTTGCCCGGCAACCATATCGTCTGAGTAATTAACCTGCTGCCGGCAAGTGGGTTCGTTCGGAGATTGAATACTAAATTCACAAAATTTCGCCTGGCCACGTAACCTCGATAAAAAATGGGTCACTGACTCACCCTCATTTTGCTTCATGGAGTGAAACGTTTGCCGGTGAACTTCCTTGTGTAAGCCTCGAACGGCCACCAGTCGTATTTGGCAAAGAAGGAACTCTTCTGCCGCATTGTTGAGTCGTTCTGGTCCAATCAGCTCAAAAAGTAACCTGTTCGTTTCCGGTGTGCATGCTTCTCGCAGTTCGTTTCGAATTACAGCTGGATTTTCGAGTCTGCACATCTCCTTGTACCGTGACCAGGTGTCTAAGAAGAGTGCCCATTCGCTATCTGTTGAGTCCAGACCTATAGAAGGTCGCTGCATTCTTTTTGTTTGCGACGTGTTCGCTCGTCCATGTAAGATGTCCTTCCGTAATTCGATGTTTTCTTTTTGTAACTCGACTAGTTGACGTAATAAGAGAACGTTTTCTTGTTCCATAGTGTAATGATATTTCTAGTCCAATGCTGCGATATAAGTATTTCACGTTTTAAAGTGACAATATGTTCGTAGCGCCATGTATAGTTTGCGTTAAGCAAGCTGGTTTCCCAATCCGACAGCGTGTCGCCGTCGATGAGTGTAAACACATAATGGCGATTCGCCTCTTCTTTTATAAGGGGGATAACTCCACTTATGCCAAGTCTGAGCGAAAGGGCGATAACTCCTTTCTGGCCTCTACAACACTATCGGCACTTCTCTATCGCTATAAATTTGATGTAAGACTTTATATTATTTACTGTTTTATTCGGGTAAGGTAATTTGTTCCCTAGTTACAACTGCAATTTGATCGGACCCCACCTTCAGTTACGGGGTAGTTTAGACGCATATATTATTGATAATATAAGTTTATTTGACACTATGTAAGCCAGAAATGTCTGCCATCGCGCGAAGCGGACAATCGCAGTTTATCTCCGTGCGCGCTTGTTCGGCCTTCCTAATTCCTTGGTCTCTCCTAGGGCGGATCCCTTTCATTTGGGTGTCTCGACCCGTAGATTATTTTTGTGCTTTTGCCACATTAAGTCAATTATGGTGCTACCAACGGGTGTTTTTCCACTTTTTTCTGATAGTCCAGGACTTGACAGGACTTAAATAACCGACACATTCGAGAAGACCCACGTATTATTTAAGGGGATGCCCTCCATTTGTCCGGAGAAGCGGGTATCTGTTCGGCTGCTAAGCCAACAGAATCGATCTGGCTGTTGTTTGCTCAAACGAAAGGATGTCTTCACCGCTACGTCCAGAGGCGGTCAAGTTGCGGGAGCGAACGTTGCAACGCCTTGAATCATTGTTCCGAGAGGACCGAAGGCTACGCACTAAGACCATGTTTCGGTTGCAACACATGCCATCACTGGAGGTCTATTCCATGTGGTTTCAATGTCCGCGTCCGTTGCGGGAAGAAGGACATCAGGTAACTCTCAAAATCTGATGAGTACCTGGTCAGAGAAGGTGTACAATACGCCTAATGCGCCAGAAGGATGGGTTGTCCCTAAGATACCAAAGGACACACCTGACAGCAGCCATCGTTCATTTGCTGGCGGAGAAAATGGACGCAACAAAGAATGACAAAGTGTTAAAGTTGGTCCTTTGGGCCCTGCTATTTATTACTTAATTGTTCTACTTTGCTAATCGTTCGCTTCTACTGTTTCTTTTACGATTCTTTTTACGATTAAGAGTAATTTTAAAGTCTGTATGTTCTTACATATGCATTCTTATTTATATGGGTGTGGGTGTTCCATTCTTACACAGTTTCTTGCCTTGAAGAGTCTCGACATGTATGCGCCAATATATAATGTGTGCATACCTGCTTACCTTGTCTAGCGGGTGATATCTTCTTTTCGCTGTGCTGCCATCTCATGGGAATGGTCACTGCTGCATATGTATCGATTACATGAGATGGATTTGAAGCTTCAATTTGTTTTATTGAATAGTCAACCCGTGTCTCGAACCCATGGTTGTCGGAGCAGAGACCCTAATGCCATGTCTGCTTCATCTGCAGTCCAAAACTAACATTCACATGTGGTCGCAAACCGGAAACCTACGACCACAATTGCAGTTACACTTAATTTCCGGTGCAAGTCACCCCTAATTTCCGGTGCATCTAACTAGGTTGACAAAAATTGACTTGAGTTTGACGGATGCCAAATATAACCTTCTGTTACCCTACTAAACTCGCTGATGAGAATTGAAAATATACCTACATAACTTGCTATATCTACAACTACCTATATAGAAGTGAAGCTGGATTTCCACTACTACACTAGGTCCCGAGGTCAGTTGAGGAAAGCCGAGGAAACAGCTGGATAAACTAAGTAAGTTGCAGTCCGTATATCTGTCACTCATTAGCTGCAGATCTTATATCTGTCACTCACAAAGAAATTGAACATTTTTATGAGTAGTTAATTCTTTGTCGATGAAACCGAGGTTGAAGCTTAGATGTCAGTCCAGGACCTGTAAGGTTTGCTACTTTTGTTTGAACCTTGTCCAGGAGTTAGAGACAAGTAGTAGATGCACTAGCCCAAATGTTTCAACAATACTCCGTACATTGGTGAATAGTGGGCTTATAGAGGTAAAGGATACTTTCGAGCGTAAGTAGTTTTTAAGAAAAATTGAGGGAGACAACTTTATCTAGAGCGGATTTGGCAATTTTCTTAATGTATCTGTTCCAGCTAATGTTACCTGTTAACGTAAGGTCGAGTATACTGTTAGGTAATGTGTCTGTGGGCATTGCACTCAGTATCAAACAAGATTTTTGTAATTATTGAAGGAAACAAGCTTAGTCTAGGCAACATTGAATGTGATCATCCACTTTTCTCCCCATTTCAATACAGACTGAAGCATTTTCGCTAGTGTTTTTGGTGTTTCCTTAGATATTTGTTCATTTGTTTTTCTCTCGTTTCTGTTATAGAGCATGATGTCATCAGCAAATACCCCCATCTTAGAGAAAACTTTATCAGGAAAGTCATTTATGAATATTATAAGTAATAAAGGTTCAACCTGTGACTCCCTGGGGCACTCAGGCATTTATATAATTTTGTTTGGATGTACGACTGTCGAGGGCAACCTGAAATCTTCTCTTTCTTAAGAAGGAGTGTATTATGTTAAGTATTCTTTCACTCATAACATATAATCTGATTTTTCTGAGAAGACCATCGTGTTATATCCGTCAAAATCCCTATATATATATATATATATATATATATATATATATATATATATATATATATATTTAGGCCTGCCCCTCTACCCTGCTCTGCATTGTCCAAGTAATGTTATATACGTTAAGAAATTAGTGTAAGGATATCTATTATGAAACATGTTGACCGAAATCTATATTGTTGGTCGGTTAGAATTTAACAACTGTACGTTAATGGACTAGAGCTTAAAGAATTATGGAATATTTTGGCGAAGCGTGGGAGGAGACTAATACGGAGATGACTTAGTATTTCAGTTCTTTCGCCAGAATTCTTAAAAACTTGTACAACAGGAACAGTTTTCCAACACCTAAATATTGTGTAACCTTACAACGACAAAAATATTGGAGACGAATGGGGTCGATAAAGATACACAAGGATCACCTTGGGATAAACCACCAACTCCACTTAAACGATGCCGTATTTTCCTACCTTCTTTGTAAAAGTAATCGTAAGTATATGTAACTACTTTTTTAAAATCTTGTTTTTTTATGTTTACATGGAGCAATGATTACTTTTTGATTAAAAAAAAAATTCTTACCAAAGAGTTGCGCACAAATAGACACTTTTTACAGTTTAAAACAACAATAGCATAGAAACACTCCCTTACTAAGCGGCACAAGTTATATTAACTTCAATACGCTGGTTAATTTTGGTGTCCTTTTCCTCCTCGCCTTTTTTGCTGATTGCGTGACGATATCCTGCAATATTTTATTCATTTCTCGATGGATTCATTTTGTAAATATCGAATGAATAAAGGGATATTATTTCTGAAACGGTCGTACATATAAACATGATTTTGTTATGTTTTCTCCTATTAAAACTTAATTGATAATATCGTCCTTTCTATATATATAAGGCTAGGTAATTATGGCTATTGAACGTATTATAACTGCAATACTAAGAACACAACACCTTTAAATATATTTTACTGTGACTTTGCTGATTAAGACCATTTCTTTTAACTAAATGATAATAATAATAATAATAATAATAATAATAATAATAATAATAATAATAATAATAATAATAATAATAAGTGTATAAGTGAGCTTGTCTTTTCTTGTGCAAAACGTCTCAACGCAACTCATTTCTTCATAGAAGATGCATAGCAAGCGACCGTGTGTGCTCACAAAATCTGAGAGATTAGCGTAGAAAGGCCCCGACATGTTTACTTTGGAATTCAGAAAGTCTACCTTCACCTGAAGGTGTAGCGTTCATTATAGGTGTGCCAAACAGCGACCATGAAGGAGTAGATAATTGTTCACTAGGATAACATTTTGGCTAACGTAGCCTCATTCATTTTGTGCATGTTTGTTTTGACTGTTCTATACAAGGATGTAAACGGAGGATACGCGATTTTATCATACATAGCGATACATACATACATACATGCATACATAACAGCGTAGCGAGTTCTTGAAAACAGTGCTTGAATTTAAATTTTGAGAATCATCTAAATATTTTCATGCGTATGAGCTTCAGGAACACAAAGGAAACTGGACGTATTTTATGCACGCAGTATCTGTTTCAGACTCAAATTGATTAGTAGACAAGTACAAGCCGACAAAAAAAGTTACAGACATCGAAAACTACAACCGCATATTCTAATCAAAATAACAAACGTTACCGTTAAACAAATACGTTAGAGATTTAGTTATTACTAGACTACCTGTGACCAGATGGGTCAGTATGTTATATTAGCTATGGAAGTAATGCATGAGCCTGGCACTTGTGACGTAAAGAAAATAGTTTTTGTGACATTACAGAAACATGTCTATGAAAGTCTATTAACATGAAAAATTAATATAGATAGATACCTATGATTGTTTATGTCTGAAAAAGAAAACTTACAATCATTGAATTAATAGTGATTTTTCATACTTATAGGTAAATGTGCACTGAAGCGAAACAATAATACTTAAAGTTAAATTTAAATATGGATATATCTTGTAATATGAACGGGAAAAACAAAAAATGGGGCACTGAAAACATACACAGTAGAACAATACGTTTTATTGTCGCATTGGTCCACTAAATTATCGCTCCATTAGCCACCTCTCGGTTTCCACCAAGATATTTGAGTCCTTCATAAATCAAGCCCTAGTCCAGCACCTAACAGCTGCTAAACTCCTGACTGACAAACAATTAGTTTCAGGCAAGCCCGTTCAACAGCAGATATATTAACTGTAGTTTCTGAACGTATATACCGTTCATTGGACAAAACAGGGGAGGGTACAGCGGTAGTCCTTGATATATCTAAGGCGTTTGACAGGGTATAGCACAATGGTTTTCTAAGGAAAATTAGGTCACATGGAATCACTGGAAGAATTCATAATGTAATTAAATCCTTCTTAAGTAAGAGAAAAATCAAAGTTGTCCTCGACGATCGTACATCTAAACAATATGACATAAATGTGGGAGTACCTCAGGGGTCTATCCTTGGACCACTATTATTCCTGATATTCATAAATGACCTCCCTGACAAAATTGATTCGGAGATGGGTATATATGGCGATGACACCACTCTCTATAACAGATATGAGGGGAAAACAAATAAACACATTTCCAAGGAAATGGAAGAAACACTAGAGGATGACTGCCAATCTGTAGTGGAATGGGGACAAGAATGGATGGTCACATTCAATGCTGCTAAGACTAAGCTTGTTTCCTTCAATAACTACAAGAAACCTTCTCTACCACAAATAACAATGGCCAAACACACAGTGCCTGAAAGTAATTCTTTTAAACTCCTCGTCGTAACGTTTACAGGGAATATGATCTGGAATAGATGCATTGAGAGCATTTCCAAGGCTGCTGCAAGGAAGCTTGGCTCCCTTTAACGTGCTAGAAAACTACTTACGCCTGACAGTATCCTGTACCTCTGTAAGGCCCCCATTCGCCCATGTATGGAGTACTGTTGTCACATATGGGCTAGTGATTCTGCTGCTTGTCTCTCGCTACTGGACAGGGTGCAAAAGAAAGTCGCCAACCTGATAGGTCCTGAACTGTCATCTAAGCTTCAGCCTCTGTCTCATCGACGAGATTTTGCATCCCTCTGCCTGTTCTACACATACTTTTATGGCGAATGCTCTGACGAACTGCAAACACTTGTACCTCCCCGACGTAACTACCCACGACAAACCCGACGGCTAGTAAGTCTCATCACTTTACAGTAGAGATCCCTAGGTGCAAGAAAGCCTTTTACTCCAATAGTTTATTCCCCAGAACTGCAGGTGTTTGGAACTCCCTTCCGGGATACTTCTTTCCCAACGGTACTGATATGCAGAATTTCAAGTGTAATGTGAACAAATATCTTTCTACTCATCTCCCTTCATAATGCCCCTGCTAATACAATTCCCTCATAGTAGCCCACTGCTTCAAAGTGCCATTGTGCCTTGTTTGGGGTGAAAATTGAATTTAAAAAAATTGATTATTTATTTGTAACGGGATTTAATAACATATTATCGGGGTTATTTAGGTACATTGGTGGTTTAGAAGGAAATGTATGAATGTGTTTAAGAAAGGTGTATTAAAAATGGAGAAATAATTTAAAAAAGGTAGGCACTGGGTACATCACTGTTGTAAAATGCTATTATGGTTATCAGCGGGTTAAGTAGATTCATTTTTAAGAAAATAACGGTAAAATAATTTAAACGTAATACGGAAATGAACGATGTAAAAACAAAAGCAGAAAGGATTATCAATTGTTTATTTGGATAATTTATATGCGAAAAAAGATTGAGATGCTGGAAACGTACACAGTAAAACATTACGCTTTATTGCCGCCTTGATTATTTATTATAATATATATCGTATATATGAAAGAGGTCCATGATTTTATGCGTTATTTGTAATTACGTTTTTCGTCTTTATCTTGAGGTTTTTATTCAACAAATTTCAGATAGTCGCTTTCCTAAGAACGTATTTTTTATTCGAACAGAACCGGTCCAGCGAGTTATGTTTATTTGTATACACTGTTATGGGTTTTTGTAAAATATATGCATGCGCAACCGGAAGTCGTAAACCGAACGTTGGGTTACAACGCCCGTTACGAAGTCATTTATTTGTATAATCATATAGATAATAGTTTTAATTTCAACCTGCCAGTTGTTCCAGAAAATCAGCTATGACTAAGGTCTGAACTACACCGACGTATTCGTGGAATTATATGTACAATAATCATAAGGACAACACTGTAGAAACACTTTGTAACAAGAATTTGTTTAAATTTGATGATTGAACGAGATAGCTCGCCAACATCTTTTTTATCTTGGGTCTAGAGACAACCACACTTTTAGGAAGCTATAAAGCAGGGCAGCCGAACAGAGATGTATATGCGGGCAATTCAAAGGAAAGAAGCTTAGATAATAGAGTTTACGTTTAGCTTAATACACTAATAGAGATTTGAGGAAAATTATTGATGGTCTTTGTAGCTAAACGATTGGTTTTGTGAATGTTTTGCAATGGTGGGATAATAGATTTGTTGATTGTAAAGGTAAAGCATAGGCAGACTAGCGACGTTTCCTCTATGAAAAAGAGATTGCAAGACACAAAAAACACACTAACCAACCAGAACTTGAAACCGATGTGAAACTCTTTCAAGACACGATATAGATATACGAGCAATGAGTACCCAGTGTGACAGCAGTACATCATTCCACTACTGGCTATTTATACACGCAGTGGATTTAGCAGTATAATGATCCAATCGATTTGGAAACGGATTTAGCAACGTCGACTTCTGCAAGGGTATGTGCTCCATTTCACATCAGGGGTGAAGGTCAGACAAAACAAACTAGTAAAAGGGGGCAAATATATATATATATATATATATATATATATATATATATATATATATATATATATATATATATATATACATTAAACCACCGTCTATCATACCTTAGCTTCCAGTAATTATTGCGGTTTATTAGTTCTTGTGTTGATATTAATATTGTTTTTTATAGTTATAATTATTTTAGTGTTATTTTTGTTATAGCCATGTTCCTTTAAAACTTATTAATTTTCATTTTTCCAATAAAATATATTTTATTTGTTCTTTTTTTAAGGATATAGTGTAAGGGATCTGTAACGGAATAAATAACGTTTCGGTTGTATTTATTAATGTTAATAATCTATCACTTATAGATAACAAATATCAATTTATTTTTACTAGGTGGAAGATTTAAATATATAGGTCATCGGGACTTTAACTGTATTTTAATATTTTTTTCTTCTCTTTTTACACGGTAGTCACCAGTTATCAAGGTCAGGAAGCAACTCAGGGATAAGGGTTATTGCAAGTACAGTACGTTAGTGTGGAGATTTGATCAATTGTTCACTTAAGGGGGCGGTTCATTAGGAATTTATTGACGTTGGACTTGAAGACATCCAAGTTGTAGTCAGGTGCGTAGCAGTAAGACGGACAGAGTTCCACAGGCGTGCAGTTAGTATATATATATATATATATATATATATATATATATATATATATATATATATATATATATATATATATATATATATATATATTATTACTCTATTTTTCCCCGTATTCCGATTATTAAAGGATTATGAAAATTAATTGAAGATTTAAAAGAAAGTAATTAAATCATTTTCAAAATGTTACATCGGAATTGACAATTTAATAATATTTTTTTTTTTAATTCAAAATATTCGAAATTTCTCCGAGCGACACAAAAATATTCAAATCTTTCGCCACAAGAACTCTTGGCGCTACGTGACACCAGACTCCCGCAAAAGTTTTTCTTTTAAGAAAATTCGTTTTTATTAATTCTATGAGATTATGTTCTTGTATATGACGCGGCTAGTTCACTAACGTTGTTCCTATATGAACAACATAGGCGCAATTATGCACATCAAATGATCGTGATGTTTGTTAAAACTTTATTGAAAAAATGTTTGCTTAAACAATTTCTATATAATCGAGTGCCCCACGTCTGAACTCTGTATAAATTACATGTAAACAGAACATGTACGCGTACTCTGTTATTGTAGTGTAATATATTGAATATTTTACTTTATAAAGCAATCAGCAAAATTTCCAGTCGTTCCTCAATGCAGTAAAATATATTATTAAGCCTTAGGCACATAGATGTGTCGCGTTAGGCAACACCGCCGAAAGCTTAACGGACAGGCAACTGACTTTCATAAGAGATTTATTTGTATGTTTTTTTCTGTTCTGTTCATTAACAGTTGTTTACAAATTAGAACATATCAAATTGCAATCTTTTGAAGTCTACACCTTCGAGAATATGATTTAAACTCCCGTGTAACCTACGCTGGTTAAACTGACCATAATAGACTATATAATAATACATTCATCACTTATTGTTTTCATCCAGACGTGGATTACCGTATGCCTGGTAGCATTCTCATATCAAATATAGTTTACTTACAAATGATCATAACCACTATAACAGATTTCACATTTTCTCTCAGGACTCTAATAATCACATTTTATTTTATACGAATCACGCGCACGTGTCACACTATCTCAATTGAATGCATGACTAGGTTTCATGTTAGTTAAATAATACATATTTTTATTAGTCATCGTTTTACACAATAACACGCTGTCTAAACATGTGTAAACACGCAGTCTAAACATGTGTAAACACGCGGCGTTCTTTTCTAATCTATTTTACAAACAGAAACATATTCATATCCTACTATTTTATTTTTATAAACGAAGATTCTTTTGATAGTGTGGCAGAGGTTTGATTAGATACGCTTGTAGATCTTGTAAGCGTAGTATTTAAAAGACTAACCTTGATGGCCTAGTTAAGCATAATGTATAATCATTTTTTTCATACAGATTTCGGTATACCTGGGATTTCAAGCACATTAAATAATGTCTACTTATATGGTCGCTGATAAATCTTAGGTTTTATCAGCAAAGATATCTCACCTAGAAGAATACACATGCGACTCTGATTTATTTGTGAATTTCATATTCTATAATACGAACACCTTCGTAGAAACCATTGTAATATTACTGTATTTGAAGTTTAGTATGAAGACACAAATATTATCTAAGAAAATGCAGAAAAAATGAATTGAGAACTAGAAATTTTAAAATCGAAGATTATGCCATTTAAACGTCATTAATATATACTTTTGATGCCATTTTAAGAAAACGCTTCGACATAATAAAACTATTTGAATGTCAATTCCTAAAACCATACAATTGTAGTCGTAATCTTACAAAAATAGAAACACTTGTAATCTCCTAAATGCGTGCGTATTTTATTGTTTTCTGATATAAAAACAAATAATTCAGTGTTGCCGGTTGATGCAATATGCCAGTACTAATACATTTTGTTTATAGAATAAAATGCCGGTGTCGAAATTGCTTTATTAGCTTTGCGAGTTTAATTAAGAAAGTAAATTGATATAATTAGATAAAGTATGATTCTTCCAGGCGGTTTTACCCGTTTTTTAGGCTTTCACAATATTATTATATTGTCATTTCATAATTAATTGAAAAACGGTTTATCAACTAGCCATCGCCAGACATTGCTTCTCATCATGCCTTATTATTTTTCTCAAGTATCATTAGCAATACATATGATATGCTATGTGTATTCATTAAATTTATGCATATGAATATAAAAACCATTGATGTTTAACAAACTATATTTTATGACATCGAACATCCTGATTTAGAAAAGTTACAAATTGCAAATACAATAAAGCAAAGTATATCAACTCTTCACCTGTCTATGTCTTTTGCAGAAAAACATTTGTTTTACGATAAAATGGTATGGTATTTTACTTTTTGGCCCATTGACATCAGTACCTATCACCATGAATTCAATTGTATATAGAAATTATATTTATTACTCGTTTTCTATCCAAATAACACTTGTTTATTTCGTGTTGGCACGGTGTATTGTGTCTAATACGATAGGTTAACTAACGATACACATCTCATAACATCCTATGTGAAATATCTATGGTAAGGTTCAAAAGCATTGGGATAAAAAGTTTCAAAATGCCTACCCGTTACACAGCATAATATATATATATATATATATATATATATGTATGTATATTTATACATGTCTATATATAAATCGTCACTTTTGTATATTGAGCAATTTTATTTAGATGGGATTGTCTTTATAGAATATTATTGAAAATATTATTTAGTAAGACCTATAATAACTGGTTTCCATACCAGCTGATTTCTTGAATAACTTTTTTTCTGAAGAACATATATATATATATATATATATATATATATATATATATATATATATATATATATATATATATATATAAAGCTAGAGGTATGTGGGTGTGTTTGTGTCTTATATGGTTGACTATTAAAAAAACACTCATTACATATAACGGTAGAAGATGTATCGACGGTAAGGAACGGGTATGTTTCATCTGGCAGAACGGTGGTTCATAAAAATTCGGGGCTCTGCCTTCGTGCCTGGCCCCCAAATGATGGAAATGGGAAATAAAAACAAAACGTTTACAAGGGTTTTGGTATAGATGCACATAAGAATACTTTGATAAGTATGGTTCAACTTAAAAAGGGATGGTATAATAAAATTGTGGAATCTCCGTTCGCGCCTGTACTCCCTGGAAATATTGCACAAACTTTAACAAATACTTTTCATATCTATTTGCGTAAGTATACTTTGATAATTATGTTTCAGTTTTAAGAAATGCTGTATAATAAAAATATTGGGTGTTCGTTCATGTCTGACGTCCATAGAATGTAAATATGTCAAAAAGTTTAACAACCTTTAAAAAAAAAAACACCTTAACTTTAATCTTAATTCACGTTAGCTTTTATTTATTTTTTTAGTTGAATTATATTGTGTCGAATAAATTCACCTCATTCCTTAAAGTGAAAGCCAAAAAAATTAAAAAAAACAGACAATTCTCGACACAAATTTGGCCTAACTCTGGTTTTCCTCCTTCACTCACACGTGGCACTCTTTCGAAAATAGATAAATAATAAAAATAGGAACGTTATTTGTATCGTGTCAAAAGAAGGAAAAAATCCTGCTCATGTGATTACGTGTGTTTTTAAAAAAAAAATGCATAACCTTTTTGTTTTTATATATATATGATAAAGCTTCGTTTTGTTGTTGTTGTACTAGAAGAAAGTCAGTTGATTACAACCCTTTCTGCGTGTTATTTACATTACATACTACAACCCTGAATCCGACGGCGCAATTATACACCGTTCCATTCTGTAAAACTGATACTTAGCTGTTCGGCTTCAAAAGGATGCCATTTTATTCGGATTCATATTTATATCGATTCTTTGCTTAAAAAATATCTAAAGTAATTACGTGTTTACTTTTTTTAATATTCCATTTTGCTGTTTCGGATTATTTTACTAAAGTAATTAAAGCTTCATGATTTTTCAAAACTGTTTTGTTTTCTTTGTTTTTCGATATTTCGTCGATAGTATTTAGTAAGAGTGTTTAGCAGAAAAGCCAACATACGACTACCTGGGAAAATAAATATACAAGAAACATGTTACCATAGTCAGTAAACGTTCAGTTGAGGTTTTTTTGTTGTTTTTAAAGAGTTTTAATGGACTTTACTTGAAATAATTTCAGCGAACCGAAATTAAAACGAAATTTGAGGCGATAACTACTTACATAAATTTTATATAAACTACCTATGCCATAATCGAATATTCCTACGGCACAAAATAACGGAAAACATTAATATATGTTTATAAATATTCCTTTCGTTTACGGAACGCTCTTAAATTGTAAACACAGAATGCTCAGGTGCCCCTACTTCAAATTGAAAACGGGACTCTTCATTTCAAAGTCACTGACATTTGGATTTTTTAAACCGTTTCGTAAATTAAAAAAAAATACAAACTACTGAAAAATGCAAACCAATCAACTTAAAAATTAAGTTTTATGTACTATGGTAACATTTATTTTTTGTATATTTATATTATTATATATAATATTTTCTCTTTATAAGAAAACATAATTTTGTTGGGCTCTATTGGCTACGAATGAAACAAAGTTACTATAAAAAATATATTTTCGCGAAAATTATCTTTACTTTCATCATATTTTGTTTATGTTAAATTTTTGGAGTATCAAAACCTATCTCTCTACAAGCCTTTCCTTTTCATAACATATCATACTTTCACCAATTACAGTCCCTTTTCTGTAGACTGTTTTGAACCCAGTAACCGATGGGTACTTCTGCTACTATGTATACGTATATATATATATATATATATATATATATATATATATATGTATATATATATATATAAATGTATATACACATATATACATATATATATATATACATTTTTATACATATATGATGATGATGATTGCAACGTCTCGTCAGACGAGTGCCACTTCCCTAGACATTTAAAGGCCATGACCCCAAATACCTGAGGGAGTATCTATACTAAAATGATGTTACAGAGACTTAGCTTTGTATGACAGCTAAGTCTCCCTCGCGGTTCCAAATGTTGAGATCCAGCAACAAGCAAGAGCAAGATAGCCAGCAACAAATTAAACTGCAGCCCAGCGTAATGCGGGTACTGGTCTTCCGCTTTATGGTTTTTTAAATCAGAGATTTGCTTCTCCTAAAAGGTTGCTTTCACCACGGCTTATGGGAGCCCTCTCCACCCCAAATATATATATATATATATATATATATATATATATATATATATATATATATATACATACATGTTTATATAATGAGACAGAAAAAGAGACAAGGAAAGCCATAAATATATGTGTTTACATATGTATAAATATACATACATGCATGAAGAAATGTACACGTTTTTATATATTACTGAATATAATATATATATATATATATATATATCCACTAGCACATGCATATATATACATATATATACATATATATATATATATATATATATATATATATATATATATATATATATATATATACACACACATATATATATATATATGTGTGTATATATATATATACATGAGATTATCATTCGCACCTTCAAAGACTAGCAATAATACCAATACGTGCGGATGTTTCTATAAAACTGTTAACTACTAAAAGCACATTTGTCGTCCGTGAATCTCATTCCTCGATAGCGATAAGAGAGTTCGCAACATAAAGGACTTACCTAGTTTACGTTGTTTCATACACCGTATAGAATGTAACTTGTGTATCCTTAAGTCTGTTTTTTTTAATTTTTCTATGCTACATTTATAAAAATTATTCCTGTTTTACAGATAAATCCAAGCATTTGACAAGCCAAGACATTATTTTTCAATTTTCATTTTTTTTCTTGATTTACATTATTATAATTATATATTTCTACACTTAAAATTGACACATTGTTAAAATGTATTTATTTAGTATGTGTGTAAGCATTCTATGTGTGTGTATATTTCAACACAATCTGCTTTATTAGTTTATTTTACGAGTAACTCTCTATTTCATTCTTGGCTATATCGATTTTTTATTTGCATTTCTTACGTGTTAAAGTCTTTGATGATATTTACTCCATTTTACTCTTTTTTTTCTGACCTAGCATTTACGTGTAGTTAAATATCCTTTGTTTTTTTTTCGTGGTTACATAGGATATTACGACATGAGTCTATAGCCGACGACCACGACATCGCCGTATATTAAATCGCAAGATAACTCATAGCAGATACGCTGGATATACCGGGGTACACAGTTGGTATTATAAATAAAAGCTAGTGTAGATAAATAAGCTTGCGTAGTGGACACAACCGTTCAAGAATCTTATAAAAATATTGGATATAAATTGTATGAACAAGAGAATTACATTAAACAGCTTACTAAGATAAATACTATGCCCGCTTTAATCAAATAGCAACTATAGAATGGCGGCGTTTCCAAGCACGTAGAATGTCCAGATAAATTTGCGTAAGCAATATTATATATAAAGGAGGTAAATGTGGACTTTGTTCAGGTGAAGGTAATTTATTTTAATACACCTTTTTATTACAGAGTGGCCGCCAGAAAGTGGGACATTTGAAGGTCAACTTAAATCATGAATATAATGCATGATTGCTATTGTTTGATTGGTTCATTTGTTAATTTCCTAAATTAAGAAGCTGCGGGTAAGTGCACGAACGACATTTCGAGTATTTATATGAGTACAATTTAAAAAAAATATGTAGAAATTATTCTTTGTAAAAATAAATTGTTTTTTGAGAAATTTCCAGCTTTTCTAGCGACCACGCTGTATATAAATAATCACAACAATTTTTCTGGTGCTTTTCTTTCAGCGTACTTGGAAAGGCAACCTACATGTTATATAAGTGTAAGAGTAAAAGTTAAATAAGAGCCAGGCATCCCTCAAGCATATCTTGACTTCTGAACTAAGTCCAATGAATGGATATTATGACTTTTTCTCAGGCATAACCGGGTAGATATCTTAAATAATTCGCAATTATATATATATATATATATATATATATATATATATATATATATATATATATATATATATATATATATATAATTGCGACACTGATGAGTTGTGAAACAACGAAACAGATCTGTATTTCGATGATTAAAATATATTTTATATATACACGCATGTATATACATATATATGCATGTGTGTATATATACATATATATATATATAAAATATATATATATATATATATATATATATAAAATATATTTTAATCATCGACATACAGATCTGTTTCGTTGTTTCACAACTCATCAGTGCCGCTAGACTAACACCTATCCCAGGCCGAGGATCGAACCTAGAACCGTCGTGATGACAGTCGGCAGTTCTACCCCCTGACTACGGAAGCGGTGGCCGCAAATTAATCTGTCCGAATGTTTATTTAAATAAACATCCGTCCGCCGCTCGTAGAGCTGTGGGGGGTTGTATTCTCTTAGCATCGCCGGCATCTATATATATATATATATATATATATATATATATATATATATATATATATATATATATATATATATATATATATATATATATATATATATATATATATATATCCAGACAACAATAAGACCGGCTTAATTTTACACGTTTCTCATCGACGACAGGGAAATAAGATTAGAAGGGTTTAAGATATTCGTAGCTGAAGAGCTCACAACCTTTGGGATATTGACCATTGTGTCACACTATGGCATATACAATACATTATCAATGACTATATTTAATGTATATAAAACTGGTGATCTATAATGCATAAACATTCTAACATAAACATTGCTGTATATTATGAAGTAATTGCAGTGGAACATTAAACTGCTTATGTTTTGTTTTTAGTTTTAAACAAGTCTATGTTACAAAAAAGAAAAACTTCTTATATTTTGTCAGTCATTATTTATGTTCCAATTGTACTAAAGCAAAGCGAATAATTCTGGGGTAAATTTGCTATACTATATAATAGAATGCATAAATATACACATCTGCAGTAACATTTTCTCTACTATATAAAAATAAAACGCAAGATACATCTAAAGGATTATAAATGATAATGGTTGACAACCGTTGCTATTTCAAGTGAATTTTCCTATATCTCTCAATTGCGATTAAGGAGCGTACACTAAGAATAGAGCCGTTCTCTTCGTCAAGCAAAAATAAAACGTCAATGCGCTTTGGTTTATTTGTAATTCGGTTTCATATATGAACGAGATGGACAGAGCATATTTAGAATATTTCGATTTTCATAAGTAGGCGAATTTCGCATGAAACACGGAATGCCAATGGTGAGTTACTTTTCTTATCGAATGTCAAAGATGGAAATATTTTGTTAGTTTTGTAAAATATATACTTCATGAAAGATTTGTCTGCAATATATTTATTTATATTTCCGTTCGAGTAGTATCGAAAGACTACAAGGACAATCACGTGTATATACCGGTGTCCCTTTGATCAAGAATGTTAGGCAACGTTGAGGGTGAATAGTACCATAGAGACCATGTGGAAATTTCAAGCGCTTTATGTATGAGTGCACTAATATTTCAGGGATCTCTTGCATCTAACGTGGCCTTGAACTGTCTCAACCCGGCCTTGAATTTTAGATTCATATAGTTTGCGCAAAATTTAATATTTTTAATATAAGTCAGAGTGCGTGTAGTTTTGCACTAACCAACACAGAACAGTAAAAGCGTAGAACGAGTACGGCCACTAATTTTATTATGCGACAGTATTCATTAGAGCATGCATCTTGTCAAGTGAATATAGTAAAATTCGTTATCTCGTATATCGTAAAATCAGCGTAATTCAGAATATATTTAATTGAATTTCATCAGGGGGTGTTTGAAAAACACGTTTATTTTACTTAGTGTAATCGACGTATTCAAAAAATAGTTTGATTATACAAAAATTAAACGATTAATGATAGTTTTAAATAGAAAAAATAGGTTAGTAATAGGCTATTTCTATCAATCAACAAACCTTGCTCATGTAACTTATTTTCAAACACTAAAAATTACTCCAAATAATGACGGGTCAATTACTTGTTTACGCAGTAAAATTCATGTGAAAAGTCTTAAAGTACAAAGATAATTTAACAGTATTTTCCAAACAAAATATGTTGCTTAAATATTATCTAACCAATTCTTACCCGCCAAGAAATGATGTATAAAACATCTAGTTATGTTAAATATACAATAATTACATTGTATTCGTTGATTATTATATAAATTATAATTTATGGTGAGCAGTATCATTTTAGTAGTAATTATAGTAGTAGGAAGTAACAGTATATTTCCATATAACTTTCTGTATGTCTATTTGTTAGCTACTTCATATGTTACGTTTTGAAAAAAAAAATATTATTGTAATTAAAACTGCGCTATAAATTTCTAACTTGCGAATCTTAAATCTGCAAATCCTGGACAAGAATATGAGAGTGAACTCTATTTTATGTAGCTTTGTTTTCGAATATAATAACGAAAATATTATTATCGATAATGATTATGATGATGATGTTGATCATGATGACAACGATTACGACGACGACGATGATGATGATGATACTACTACTACTACTGCTACTACTACTACTACTACTACTACTACTACTAATAATAATAATAATAATGATAATAATAATACTTAAAAAAGGGAAAGAACCCTGATGGAGTAAACGTCTAAATGGGCAATTAAAGAAACTTCGAAAGAACGTCAGTAGAGTACACTCTGTCGTAGAAGGCAAACTCAAAAGTAAGAGCGGATGCGATGACTAAATCAACAATATAACATACAACAAAAAGGTTTTCAGTCTGTAATTGAAGAACTGAAACAGCATATCACAGCAAAAACTTGCAAAGTTAAACGCTACAGAGTCAAAAATTGAGCATTATCGGCAGAATAAAATGTTTGAGAATAATCAGAACCTTCTTTTTAATCACCTAGAAGGAATTGAAAGAGTGAAGGACGTTCTACATAATGTTGATGAATCACGTGTATTCTGGAAAGGCATCTGGGAAAATAGGAAAAACGCCAAGAAGATGCAGAATGGATATGAATATTGAAAGAGAGGCGTCCTCTAGAATGGAGCCATAAAGGAACATAACAGTCTTAATGGAATTGCTGAGAGCGAGCGCTAAAAAGCTTTCAAATTGGAAAGCGCGTTGAACTGACGTAGTCCAGGGATACTGGTTTATAATCTTCTCAGCTCTCACCCCGCTTCTTGCAACATTGCTAAAGGACTGCTTGGTGGCATGTAACTTCCCCGGTTGGCTGAAAAAAAGGAACTAAATTCCTGAAGTATAAGACAAAGGGAGCGAAGTGACACACTTTAGCCCCATCAGTTGCCTCTAAGTTATGTGGAAACTTTTCACTAGCATACTCTCTGAAAGTATCTATGATCATTTAGACCAAAAGAAATATACTGTCTGAAGAACAGAAAGGCTGTCAAAAAATCACGAGGCAGAAAGCATTAGCTTCTTATCGATAAAATGATTCTAAGTAATTGCAAAAGAAGATCTACCAAGCTTGGCATGGGTTGGGTAGACAATAAAAAGGCATTCGACATGGCTCCGCATTCATGGATATTCAAGTGAGTGGACATTTTTGGAATAGTCCCTTACATCCAAGCATCTATAAAAAATAACATGAAACATTGGGGAAAATTTAACTTTAGGTTATGTTCTATTATTAGAAATAGAAGAAATTACGCGAGGGATCTCCCAGGGTGATAGACTTCCCCCTCTGTAATTTATTCATCAGCTTGATCCCGTTGGAATTTCTTCTACGGAATGTAAAGGCAAGATATGAAATCGGAAAAAAAGACTTCCTACAGTTTACCATCTACTATTTATGGATGACTTAAAGATATGAGAAAGAATTTGAATCAACGATACCTTGATGAGAACGTCGGATTGTTAAGCAATGAGATAAAGATGGAAGTGTGCATCTCCAAATATGCTATTCTTGTAATGGAAAGAGGCAAGCTAGTCCATTCAGATGGTCTTGAACTTCCAACAACATATACGATGAAGAATGTTGACACCGGTATAGGTTACAAGTAATTAGGTATATTGGCGCCGGACAAGATTAAGAACATAGAAACCAAAAAACAAAAAAAAAAAAAAAAAAAACAAGGCACAACCGAGTACACAATCTTAAGGGTTATTCTTAAATCACATCTCCGCAGTCGGAATACAATATATGCGATGAACGCCAGAGCAGTAACTATCATTCGATATACTGCTGCCATAGTTGACTTGAAGGTGGATGAATTGAAATGTTTGGACACAAAAAAAATAAAATGCTTACGATTTATGGGGTCTTTTCTAAGAAAGGAAATGTCGATCGATTATATCTACCTAGAAAGAAAGGTGGTGAGGCTTACTTAGTGTTGAAGATGTTGGAAATATAGAAGAATCCAGACTAAGTGAATATGTTTCTGAAAGCCATGGCATTCTCCTACATGAAGTGAGAAAAATATAAAGAACTGTGTTGAAGAAGAGTCAGCGATTACAAGAGATAGATAGAGAGAGAGAGAGGGGGGACAGCAACTACACTGTGTATTCTTTAAGTATAGTGAATTAAGTGATACAGCTTTAATTAGTTGATCAGATGAGATCTTTTAAGATCTACTGAGAGCACATTAATGGCAGGCCAAGAGCAAGCCTCGCACTTGGTCTCTCAAACACTACATTGACAAGACTGCAGAACCATCGATGTCCAAAACAGGGAAGACACATCAACGAATATTGTATCAGAATGCTCTATGCTAGTTAAACAACAATATAATAAAATGTAGACAAAGTGGCTCAGGTCCTACACTGGAATATATGCAAACTCTATGCATTATACCACAATAAAAAGCTGGTATGGGCATAAACCAGAAGTGGTGCATGAAAACGACAATGTACAAACTTCTTTGGGATATGCACATGCAACCTGATAAGATTCTTGAACACACCAGACCTGCCATAATCTTACTAAATAAAAACAGGAGACATTGCTCAATTATTGATTTCGATACCAGAGTAAGAGAAAGAGTAAGAGAAAGTGACTAACTATCAATATCTAACATATGAATTTGTAAGTCACTGGAAATGTAAATAATTGAAGGTGATTCCATTATGATTGGAAGGCTTGGGACCATAACAAAAATACACCAAAAATGGCTTAATCAGATTTACAGGACATTTTGCCTGTATTAAGGTATAGTTTGAATGTTTAAAAAGAAAACAAACGTCATAAATTTAAAAATATTTTGAAACAATAATAATATATCAACACCTTCAACTTTATGCCAGTCAAGGTGAATCACATTATAATTAAAATCGAATACCTTGGAAACATGATCGGCGTAATTAGATTTACAACGCACTTTCTTTTACAATTTTGACAAAGACTTGCCCGTTGGGAACGGTGATAGAGGTAGTATAGTTTTAATATCTGATGTCATATTAATTAACCTGATGTTTAAGAAAAAATCCAACTAAAATATCCAAAGGCTGAGATTACTACTACTACTACTACTACTACTACTACTACTACTACTACTACTACTACTACTACTGCTGCTACTTCTACTACTACTACTACTAATAATAATAATAAAGAAGAAGAAGTATATATCATCATTGTCGTGTGAAAGGGTCTGAAGCGCTACGTTGCCTGAAGATATTAGTCAACAAAACATTGCATAGAGAAGGGAACATTCGAATAAAAGGCCGCAAATAATGGAAGAAAATTGTCTATCAGCCATAATGTGGTTGGCTGAATGGGTAAATTTACCATTGTCTCGTAAAGTTTTAATTTTGTTTATTAGTAGACATTTTTCTGGGTACATATTAGTAATTAATAGTTTATACTATTCGTGTAAGATCTTTATTTAAATGACCCTGCTCCTATTTTAATAGACATTTTAATAACGTCATAATTTCCGGTGTTTTTGTGCCAAAGTTAATAACCTACGCTACCCACAAAAATATCTACTTTGTCCTAGAATATATTTTATTAAATGTATTTCTCCTTTTGTGGAATATTGATAGGTCGTGTTTGATATATGAAATGATACAATCAACATTTCTTTTTAGTTATTAAGTTGAGTAATGATGGATTTTATGTTATATATCTGGAATCAAAATAGCATGTAATAAAATTAATAACAATGTGAATGTAATTGTTCGATATATAAAGCAAGAATGTTGACAGAGCTTTATACCAAGTGTAATTTATAATCGGATAAACAAGATTTCATAAGAATATGATTGATAAGAACATAATAAGATGAATATATTTAGTATATCCCATTTCTAAAAGCTAATAAAATGACGGTGTATGTTAGCAAGACATGCTATTCGTACCGCTCAGTGAGTTTGCAAAAGCAACTGCATGTCTGAAATAGGATTGAAATTGGTTGATCTTCAAGTGGATTGCATACATTGAACATTGCCTTGGATTAACATGGAAGATATTGTACATAAAATAGAATTTCAGACTTTGTATCTGGACAGTATAAACCCTTTGTACAATTGCTTCATTCCATATGACGAGAACGCAGGTTGCAATAAGTAGATTATTAAAAAATGCCTAATGTATATATATATATATATATATATATATGTATACATATATATATATACATTAAAAAGTAAGTTTTCATAAATATAATAAAGTGTGTTTAAACTTTAAAATATGCATACCACAATCTAGCTTTTAAGGATAATATTGTGTGTGTCGGACACACACGTCCCCCCAAATATATAGTCACTAAAACCTGTGTATCGTTTTATAGCTAGTCAATATATATTTTTATAATTTTGAAATTGCTAGGAAACGCAGAAAAGTAAAAGTTGGAACATTTGAAGAGCATTACAAGGTGTCTTATTTCCAGGAGTTTTATTGGAACTCGAAACCTGTTTTTTACAATTATGCTATTTTTTATGTTCTGATACGTTTAAGTGTATACCACTTTATTGCAGGTGTCGGAGAATGCCTTTAAAGGGTCGATTGTCAGCTAGTCAAAAGAACTGTGTTTTTGCAGGGCTTGCAAAAGGTTTAATTCCCATAGATCTAGCCAAGTATCTTTGAAAAAGTCGACGAAAAGTTTCTTCCTTCGTCGAAAATCCAAACATCAAACCAACTAAGGATAACACACACAAGAAAGTCAGTATTTGACTGTGAAGTTAGAAAAATCCGCCATCAAATTATCAAGCAGTTGATCAGTAAAATTGCTACTACAGTTGAAAACATGGAATATCTCCCTTGTCCAAAAACATGATGCAATGTTTTAAACGAAATTGCAAGAAATATAAAGCCGATAGCAGGACCTTTTTTTAAACATACTCACGAGGAAAAATGTTTGGCTTTGGCTCACAAATACATACAAAAGTCACCATTAAAATATTTTCCCACTTATGAGACCAGACCAACCTTGGATGGACCAGATGGTTTGGGCAAAGTTAGGAGTCCACTTGTATTGTTTTACCCAGCATTGAATCCATCATAAACAGGGACATGGAGGTGTTATGTTTTGGACTGGAATAATCTGGTATAAACTAATTGGACCATTTAGATTTCTAAAAAGTGTCAAACTGACAGGTCAGTCCCATATTTTGTTTTTAACTGATCATTTGGTTCCATGGTTTTGTAGTCTTCCATTAGAAAATTAATCTTAGTGCACGATAATGCGCCATCCCACTCAGGCAACGGTACTACATCCTACTTTAAATCATTATGCATTAGTAGAAAAATCCGATGACATGGTCAAATTATTGGCAAAATGTAATAAGAATTGAGCAGCTCTGGACAATAATGCATATTAAAGATTATGGAGATGTCTAATTTTGGTCAAAAGTTGAAGTTTGGAGGAATATTTTGGAATTTTCTATAGAATCACATCATTCTAAATTCGCTGATTGACACTATCAGTTGATAAGATGTTATTAAAAGTGATATTGAAGCATGGGAGCTATGTTGATAATTAAATATTTCCTTTACTAATAATGTGAAATTTGTTCTTGTATTGCTTAATATTGTTACTGGACCTGTTTTATTTCATATAAAGAGATATATGAAGTTTTATTACCGAAAGTATACATTTTAAACGCAAGCTAAAAAGTTATAAACACGCAAATTATCAAGAAAATAGGAGAATTAGAATCAGTTTCCAAATATGTATTTAAATTCTACAGAAATTAAGAGAATAAGCCACTTTGTTATGCTCTCGCAATGTACTAACTTTTACTTTTCTGCGTTTCATAGCAATTTCAAAATAAAAAAGAATATTGACCTGCAATAAGGTAATACACAATGTTTAGTCATTAATGCAAAAAAAAAGAAGAAAAGTTTTCTAATGCAAAATATTAGTTAAATAGAGTAAAGAAAACGAAAAATAAAATGGCATAATTAAAAACCAAATATTGTAGATCCATAAGAAAGGATATCAAATGGTTGTGTATTTAAAAGACGAAATGTTGACAAGTTTCTATGTTGCTACAAGAAAAAGGATTTGTACTGTTGAAAATTGATCAACATTAATATTCCAACACGTGTGTCATGATGCGTAATGTGTATAATCCAGGTTTGGAAAAAATACCTTGCCAAGTAGTTTAGCAATATACATTATTTCGATGCGTTAAAGTTCGTATTTACTCAAGAATTAATGAACGGGCTGAGCAACTATGGCCGTATGTATGGTTTTTATTTATAATGAAAACCTTTATAAAAAAAAAACGGAATTAAATTACAAATTAAAAAAAAAAAAAGATTTTAAAAAGGATAAAAATGTTATGTGTATGCGATGAACCTGACTGCACTATAAATATTTAGGTTGATCGTCAAAATGCGCATATTAAGACATACGGGCTGATGCAGTTTAGACCGTAAGAGAAAACGTAGTGGAGACAATCGCCGCGCTAGAATATTCTTCTTCTTCTTCTTCTTCTTCTTCTTCTTATTATTATTATTATTATTATTCTCATTCTTCTTATTATTATTTATATATGTATTTGAATAATAGTTAGATTGTATTTTAATTGCAGACTTCTCAGTACCATGGGAGAGAAACGTGCCAGAGAAAGAGAACAAGAAGAGGAGCAATTATGGAGCCTTGGAGATAAGGTGTATGCTCTTAAAATACAAATAATCCTGGCCGTAGTTTGTACTCTATGAGTTGTATCGAGTCGTCTGCAAGGGCAATTAAAAAAACTACAAAACCCCTGTGCTTTAGGCGGTCTTAAGACTTTTGTTGGTGGTAGCTACATCTTTAGGCAAACATTGATATTTTTAGCTCCAAGCTTGAAGCCGGGATTGAGAGAAGTCCTTTATGAATTAATTCCCGCTGTTTTAAGGGAAACGTTGAAAGACAGAATCATAATTATTATTATTATTTACTCACGAGGAGCGTTCCCACCAGTAATAACCATTTCATGTGTTTATATGTCGGGAACATAACAAACATGACTACTCACAATACCAAAACCAACCTCATCGCCGCCATCCGCCGAGCATTCGTGGAGCTTCCAACAGCGCTTGTGAAAAAGGGATATGTGCAGTCCCGGGCTCGTATCGATTCTGATATTAAGGCTGAAGTCGGCTACACTGAATAGGTGCTAGCTAAACTACATAATAAAGTTACCTTTTTTTAAAATTACATTTTCACCCCCAAACAAGGCAAATTGCCACTTTGGTGTAGAGGGCTACTATCAGGGGCAACAACTACTGGGGTACTATGTAGCGATTTGGGCAGCTAGGTGTCGGTTCACGTTACACTTGAACTTCTGCATGTCAGTACTGTTGGGAAAGCAGGGACCTAGAATGGAATTCCAGAGTCTAGCGGTTATGGGGAAGAAACTATTGGAGTAAAAAGATCTTTTACATCTAGGGATCTCTACAGTGTGGGGGTGGGATTTAGCAGCCTGTCGGGTTTGTCGAGGGTGCTCACGTCGTGGGAGCACAAGTGATTGCAGTTCGTCAGAGCATTCACCACTAAAATACTTGTAGAAAAGGCAAAGGGATGCAACATTTCGTCGATGGGACAGAGGCTGAAGCTTAGATGCCAGTTCAGGGCCTATCAGGTTTGCGACTCTCTTTTGAACCTTGTCAAGGAGCGAGAGACTAGTAGCAGATGCACCAGCCCAGATGTGGCAGCAATACTCCATACATGGGCGAATGGTGGCCTTATAGAGGTACAGGATACTTTCGGGTGTTAGTAGTTTTCTAGCACGGTAGAGAGAGCCCACCTTTCTTGCAGCGGCCCTGGCAATGCCTTCAATGTAATTGTTCCAACTCATGTTTTCTGTGAACGTTAGGCCAAGGAGTTTGAAAGATGTACTCTCAGATAAAGAGTCGTTGGCCATTGCTATTGGTGGTAGGGAGGGTTTCTTGTAATTATTGAATGAAACTAGTTTAGTCTTGGCAGCATTGAACGCGACCAACCGCTTTTATCCCCATTCAACTACAGATTGGAGGTCTTCCTCTAGTGTTTCTGCCATTTCTTTAGAAATGTGTTCATTCGTCTTCCTGCCGTGCCTGCCATAGAGTGTAGTGTCATCAGCATATATACCCATCTCAGAGGCAATGTTGTCGGGGAGGTCATTTATGAATATCAGGAACAATAGAGGTCCAAGGATAGAACCCTGGGGAACCCCCGCATTTATATCATATTGTTTAGATGTACGACCGCCGAGGACAACCTGGATTTTTCTCTTATCTAAGAAGGATTTAATTATGTTAAGTATTCTACCAGTGATACCGTATGATCTGATTTTACTGAGGAGACCCTCATGCCATACCCTGTCAAAAGCCTTAGATATATCTAGAGCTACCGCTCTGGCGTTCCCCGCTTTGTCCAGTGAATGGTATAACATTTTTAAATAAGTTTGTAATGTATTTTTTGGGATACATTTTTATCGTTTCGCCTTGATTTTATACCAGTACCTCAGTTGAACTTTGCCAGCCTCTTTTAATAGCTAGTGAGTAGAATTCCTTGCGCAATTTTTCCTCACGTATGTGTTGCCACTCTGACCTTGTAAACTTCATATCTTAATTGTTTTTACCCAAGACCATTGGCTTCGTAAAAGGTTCAATTTATCCTGCATGTAAAAAGGCTATGACGCATCTTTGCTTATGACTCACGTCCATGACAAGGGTTTCTTTACTAGAATCCCACCCAGTCGATACCTGCAATCGATTGATGAGACCTTCAGGTCCAGATGTAGTGTAGTTGTTGGGTCGGTTGCGTAATAATCCTTTGTAGTGGGAATTTAGTATAGTAATATCATTAACGAGGGTGGCTGAATAAGGACTTGTTTGCATTGAACTTGAAGATGGCGATATTGTGGTAAGATGGAAAGTTAAAAAGCGGAACAGTTCAACAGGAAGGCAGTTCTACGAAAGTTACTGGTCCCATGTTAAAATTTAGGCAACGCTTTAGAGTGAAGCAATTTCTTTATAGCGATTTGGCTAGACATTTGTTTTTCGTGAAGAATGTCCAGGGGTAAGCATAGATTGGAGTTCAGTCAAACAATAGCCATGAGAATAGTGAGAAATACTTGCAAGGTCTCTTAGGCTTGAAAGAGGGTGCAGAGAAGAGAAAAGGGTACCACCTACTGCATTACGAAGTTTGTTTTGAATTTTGTCAAGGCAGGATAGAAAACTTCGAAAAACTTCCGCAGGATATGCCAGTATTACAGTTTTAGGAGGCACATGCTTCAGGCAATACAATATTTGATAGATAATTAATCTTGTAGTGGCATAAACGAGTAAATACTTAGTGCTAACGTAATAATATTTCGTGTTGAAATAGTAAGGTTATACAAAATAAGATTATCAATTTATGAGTTTTAGATTCATTTCTGTCCAGAAGTGATGGTTTTTGTTTCAGGAAAGTTTTTAATAATTGCTTATAACTTATTAGAATATTCGATGAGTATGGTTGATACTAAGTAAAAAAAAACACACACACGCATTTTTTGAAGAATATTTGTTATATCAGAAATTACAAATCATATAATTCACTTTCTTGCTTGTATTTATTGTTGCGGAGGGAGGCAAACATCAAGAGTAAACCCTCGAGACATGTGTAATTTCTACAAATATTATATCTTATGTAAAGTCTTACTGAAGCATTTTACCAGCAAATCACCCAAAGGAAGATTATGAAACGTTGATCAATACAGTTTGGCGACTTCTGCTAGATATAAATGTGAAGTATAAATATACTGTTGTAAATGTCAAAGTGTTAGCTACTTGAACCACAGGTTACCAAGAAAGAAACGGTATTTATCGGTATACTGTAATTTTTTCAGTACTGATTATGTATGAATTCTTAATATTTCAAAGTGCTGAGACGAAAGAGAATCATTGTCAATTTACCTGCTGAAAGTTCTTGGGATAAATCGGAAAATTAAATGTAAAAGTAATTAGTGATTTTTGTCGGAAGAAAACAAATTACCCTCATTTTAAAGAATCTAAAAACGACATTATTTCACTTAACCTAAAAAAGCAAACTCTAAAAATTACGAAAATAACTTGATTTATTTTTACAGTATAAGGCTAACACTAACTCAAACCAAACCCTCATTATTTCGCTCTGCTTCAGGAAAATGAACAAAAAATTTAATTAAATTAACTTAAGTTGTTTATGAACATACATATACGCATATACAATAATTTTTATTATATTCTCGCCAATAAATAAATTATTTCTCAAATTTAATTGCTGTTTTTTTCATAGTGGAGGTTCGTTTTAATTTGGAGGCTGAGTCGTTTTTCATTCGTTATCCCTCATTGTTTATTATCCGACGAATACATAACTTTTATTCTATTTACATTTTTTAGGAGATACTTCACGACAAATTTTAAGACATGTTCATGAGGAAAAATTACAATATTCTAAGTGTATTATCACATAGGTCTCATCGCAATAACCACCAAGTTTATCGGCAGAATAACAATTCCTAAAACTACAGAAATAGTAAACTGTATTATAATTAGTTGTTTTAAATTTAATTTGATGAAAACCACTTAATGAACGAGTAAATCTGGCTGGAATACTGAAGGCTTAATTATGAGTAAGACAATTCAAAAAAACATAATAATATTTTCGGAAGAGAGACGCAAGTAATATCACATGTGTAAGTGATTGGATAGAAAGAATAAAATATAGATTGACAATGAAATTCGGAATAAGCGTGACATATAGAGTCCTAAAATAAGATAAAGACGAAACACCAACAATTTTAGGAATGTAGCCATTATAGATTTAAAGAAATAGAGTATAGTAATATGTCTAATAAGGTATTTTAAAGATAACCGACTTAACAGTAAGATTGGAAATATTCCTAGCAACAGTTGAAATGAAGTAAAAATCAAGAATCCATAGGTGATTTTTTCTGAAGAGCATAGTTTTAAAATAATTAAGATATAATACAAAATCGCAGCATGTCATTGAACACGTTTGCATTGTTTTCTCTATTCAAGTGTATGTTTTTATCGGAAGTTATCCAAATATTTTTCTATGAGTATCAGCAATTTAAATGTCAGAAAATCATGTTTTCGTTTGCAGATGTTTTATTAAATTCAATTCTTTTTATTAAAAGTGACTCTTTCGTCAGAAGTTCGTTTTATATCGAATGTCAAATGGCGAAAGCAAAAATAACCAAAAAACAACGAAATACACAAATTCCGCATTTAGTTTCCTTTGAACTTCATACAAAGCAGAAGTAAAGTTTAAAATACATTAATATTAAAAATGTACTGCATTAGCTTAAGTTTTTAAGATAAATCATTCAATCGCCTTTTGTTTACAATGAATTACACAAAAACAATATATATATATATATATATGATTAACTCATAAAACACAATAGTTCATATAACAATATAAAAATTCATACGTAAATTTATTTGAACAGTACTCAATACATAGGCAGAACTAGGTAGTAAAATTTGAAAATATGTATAGAATTAAGCTTAATGGTAACATATATTTTCATAGCTTATCATATATATATATATATATATATATATATAGACAGATAATTATACAAATAATTAAACATACTATTTATATGCTTCGAATCATATATGATAGTTTTGCAATAATTATTTCATGGATGTAAATTGCCGCTTTTCATATATGTGTATACGAAAAACGTTCAAGAAGTAATAACTCCTGTTTCTTATTCACCCAAATTTATTACACAAACTTTTACGGTGTCTGGCCTCACGATTAAATGAAAGTCGCATCTGTTGGTTTAAAACATTGAGGGTAAGAGATTCTAAAAATGCAATCGTTATCAAGAACGTCCGTAAAAAGAAGAAATGAATAAGTACATTTCAGTAAAGTAGAAATTGAACCGATTAAAATAGACGCTGTACAAAGCAGATGGAGTTAATGTTGACAGAGTAAAAAATGGGGTGAGCGATTTAATAGCCCAAATTTCCGATTTTAGTAATACCCATCACTGAAATTTATGATCAGGTATCTAATATTTGTCATTCATTAAGTAAATGTTTATCTTTTTTTGTATTTGTACTTATAACCATCCAGACGCACAAGTAAACACAGAAACACAAGCACACAGCCATATATATATATATATATATATATATATATATATATATATATATATATATATATATATATATATATATATATATAATAGAATAACGGTGGGGCCATTCTACCACTCCAATAAATATCTCAATCCCGATGCAATTATCTGCCTACATAAAAGCCAAGCGCGGTCGAAGATGGAGTACGTTTTGCCATATCTTGGAAGGAGCTGCTAGAATCAGATTCTCCTGCATTGACCTAATTTTATTTAGACTTGCTAGCTTAGTGGGGGATGTATTTATCCTTTCCATACAATCTCTTTCCAACTGAAGAGATGTTGCAAGTGCAATCTGAGCTTAAATCTAGGGTCCCATCTCTCGCCAGACTTTCACGAAAAACACTAGTTTGGCCGAAATCACTATCAATAATTTCCTACACACTTTGTCTGCGCCTTGACCAAAATGTAGATTCCATAAACACCACTTTTTTTTTCTTAGAACTGTACGCCTGTGAAATTCTCTTCTAGTTGCCTGCTTTCCAGCTGACTACAATCTGATTGTCTTTAAGTCAAGCGTAAACAGTTATTGATGAACCGTACCCCTGAGTTATCCTATTTACAAAATGCCCACTGTTTATGTTTACTACGCTATAATCACATTGACTAATGTATACCCATTGACCCTTATGATCGAGTGGCCCCCGGGCATCGAAGTTGTGATTTCTGTATACATATGTTGTGATATATATATATATATATATATATATATATATATATATATATATATATATATATATGTATATACATATACATATATATATAGTTTCCATTTATATGCTTTTTTTTAATTTTATTATCTATTTATTTTAAATTTATATGTATTTTTCTATTAATATTAGTGCTATACATTTTATCATTTCTACTACAAATGGTATTATTTAATTACTACCACAGAGATTAATAGTATTACTATCAATATGTTTAACCCACAAATAAATAATACACTTCATAAATATTTAGTGGTTATCTCACTGTGAATGATAACGCTATTTTTTTTAATTTAAATGCCATTTTTTAAAACATTCAGTTACCTTCCTTTTAAATTAATTGTAATTTTAAGTAAAAATATCGTTTCCAACGATACGAAAGTGGCAATTATGAATTACTCAGTGTTTCATTTAAAGTAATATAAATCATTTTTTCAACCATTCAGCGGCAACTTATAAATAAATTAACTAAATGGACTAAACAAACAACTAACTTTAAAAGTATATATATTTTTTATTAAAAATATTAAAATATTTTCACTAAACCTTACTTTTTCCACCCTATTTTATTTTCATTTTATTTCTCAACATTACAATTAGTAACGTCTTTTTCTTTATTATTTTTAAAATATTTATAGGAATATCTGCTTTAATACAGAAACATAGTTTATTGTTGTGAATGTAGCACCCCCAACATTTTTTGCCTAGTGAAGAGACATTCTTTAAAATTTAAATATGTTTTTAGCAAATCAAGTCAATCCATATTATCCATTTCGATACACCATCGTTTCCGAAAAGATCGTACCCACTATTGATTTTTTAAAACTGATTTTCAATAAAAAAAAAATGAATTATTTTACTTAGTATAAGAATAGCTCTCGGACATCGATACCTCTCGAGCTTTATATATCTAAATTACAGCGAGCACTATTTTTCTTTAATTAGTATAAATACATGATTATATTAAAATAAACTCTGTTCTTAAGACTCTCGGTCTAATTTCCTCAAAGTTATATATATATATATATATATATATATATATATATATATATATATATATATACAACTGTATGCATATACATGCACATACATATATTTGTATATACATATGTATACATATACATATATATATATGTATTTATACACACTTATATATACACATAGTTATATATGTA
>NC_136489.1:34215514-34315514 GCF_053919585.1 Euprymna scolopes
GATTTTGTCTGACCGTCTATCCCTCATTTATGAACACTCTCCAGAGCTTGTAATTTGTGGCTTTTTGTTATTTGCTAAACTAATAGAAAATGTCAGAGGATGTTGCATTGAGGTAACTGAGAAGATGAATTGAATCGTTGAAACAACACGACTCCCAGGATTGGTTGGGATGGTACAATAAATGAATTGAAGCCGGAGGAGATTACTTCGACGGATTTATAGCGTTACAAATACGTAAATTCATAGAAAATTTAGGACTTCTGTTTGCATATATATATCAAGAGGAAAATATTGATATTTTTTCTATTTTGTACATAGAGTAGTGTCTCAATTTTATGCAACATAAAACTATAAACAAGTCGGAAGAAAACATTTTAAGGAAAAAATAACAACTGTAATGAAAATAGGTAATTATCAAATATAATAGAACTTAAAGGGTTACAGTTTTTAGAAAGAAACATTTACTAAAAACAAGTTCTATCTAATGTATTTTTCTACATATAATCTTAATTTATAAGTATAATGAACCCTTTTTAGCAATTCAGAGAAGATTTCCAGTTGTTCTATATTTAGAGATATTGCGAGGTAGACTTTTATGTCGAACTCAATAAAAAGCACTGAATATGTAAAGCGATATTGCGCTTGAAACGGAGCGCTAATCAAGAGATTCACTGTCTGCCATATAGCATTTAGTACATAAACTGTATAACTAGTTACAAATATATTACATTAAAATAATAAGTATTTTACCCAGTATAATATCTGTACCCATTTACTATACAAATATTAGGTCTGCACAAAATTATGAGTAGGAGTAAAATCGACACATTCAGATGATGAAAAATTAAAGTTTTCAAGTCTTTTTGAAAGTTTGCAAATAATAACTAGTATAAACGACTTCTAGATTTTCTAAAATACAGAAATATGCAAGAGATCTAAATTTTTTGTCGTAAAGTAAGAGAATATACTATCCTTATACTTATTAAGGCATAGGTATATATATATATATATATATATATATATATATATATATATATATATATATATATACATATATATATACATACATATATGCGTGTAATCAAAAAGTACACTTTAACAAAGCAAAACCTATCAAGATAAGAAAATATCAATATTATTATAAAGAGCGAATAAGAATATTAAATGAAAGTTAAAAAGAAATCACTAAATTTTGCAATAAGTAACATTTATAAATAAAATTGAGAAAAAACTTAGGTCATAGTATTTCGAAGCAACAAGCTACTCATAAGAAAAAGACAAGAACAACCCACATTGTACAAAATACATATATATATATATATATATATATATATATATATATATATATATACATACATATATAGGTAATCGAACAATTATAGGGCAAAATTAAAATAATATTATACAATGTGAATTAAAAAAATAAATATAAAAATAAAATAAACTAGTTTAGATTTAGTTTATGGTTACAAATAGCGACGAGCATGACAACCGTTTATTATTAAACTTATTATGAACAGTTTTTAGAAATGTATGCAACCCCATTATTCTTTACTTGAAGTCATATTACATTTGTTTCTATTTCTATTTTCTTATATGTATTTCCGTATATTCTTTTATATTTTTCTATCCTTCTTATATCGTTGTCCATTTTATCTTCTATCTATATGGTTTAATTTCTTCTTTTTATTTTAGCTCAGTCTAAAATAATCTTATTATTTTATATAGGTTTATATTTTTTCATCTATAACCTACATATATTGTGCGTTTACGATTTACATTTCTATGTTGCACATACGTCTTGTTACTATTTCTTATATTATCCTATTGTACCTTTCTTATTTCATATCTAAATCTCAGTAAGTTAGCTTTCCTATATTTGCATTTTCTATACATCTGATTATTCTAATCTTCTAAAGAGAAACATTTAGATCCGAAATGCAATAACTTAAACTTACTTTTATTTCTTAATTTTCTCCTTGTCATTTCCTGAGTGTTCTAATGACATAGTACATATATATATGACATTTATTCCTCATATTTCTTTAAATATATATATATATATATATATATATATATATATATATATATGTATATAAGTATATATATGCATATCTATCTATACATCCATATATATATATATATATATATATATATATATATATATATATATATATATATATATATATATATACAAGATTTACTCTTAAAAATAGTCCGCGGTATAACCAAAAATAATAGCCACCGATATCTCGAATATTGTTTATTCCCCAAGGAAGCTTTCATGCGGGGGTGCTATTCCGTGGTTATCTAAGAATTGCGCAAAATAGTATAGCAGGTGTGTCCAAATAGAAATGAAATTCCACCCGGGAAACGCAAAGTATCCATGCTAGTAATTAAATAAATACATTTCTGCTATGAAACACTAGCTCTACTTGATTGTCAGACGCTAGTTACACTTCAGTGTATATATTTATTAGCAAAAAAAAAAAAACATTATTATGAACACCTTACACCGGTAAACAAATAAATCGTTACAGAAACACCAGAACATACAACATTATATCTGTTTTTTTTTTGTTTTTTTTACTTTCCTAAGGATTGGCTGATATAACTTTGATAACAATAGATCATCCGCATTCTTTATCACCTCTCTATACTTTCCACCCCATAATGCAGATATTCCAATATTTCACTCCTAGTGTACTTGTAGCTTGAAGTAATATTTCTAATCTGTTAACTAATGTTACCTCTACAATTCTGATGAGAAGCATTAGACTGTGAACTCAATTAGTGTTATTAGTTTTGAATAATACTAATACAAATAATAACATAAAAGATGCAAAAATAATAACATTTATTTGGACAAATAAAATAAAAGCAACATCAATTTATATTTCATTGTATCATCCCAAATAGAAAGTCTTCTTTTTTAGTGCATCTTGGTAGACAACTCTAAATCTTTAGTTTAATAAAAATAATGGCTGTTAGAATTGCTGAAGTTAATGCACTTTTTTCATTTCCCTTTTTTCTGCTTATCTGAGAAAATGTTTTTCGATATTAATATTGATATTGATTTTGATATCGATTTGATTTTGATATTGAATATGATATTGCTATTGATATTGATTTGGATATTAGTATTGATTTTGATAGTGATATTGATATTGTTTTTTATATTGATTTGATTTTGATATTGTAATTGATATTGATACTGATATTATTTTCATATTGATTTGATTTTGATATTGATATTGATTTGATTTATATATTGATATTGATATTGATTTTGATATTGATTTGATTTATATATTGATATTGATATTGATTTGATTTTGATATTGATATTGATATTGATATTGATTTTGATATTTATATTTATATTGCTATTGATAATGATATTTATATTGATATTGATATTGCTTTTGATATTGATTTGATAATGATATTGATAAATATATCGATACTGATTTTGATGTTGACATTGATTTTTATATTAATATTGATATTGATATTGATATTGATGTTAGTTTAATTTTTATATTGATATTAAAATTGATATTGAAATTGATATTGATATTGATTTGGATATTTATATTGATATTGATTTTTATATTGATTTGACTTTGATATTGATATTGATATTGATATTGATTTTGATCTTGATTTTCATATTCATATTGATATTGATATCGCTATTGATTGTTATATTGATATTAATATTGGTATTTATTTAGATATTGATTTGATCTTAATATTGATATTGATTTGATATTAATTTTATATTGATTCTTATATTGATTTTGATATTGATTTTGATATTGATAATGATATTGGTATTGATACTGATGTTGATATTGGTATTGATTTGCTTTTGATATTGATACGGGTTTGATTTTGATAGTGATAATGATATTGATATTGATTGGATTTTAATATTGATATTGGATTTGATATGTATATTGATATTGATATCGTTATTGGAGTTGATATTGATTTGACATTGATATTTATATTGATTTTGATTTGATCTTGATATTTATATTGATATTGATTTTGATATTGATTTAGATATTGATATTGGTTTTGATATTGTTATTGATATTGATGTAGATAATGATTTTATTTTGATATTTTATTGATACTGATTTTGATTTTGGTATTGATTTGAATTGTATATTGATATTGATATTGGTTTTTATATTGATTGATATTGATATTGATATTGAAAATGTAATTGATATTGACATCGCTATTGATTTTGATATTTACATTAGTTTCGATATTGATATTGATATTGATATTGATTTTTATATTGACATTGATATTAATTGTGATATTGATTTTATTTTTATATTGATATTCATATCATTTTGATATTGATTTCATTTTGATTTTTATATTGATATTGATTTTGTATAGTCGTTTGATATTGATATTGATATTGATATTGATTTGATTTTAATATTGATATTGATTCTGTATATTGATATTGATATTGATTCTTTATATTGAGTTGATTTAGATATTGGTAATGGTATTGATATAGATTTTGATATTGATATTGATTTTGATATTGATATTGATATTGTTATTTGTATTTATTTGATTTTTATATTGATAATGATATTTAAATTGATTTTGATATGGTTATTGATTTTTATATTGATATTGATAATTATATCGATTTTGGTAATGATATATATATATTGACATTGATATTGATTTTGATATTGATTTTTATATTGATATTGATATTGATTTTGACATTGATATTGATATTGATTTTGATAGGTATAATGACCTTGATATCGATATTGCTATTGATATTGCTATAGCTATTGTTTTGATTTGGATATTGATATTGATTTGATTTTGATATTGATATTTATTAGATTTTAATATCTATATTGATTTTTGTATTGATATTGATGTTGATATTTATTTTGATATGTATATGGATATTGATTTTTATATTTATTTGATATTTATTTTGTATATTGATATAGTTAATGATAAATGCACATTGATATTGTGTTGATATTGATATTGGTATTGATATTGATTAAAACATTAAAATGATGATAAATAAAAGCAAACATGTAGAGCAAGAGGTTACTTTCTACTATCAATTGGTCACAAAATGTGCATGTAGAATGAAATTGATTGATGTGAAGTTTTTATTCCCACGGTCGCATGATGTGTTGTTTTATACATTAGTTTCAAAAACTCATTTAAAAATATAAGTGTAATAGGAGTTAACAGATATTTTACAACGTTTTTGTAAGATTGAATTTGAAAGCTCTAGTAAACAGGACCATTCTCATCATTTTTATAGTAAAAAAAACAGAGTTTCGGTGGTGTTCACGCTATTTATAAAATACTTGCTTTTTGTATTAATATTGTTTATGATATTTACACTATTACTTATGGCCCCTAGAATAGAAAATTGTAGGTACGATCTCTGACGATTACAATACACTCAGATATCACGTATAGGGTGTAATCGCATATATAAACACTCTTTAATATACGATTTAAACTCTTGAAAACAGAGTAATGCTCTACAATTTATTATTAAAACGTAAATACACATATTTTACATGTGTTTGTTATCAGTTGTTTTTAGTTAAAACTAAACAATTTATTCATGGGTAAATTACAAAAATATATTATGCTGTTTTGTTTTTGCTTTAAATTTGCATTAATATTTTTTATATGTTTCGAAATAATTGCCCATGAAACAATTATATTCGTTGTAGTTTTATTCAATATTTTGTCGTAATTATTTTAATTCTATAATATTATTTTTATTATGATAGCTTCAGAATCGATAGAATATATTTATTTATACTTGCAGTTTTTCCTAGCGTTTTGTGAAATATGAACACAAATTTAGTTCGGCCGTTTTTTATCACTGTCCATGTGATTTCCACCAGAGCACGGTTTGTATGCTAGATAGGCATTCGAGTTATTGAGGTTTGATCCAGCTTGCACGAGAATTGTAACGAACTGCTGACTCTACAATTTCTGTGATTATGCTTTCATTTAAATTCGATATCGCATGGCAACCGGAAATGTGACAAATCTAAGGCGTTTAATCGGCAGAACTAATCGATAGCAGAGGTCAAATACGTAATCGATAGAACTGGGGAACGTTTTCACAGACTCTTTTCAAAACACAGATGCATTCATTAACTGTTTTCATACAGCCCACATAGGGTCTATAATATTGATCTATTCCGAGACTTAGATATTTTTTTTCAAAAAGCAACATGTTAAACGCACGTGTAATTTATTGATCTTTGTGACAGCAAAAATAACATCTGCATATACTTCAATGTATACATATAAGAAGTAACACACAACCTTATGACATATTGATGTATACTTATGCGCGTGTATAAACTCGCCTATTTACTTTGCTGCGTAATGACTAAGTAATCATGTTATGTATAAGTTTTATTCCGTATCCTATATGTTATCATGTATTATTTTTCTGTAACCTTGACAGATGACCTTGATTATGATTGCGATTAACATTGAGGGAAAACATAAACATTTTCTTTTCAGTTTTCATGTGATAGAAACCTTCGTTCAACCCACACAGACTATAGATAACTCCAATAAAAACTAGATTCAGCGGTAGTTGTGGGGCTGCGTTATTCTCAACTTAACCTCTCATGAATCGGCAATGCCCGAGTCAAGTGGAAAGTAGATGTCGAGGACGAATGGTAACAATGTCGGTATAAACGGACGGTAAATACCACACATGGAATTAGCAATGGTCATTCGTTTTATTACGTACCAGTTTAAGTAATGAAAACGTGATTTGACGAGTCAACGTACCAGTTGCAATAAACGTCTATATAATGATGGTCTGAAGAGACAAACACTTATACAAGGGCATCAAAGTAACCACCAATTCATAGATGGCACATATACATCTATACGAAGATGTATTCGTAATATACAGCTTTTTACATGTCTCCATTAAACATGAAATTTGTTTCATGAGTAATATTGTAAACATTTCTCACTAAACAGCGTTCGTGTGTTCCTGTTACGTCTAACTAAATTTGAGTTCTGCACCATGCAAAGAAAAAGAAATGACGAAGTCCATCATTTACCTCCCCATTTTACCCCCAAAATCAACTAAGGTGTTAACATATTTAAATTTGAGTTCATCACCAGGCATTACTGCTAAATAGAAAAATACAGAAACTCCTGGACAAATATTGTAAAATACTCCAAAAAAAATGGATTGTTTTTATGAGACCCAAGAGTTATTACGAAATATAGACAAAGAAAAATATATGGAAATAAGTAAGTCACAATATTTCGAAAATTTAAAAAAATTTGCAAGGCATCAACTTTTTTAATAAGCACAAAAGTGTACATTTCAGCCGTTTTCAATCGAAAGGCGCCCCTATGTGTGCAAGCGAAGTTTTCTTGGAAAACGCACTCCTGTTCCCTTTAACTCATATCATGTATAATGCTTATGCAACATTTAAAAAAATTCTGAGGCCAAATTATTAAGAAACGTGCGGGTAGATAAACGGATGAACGTACGAACGCACTAGGGTCAATTTACACGTGCGCCCTCGTTGTATCAAGGGGTCAATTAATGGCCGCATGGTTAGACATTGTATTTATGCTTCAGAAAGTTTTTAAGAAACCCGCAATAAAGCGATACACGATTTCACTTCTTTGATAAATATTAAAATGGCATAACTTTGTAAATGTAATAATTTAAACAAAATTTTGATAAACAACTAATTTTTTAGCAATCATTTGATGATACAATTGAAATGTTTTTTTTACGTATATATAGTAAAACATTGATATTTTTCTAATTTGCAATAAAGCGATTGGCAGAGATTATATATGTACTTTGTAGTGCGTATATATCCCTATTGTATATCGGTGCATATATACTCTTATGCAAGTATATATATATATATATATATATATATATATATATATATATATATATATATATATATATATATATATATATATATATATATATGTATATATATATATATATATATATATATATATATATATATATATATATATATATATAGGTATGGAAACCTGTGATTATAAAATTTACAAAATATTACTGGGAGTAATAGTCTACGTATTATCCCATCAACATAGGAATTGCTCATTATACAGGATAGAGCAAATAAAGCAAATTATAGTGATTCAATGAAATTTAAAAAAAAAAACTCTATTCAAATCATGGATGTTATTTATAATTCCAAGTAAGACAAAGAATACTTTCGAAATTTTATCTCCGTATCCTATAGGGTTTCGATGCCTACCATCTCTTCAGAGGAGTATATACATATATATATATATATATATATATATATATATATATATATATATATATATATATAGCATTTAGCTAATTCATACACTCTGATGAGAATGGGGATATTTCTTCAAAACTCCGCGGATTAAGGAATATCCATTTATCTAGTGTTTTCTTTTCAGATTAAATATGTTTTTGGCTCATTTCAGAGTGTTTTTGAACATATTTTATTAACTGTTTGCTCATATATATATATATATATATATATATATATATATATATATATATATATATATACTTGCATATCTTTCACATTCTGAATATATATATATATATGTGTGTGTGTGGTTGTCTGTCTGTTTGTGTGTCTGTGTATGAGTGTCTGTCCATCTGAACGTATGTTTTGTTCTATACGTATCCATACATCAGCCAATCACTGTAAGTATGAATTTATCCTTACATCTATTATTTTATTCACCAACAAATACTTTAAGACGTTTGTTTACATTACATATGCATTCAGGTTCCGTTTCCCTGCATGTATCTATATTATCGTTTAAATCATTACTATGCATTCTACATCAACCTTAGATTAGTGTCACTCACCACATAATCAAGTAAATATAATATATATTATTACATGCAAATTCGTGACACTCATTCTCTTCTTGGAAACATTGTCTAGTCTCACCGAGAGATAAGAGATTTTCCAAGGCTTAATGACTATATTTACAAACATACTCAGTGCTACCCGTCTTCATTTCTGGCACGCTCGGATTTCTTCTAATTAGCTTTGGTCTGCCAATTCCTTTTCATCCAGAGTTGGCAAGTAAAATGCGCATCCCCTATTATAGGCGCGATGCTCCATATAATACAAGCTATCATGTATATCTTGCTGAAACCTTCTTGGTGGTACATGCCGATATCAGATGAATAAGCTCATATATATATATATATATATATATATATATATATATGTGGGGGGTCTCTGTGTATATGTGAGTGTATGTGTGATAAATGTATATATATATATATATATATATATATATATATATATATATATATGTATATATAGTTATATGATTGATAATTGATAATTCAAATTAGAATTAAAAATTAAACATCTGTTTCATAAGAAGTATGGTTTCAATATGGTTTCCGTTCTGCTAGATCTACAGCAGATGTCCTTACAGTTATATCGCATAGGATTAGCAAATCTCTCGACGGTGGCAATCTTTCTAGGGCAATTGCTCTTGACATATCTAAAGCCTTTGACAGGGTATGGCATAAAGGTTTACTTCATAAGATCGCTAGCTATGGTATAGCTGGAAAAGTCTTCTCAATTATTAAATCATTTCTTTCTGATAGGTTCATAAGAGTAGTAGTTGAGGGGCAAAAATCAGAAGCTCACAGTATTAATGCCGGTGTCCCTCAGGGATCCATCCTGGGCCCAACTCTTTTCCTGATCTACATTAATGATCTTCCAAATCATATCCTTACATCATTTGTAGACATTTATGCTGACGACACTACCATTTATGGTAGCACATCTAAGACAGTAAATGACCAAGTTCTCTCCAATTCTCTCTCCTCTGATCTTGAGCACGTAGTACAATGGGGAAAGGAGTGGCTGGTTACTTTTAATGCATCTAAAACCAAGCTTCTCTCTTTACATCATCAACATTCTAATTCACATTTGTCATCAATTGAAATGAATGGCTCTCGTCTTCAGGAGGCCTCAAGTTTTGACAAGCTTCTGGGCTTGACCATTACTCCTGATCTTAAATGGAACACGTATATCAAATCTGTTGCCAAGGCCGCTGGAAAAATGGTGGGATCTTTCTATCGATCCAGTAGATATCTCACTGCTGATGCTATTCTCTACCTATATAAGAGCCAGGTACGTCCAAGGATGGAATACTGTTGCCACATCTGGGCAGGAGCTGCTAGAAAGGACTTGTCCTGCCTTGATAGAGTTCAAAATAGACTTCGTAGCCTCGTAGGAGATGTCCTTTTCTCCTCCTTGCAACCTCTATCTCACAGAAGAGATGTTGCGAGTTTGTCTCTGATGTATCGTTATTTTCATGGAAAGTGTTCAACTGAGCTTCAATCTATGGTCCCCCCTCGCCAAACTTTCACAAGAAACACTCGTCTAGCTGTAAACACTATCAATAATTTCCCCCACTCTTTATCTGTGCCTAAACCTAAACGTAGATTCCATGAACAAAGCTTCTTTCTTAGAACTGCACGCCTGTGGAATTGTCTTCCGTTTTCCTGCTTTCCGGCTGACTACAATATGGTTGTGTTCAAGTCTAAAGTAAATAAGTTCTTGATGAGCCGTTCCATATAAGTTATTAAATTTACCAAATTTTCATTACTAATGATTACTATATTGACCAATTTCTACTGTACACTCTTTAACCCTTATCCTTGAGTGGCCTCTGGGCCTTGATAATGTGGTGACGCCTTTGTAAAAAAAAAAAAAAAAAAAAAAAAAAAAAGTAACAACAACAAAGTCAATAATCTGTACGATCTTTTCGGAAACGATGTTTCTATTGTAATAGAAATAAGCCACGTACAATAAATGTTACAGTTTTTTTTGTTTGTTTATACAAAGTCTACTCATCAGAAAAAGTATTGGGTGTTTTTTTTTTATATGTACAAGACACAATAAATAAACCTAGCAATTATTAAGTAATGTAGATGTATCTTTTGAATTGTTCGCCTTTTGAAAACCGTAATTATAATCAAAACATTCATTTCGATGTTATGTATAGCTCATAAATGTACGAAATATGTAAAAATTATTGTCCGTGGCTTAATGTCTGCACAATAAAAACATCGTTTCCGAAACTACAAATTATTGACTTTGTTGTTGTTACTCCTTATGAAACAGTTTTTTAGTTTTTAATTCTAATTTGAATTTTAAATTATCAATCACATTACTAAATATTAAAGCAGCTCTAGGATATTTGCCTATCGAGCTTACTATATATCTGTATATATCTGCATTACAACGAGCATTGTTCTTTCCTTGTATTGTAATTAAATTAGTAATGTTACTATCAAATTAAAATTGATTCTGCTCTTTAGACTACTGTTCAAACCCACTTTAAAATATATATATATATATATATATATATATATATATATATATATATATATATATATATATATATATTCATAAAAATCTCAATGCATGAAAATGCACGAAGAATCAAGCACTGCCAAATGAATATATATATATATATATATATATATATATATATATATTAACAATATGTATCGCTTGAAAAATAACAACAATAACAAAATCTAAATTTATAAGCGATAAAAATAAACACAATAATTAATCTAGAGATTATGGCCTAACGGTTAAGGCACCGGACTGTGGTAAACATGGTCTGAGGTTCGATCCCTAGAAACAGTTAAACTACGCTGATGAGATGTAATGACCTTGAAACACGCGTGTACGTAGATTACTGTTTTAAAAAATAATAAATAAATATATATATATAGATTGATATAGATATATATGTACATATACATAGTTATATTTATATGTTTGTACATATGTATAAACTTAAATTTATATGTAACTATTGATCTATTAATCTATATATATATATATATATATATATATATATAAAAACCTGACGAGTTCTCAAGAGAATAAAACGCCTGATATACTTGTGGCTTTTATGTTATTAACATTTTGATACCTATATATATATATATATATATATATATATATATATATATATATATATAGGTATCAAAATGTTAATAACATAAAAGCCACAAGTATATCAGGCGTTTTATTCTCTTATATATATATATTACAACCCGGCGCGTTTCCCGGGTGCTTTGATGTTTATTTTGAACAAAAAATTTGTAGTAAGAAGGCAGGCTCGAACCCGTTCCGCTATGGCTGAAAAGAACTTGAAGAACACTTACATCTTTACTCTTACGAGCACCGCAAAACTGAAAATGTCATTTGTGTAAATAATGGCTAGATAAAAAAAGAAAAGTTTGGCTTTCAAAAATATCGGCGAAAAAACTTAGGAAAGTGCCCAATTGAAGGTAAAGATATTAATGTTTTTAGCCAATCCTTTTATATTTTTCGTCTGAATGGTCGACCTACAAGACGATACTGATAAAATCTGTCGTTTCTGTCGAAAGTTTTAGCCAGACATGCAAACATACATGCACACATACATTTATATATTCGTTACTAAAAAATTTCGACCCATACCGATAAAAAAGCCTGCCGTATCTGTGAATACACTTGATGCCAAATTCAAATGTTTAGACCAGAAAATGTCTGAGTAATTTGGTATAGACCGAAGCGGTAATTTCTTTAATTTGACCCCTATTATGACCCCTGGGCATTTATTGTTTTGGACTCAAATAAAGTTGTTAAATCAAATCCATGTCGAAGGAACTTATATCTAAAATTTACAAATGTTTAGAGCCAAAATTGTCAGAGGAATTTGGTAAAGGTTTTAAAGGTCAAATCCTTGAACATTGAACCCTTACCAGCCGAATTTCTGGTCGAAAATAGATTACAAAGAATAGCCAAAATCTCAGAACTCGGTATATCAAATTTCGCGTCTGTACCCTAAAATAGTCAGAGTTATTGTCGTGGAAAATGTACACAGACACCCCCCACACACACACATATATATACATATATATATATATATACATATATATATATATATATATATATATATATATATATATATATATATATATATATATATATATATACTAGCAAAAGTTCCCGTCGTTCACGTAGTTCAGAAACAGTCTACAGAAAATGGACACTGATTTATGAAAGTATGATAGATTATTAAAAGGAATGGTTCTAAAGAGATAGCTTCGAAATTGGCCGTATAAAAACTAAGACAAAATATAATGCAAGTAAAAATAAAATAGATAATCCCCGTAATTTATTATACCATACCTGTTTACACTGAAAAATGTATCACAATTTTCTGAGGATCTATATTAAAAAAAACCTTCTGAAACTTTGTGACATATTTCAATTCTATGGAGGTCAGGTGCGAACAAACAGCCCATAATTTTATTATACCATATTTCTTCTAACCGAAACATAATTATCAAAGTATACTCACGCAGATAGATATGAAACGTCTTTATTAAAGTTTGTACCTATTTAAATTCCATGCAGGCCAGGCGCGAACGCACCCCACAATGTTATTATACAATTTCTATTTAAGTCCAAACATACTTATAAAATTATTCTTATATGCATCTATATCAAAAACACTTGTAAACATGTTTATTTAATTTTTAATTTATTTATTTCCATACTTTGTGGACCAGGCCCGAACGCAGAGCCCACAATTTTAATGAACCACCGTTCTGCCAGATAAAACATACTCATTCTTGTGTTTTTTTACATCTTCTATGATTATATGTCATCAGTATCTTTTTTTTAATAGTCAACCATATAGGAGCCTATTCGTCACCAGACACACACGCATCCAGCTTTATATATATATATATATATATATATATATATATATATATATATATATATATATATATATATATATATATATATATATATATATATATTATGTTATGTCGAATTTCACGGGAAATCAGATCTCATTTTATTATTTACCCTTCATCTCTCCAAATATATTTACAATAATGATTATACATTCGTGATTATTATCTTGTATCATGGAAATGTAAAGCGTTCCTATAAAAACTCAGTGGTAATATATATCAATTAGTGGAACTGATTTTCATGTGTTCTTTCTTATTGTAAACCCGTTGTTGGGATCGAATAAACAATGAGAAAATTGCAGTTGATTTGGAACATATTTATTATTCTTAGGATAGAACAATTCTTAATATTTATGCATCATATTCTATTGCGCGCAAAAGAATAGTTTACCTACCCTTAGACTGGTATTACTCATGTTAGATATAATTGTACCTTTCCTTTGGTTAGGTTATTTACAGCACGTATATGAAATACATTTACCATTAGGACGAGTGATTTACAACATATATTTAGAATAAGTTTACCTACCTTCAGATTCTTAAATTAAAGACATAAAGGAAACAATTGAACATAATCTCGTCAGGTATTGTAATATATATATATATATATATATATATATATATATATATATATATATATATATATATATATATATATATATATATATATATATATATATATATAATAAATTCTCTTTCCACAAAGGCTGGCACTATTTTAAGAAAAAAACAAATCTTATTTAGAAGATAGATCATCAGAAGTTCTAAATTGATACCGAAATACATTTTATTGGTAAATGATTATGCAACACTTGTTTCACCATAAATTTCGACATTACTGGTTTTCTTTCGTTCCTCATTCTTGGCATTATAATTGTAAGAAAGATTATGCCATCTAAATAGTCATGTCATTTATACAATCTAGAGATGCCCTTTTTTCTACACCTGCAACCTCTCTCCCACAGAAGAGACGTTGCGAGCCTATCCTTGTTTTATCGTTATTTCCATGGCAGGTGCTCGTCTGAACTCCAACGTCTGGTCCCTTTCGCCAATCTTTCACGAAATACACCGGTCTAGCTGAATCCACTGTGAAAAATTTCCCTCACTCTATATCTGTGCCTAAATCAAAATGCGGATTCCATGAACAAAGCTTATTTCTTAGAACCTCACGCCTGTGGAACTCTGTTCCATCTGCCTACTTCCCACCGGACAACTTGGATGTCTTCAAATCCAACGTAAACAAATTCCTAATGACCCCCCCTTAAGTAAACACTTCATCAAATCTCCACACTAACGTAATGTACTTGCAATAACCCTTATCCCTGAGTGGCGTCCGGGCCTTTATAACGGTGATCACTGTGTAAATAAAACAAAACAAAATAAGATTAGACGACCCTTGCTTCATTATCAATTTCCACATTACTGTGTTTCATTTTATTTCCTCACTTCCGACATCTTTTTGGGGAAGGGAGACGTCATTTTCGGAAGATAATTCATCAATTTTTAAAAACCAATACACAAATATATTGATGTTTCTTGTGATTAGGCAACGCTTGCTTCACCAACAAAATTTCACATTACTGTGGTCTTCTCCTCTCAAGTACCGACCCCAGCATTTTAAGTGAAACGATCTCATTTCTTGACCATATCTCAGCAGGTGTTTAAGGTAATTACATAAATGCATTGACATGGATAATGATTAGGCAACTTTTACTCCAACAGTATTGCAATATTAATGTAGTTATTTCTTCCACCACTACCGACAACATTATAGTCAGAGCAATGATGTACTCTCCGGAATATGATCAAAAAAGTATTTCATAATTTAAGAATATGCATTGAGGGAGATTGCATTGTGATCCCTAAATGGATGCTACTCTCTCCAGACGAACCCTAAAAGTGAAGGTTTGGTAATCTCTAGAGAACTTCGAGTACGTTTAAAAACAACATAATTATGTTCCTTTCTACTCACAACTACAACCGTGACGTGATTCACCGGAGGTTTCCTTGCAAATTCAAAACAAAATATTCATCACCCCCTTCAGAACCTGACCTAGTTCACCTTCACAGAAGACCAAAAATAATATATATATATATATATATATATATATATATATATATATATATATATATATATATATACATAGAGAGAGAGAGAGAGAGAGAGAGAGAGAGATATGTGGGTGTGTTGGGTATGTGTGTGTGTATGTGTATCTGTGTGTGTGTATTTTTTTTTCCTTTTTTTTTTCATTTTTCTTAAAATTTTTCTTCTAGGGGATGGGACATCCAACCAGATGTCTGACATTTACCCCTATTTTAGTGAGTCCAACCAAGAGATCTTTTCAGGATTCTAGCCGTCCCTTTCAGTGCAATCGTTTATATTTCACTTGCACTTGGTTCACCGGGTATGCTTGCTATGTACTTTTTAAGTTCTTTTTCATAAGCCCAGTTGCTCCTATGATAACTGGTATAATTGAAACGTCTTTTAATTTCCAATTTCGTTTCATATCATACATCTGTGTGTGTGTGTGTGTGTGTGAATTAAAGTAATTCGAGATCGAAACGGTTTTAGCAATGTCTAGGACTGAATTAATATTCCCCACACTAAAATACTATTAAATATAGTACTCAAATAAAATAAGTTTGATATTGAAGAATGTTACGGCTATTTTCATGACTGATTTTATATTCGCAAACTATCATATAATCCCGGGCGGCGTCAGGTCTTCTGCTAATATTTATCTACATACATCTTATTACACCTGCTACGACTCCGCGTCTTCTGCTAGTATATATTTCCACGAATATTGTTTTATTCAAAGGGGAATGACCGACCTTCTGCTAGTATATATTATCACACATATCATTCAATCCTATACCGTGCTGGGTGTACTGCTAGTATATAGGTCTTAACATCTAATTTAATCCCGGTATTTTGCTAGTATATATTTTCACATATATAATTTGATTCCGAACGACACCGTCTCTTCATCTAGTATGTATTTCAACACGTCTATATCAATCTCAGGCGATGCCAGGCCTTCTGCTCTTACATGTTACACATACCCCATTTATTCGCGGGCGACGCCGGGCCTTCTGCTATTATATAATTCCACCCGCCCCATTGAATTCGAGGTGATGCGACACATCTCATCCATAACGAATGATACCTTTTTTTTTGCTAGTGTATATTTCCACATGTCCCATTCAATTGCAAGCAAGACCAGTTTTTCTGATAGTATATCCCGGATGACGCTGGATCTTCTACTAGTATATTTTTCTGAACATGTTATCCAATCCTAAACAAACCAGGTTTATGCTAGTATATGTTTCCACATATCATTCAATCCCAGATGATGCTGGGCCTTCTGCTAGTATATTTTTCCAAAGATGTCATCACTCCTGAGCAAACCAGGTTTCTGCTAGTATATATTTCCACTCATCTCATTCAATCCCGACCGCCGCACGATTTCTGCTAGTATATATTTCCACACATCTCATTCAATCCAGGGTGATGGCAGGTCTTCTGATAGTCTATATTTCCAAAGATCTCATTCAATCCCAGCCAGCGCCCGGCCTATTGTTGGTACATATTTCTACACATCTTACTCAATCTCGGGGGATGCCAGGTTTTCTTTTACTATATATGCCCATACATATCATTAAATCCCGGGCGACGCTGGTTCTTCCACTAGTATATAATACTACACGTCTCAATAACTCCCTGCCACCACTGATCTTCTATATATTACCACACATCTAATTAATTATGCTATATATTACCACACATCTAACTCATTCTTGAGCGATGTTGATTTTTTTGCTGATATATATTTCCACACATCTCCTTCAATCCTGAATGACACAAGGTAGTCTGCTAGTAGATAACTCCACACACCTAAATCAATCGTGAGTAGCGCCAAGATTTTAGATAATATATATCTCCACAAACCCCATTTATCCCGGGCGATGCCTGGTCTACTGCTAGTCTATATTTCCATATCCTTCATACACTCACCGTCGAGTCCTGGTCGTCTCTATTATATAGTTCCACAGATCTCATAAAATCCCCGGCGACTCAAGGCTGGTATATATTTCCACACATCTCATCCAATCCTCGCTGACCCCACAATTTTTATGAACCACCGTTATGTCAGACCAAACATACCCATTCCTGTGTCTCGATTCATCTATCATTATATGTAATCATATTTTTAGAATAGTCAACCATATAGGAGCCTATTCGTGATCCCCCTCACCGACGTCCAGCTTTATATATATATATATATATATATATATATATATATATATATATATATATATATATATATTACACAGTGATCACTACTTATCAAGGCCCGGAAGCCATTCAGGGATAAGGGTTATTGCAAGTACATTACGTTAGTGTGGATATTTGATGAAGTGTTTACTTAAGGGGGAGGTTCATTAGGAATTTGTTAACATTGGATTTTAACACATCCAAGTATAGTCCGGTGGGAAGCAGACAGACGGAACAGAGTTCCACAGACGAGCAGTTCTAAGGAAGAAGCTTTGTTCATGGCATCCAACTTTTTGATTTAGGCACAGATAAAAAGTGGGGAAAATTTTTCAGTGGATTCGGCTAGACGGGTGTTTTTCCTGAAAGATTGGCGAGGGAGGACCAGAGATTGGAGTTCAGACGAGCACCTGCCATAGAAATATCGATAAAACAAGGATAGGTTCGAAACGCCTCTTCTGTGGGAGAGAGGTTGCAGGGTAGAGAAAAGGGCATCCCCTACTAAGCCACGAAGTCTATTTTGTACTTTGTCAATATATATTTATATATATATTTATATATATACTTATATATATATATATATATATATATATAAATATATGTGTATATATATATATATATATATATATATATGCATGTTTTTAAAAGAAAATATGAGGTTATCATTGAAAGCATTGGAAGTTAATTGCTCAGACATTATCCCCCTACTAGGAAAAAAGGAATTATGCCAGAGAGGATTATCTCATTAAACAGCCATCCGCTCATTAACGTACATTAAGAGTAATATTTAAATCTATATGTATAATAGTTTAGAGAAACACACGTTAATTTTCTCATGTTATCCCCCCTTCCCTCCGTACTGGAATAAACAGTAGCATGTATAATGTTTGAGATCATTACTCGGCAGTTTAGAGTTTCATATTTAAATGCATTGTTTTCATTTTAAAATATAGCAAATATAGCAAATAATATATTTTGATATCCGTCTTGGTAGATATTTTAAATCAAATATAATTTTATTTTTTTCCAAATCGATTCCCGTAATATTTTACGTTTTAGAACTGCTATAATGACGTTGGGACCAATTTTACTATTACAAAATTAGTATTTTAATCTGGGTGATAATATCATAACACTCTTATGCAGGCGCTAAATGTAAGTATTACAATTCGCCATGATAGTGAGCTGACGTAATTTCCGGTCACATTAGTAAGCTATTCTCTTAAATATATATAAAAAAAAATTAGCAATTTAGAAAAATATATAAAAGTAACCTTAAAATATCGTGAACTATAATTTCTTAATGTCCTGGAAACTACTCGTTTTCCTGGAATTTTAACACTTATTTTGATTATGATTTTTGGAGTATTTTTTTACGTTGAAGTATAGACTTAATTCCTTATATGAAACGCCTTCATTTACAGCGATTTTAATTAGAATACATCAATCAAATAGTTATATTTTACATAGTTATACTCGATAAGATGAACATAATTGCGACTCACGTGTTTGAGGAAGTGTATATAATATTCAACGTCTAAATGACTTAGAGCGTGAATAATATATGTTGGTATGCTTAGATGCACGAAAAAAACTAGAAATTTTATATTTCCATCAGGTTATAATAATAATAATAATAATAATAATAATAATAATAATAATAATAATGATAATAATAATAATAATAATAATAATAAACACAAGAAATAATAATAATAAGCACTAGACATTTGCGTGACCAATAATAATAGTGAGCCACGTGCATTATATTTCAAAATAATTGCACTTACCTTGGCACTAAAAATCCAGCAATATCTTCCGCTAATAGGTTATCTGACATAACGAATTATTCTATGGCAGCTGTGCGATGCCTTTTCCCGACAACCAACTAAATAACATTTTAAAGAGAAAAAAATAGTACTGATTTGCGCTTATATTGTTTGCAAAGGTTTTACTATTATACAGGCATAATAAACAAAACATCTATGCTATTATATGTCACTAGCTTTAATGAAAATTTAACATGCATTACAGAACCGTTATTTTCTTTGTAAAAGTTGCATGCGCACTACGCAACTAAGTATCGGGAAACGAAAACAGAGGTGTATTTAATGCTTTGATAGACGATCGAATCTTTAAAACAAAATTGTACACAGAGATGCGGACCGTCCGTAAGACTGGAGGGATCGGGTATACAGTGTAGAAAGTAACAGTCGAAAAGCCAGCCGATATGGTGAGGACAGTTGTTTGAGCAAGAGAATTAAACGTGTTTAAAAATATTATTTCCTCTGCAAGCGTGGAAACGAGATTGGTAGGAAATTTATAACAAAAGCTTCTGTAATTTCTTATATGAATAAATTAGGAAGATAAGAGGAAATTAGCGAATAATAACAATAGGGTATCGAATAAATCCTTGAAGTAAAATATGTTACTCGTGCATTAAAAGTCTAATTTCGTAAATCAATTAAAAAAAACGACAACGATCACACATGAATCACGTTGTATATTTTAAAGTAATACGGAAAAACTAAAACATTTATAAACTGCGCATGTATATATGAAGATCTTCATTATATTTGGTTAATTAATCAATTGTTTATGAAACACGTACCTTGGTTCAAAACGCACAATGTAAACACAATTGTTTTGCGTATTAGATTATATTTTAATTTGCACGCAATAAATTCCTATATTTTAATTTTCATCGATTAAACATCTCACGAATGTGTTGTCTAGCCCAGTTCATTCTGACTATAAACTGTAGACCACATGAAATATTATTACTGTTGTATCTGTATCAATAACAACATGAACGCAGAAAGTAAAGGTAAAACAAAATATATTAAGGCGACAAGATAATATATATTTGCAAAGGTGCCGTTGTACTGCAGTTGGAAGATTGTCCGGCAGAGGGCGTGTTAAAGTCTTTCATGGAGCAACAGGCACGTGCGGCTTGCCTATCCGGTGTTTGAACACAGCTCCCCGGTCTTGCTGACTTGATACCTTTATCTATATCTTTTAACCCACGTATGTCAATAATAACTTTAGGCAATGAACTTTTTATATATTTATGTTTTTTCTGTTCGTTTTATTGTCTGGAGGAAAAATAAGAATGAATAAAACGGTTTTTTAAAATTCACCGAACATTTGAAAATTGCGAATACTGACGAAAATACAAAATAGACGAAATGAAAGTAGCGTTGGAACATTTGACCAAGTTGCATATCGATGCCGCAAAGAGTCAGTCACAACTCGAAAAATACTGGACTGAACGTGAAATTGTGGGCGTCTCTACAACAATTACATATCATGATGATTTTATTTAACCATATTATTTTGAATTTATTATTATTATTATTATTGTTATTTTTGTTATTATTATTATTATTATTATTATTATTATTATTATTGTCAGTATTATTATTTTTATAATTATTATTTTTATTATTACCACTATCACCAACATTCTTACATTATTATTGTTTTACAGTAAAACTCGTTTTAAAAGATCATAGAAGAAAAACTAAGCTTGATTACGATTGTTCTTTTTTTATACTCTGAACTTTCTAGGTCAGTTTTCCTCATATTTTTACATTTTTAGGCGTTAAAAATGGAAACGGGTAAATTCTCTTAATCATTAAACAGAACATGGTTGCTTCAATTTAACAAGGCAATATTATTATTTCATTTTATACATGGGGGTTATATTCTTATGAGATGTATCAAAGTGTATACTGCTGTATTTTCCTTTCAAATATATACTGATGCATTTAGATAGACAGCATAGAAACGCCCCAAGAGTAGGTAGAAAAAACAACCAAGTCGACACTATTCCCTAAGCGAGGAAAAATCCCATCTACATCAAGGTCGTTCTCTCCAACACAAACACAGCTATAACAAATTTGTCTAATGGTCAAAAGAAATATCAGTCACACAGCAGTTGTTTTCTCTAGGGGCATAAAGGAATTATACTGTCAGTTGTCTTTTAATATAATCTTGGGCCACGAATATCCTTTTTCATCAACAACTCAAGGATAAATTATGTAAAATACTATTCCATTGCTATAAAAAAAGTTATATTGCGGGCATAGATGATCGAAATGCTTATTATGATTATAGATAATCGAATATGTCATATTATAGCAAAAATATATTTTCGGACAAAGATAGGCATTATATTGCCTAAAATTAATGTTTATTTAAACGGTTATAAAACGAACTAGCAAAATTACTCAACGTATAAAATACACAGTATTTTTTCAGTTGGCAAGTAGGTGATCCTTATTATTGTTTTGATGTTAGAGGACAATTGAACTAGGATACTAGTCAGTTGCATTCTAAAATTTTATTATAAGCATCATTTACAAATAGTTTTATTAAATATTCTATTCAGTATAATGTAGACTCCACTATATTGAAGGGCGGCATGAACAAACTTGGCGAAATTGTTTTTTTTTAATATGACGTGAGGTACACATTAATAAAACAAATATTTAGAGAGCGACTACGTGTTTATTTGGGGAATCGTGTGTTTTTTTTTCTTTGGTGAAGGAAATGCATGAAAACTCACCACATGTGCGATCATTTGTATTATTGTTTCGGACAAGAATAATTCTTTAGCTACTATATTATTTTGATTATAGAAAATCTTTAAACGTAATAACGTATTAAAGTGTACACACACACAGACACACACACGCACGCACACACCCACACACGCACACACACACACACACACACACATATATATATATATATATATATATATATATATATATATATATATATATATTACAACTCTAATATCTACGTTCAGTAAAACTGATATCTTATTACAGAATATAAATTGACTGATTCTCTAAAAAAAAACAAAGATAAGATGGCATCAGTTTAAAATCTGCAGGAGTAAGGCTAGTCAATTTTGAGAAAAAATATTTTAAAAATTATAAACATATATGGCCTCTTTTTATCTTCGCAACATATGGGAGTAGGTGATATATTTTATCATTCTATGAAAAACATATTTGCATTAGATCAGAATTAAATTTTATCTGAAGATATTTGTGTAATTTTTACTGGTAGGAAATTCGCTACCTACTAAATATTATACTCGATTGGGTGATATTGCTCACTAGAAGGTTTTGCTATGACAGGATATAAATATATTTAGTTATAAGAAAACAAAAATCGCATAGCATTCTCAATACAAAATAATTTAATTTCGTATGATTCATTCTTAGCGAATCTTACGAGAAACGTGAGCTTTCTTTACGTGATATAAACAAGAAGCTTAATAATCCACCAGACTTGATTGTTTTTTATTTACGCGGAAATCCGTACGAACGATTTCACGAAATATATGCCAAGATATATTGCCATTTTCAAATAGAAAAATATAAATAATGCTATTAAATTCTTTAGTGTTGAATAGATATTGGCGAAATGTAATTGAATATTCGAGTGCCTATATTTAATATCTCAAACATTTTCTTAAAAGAAATATATCTGCAAGCATACGGTATAATCCTGTTTAACGCATAGGGTTCCGTCCAATCATCGCAGTTAAGAAATGATGAGCCTGCCCAGTACAGGATAGGTTATCATATGCAGCTTCTAGCTGCAGTATGTGCTTTTCATCTTTCGCGACATTGGTTCCAGTCGACTTGGAGTTCTCCTTGACTCAATCAGTTCTGTTCAGGAGAGCCATGATTGTGTATTGCGCAACGCTTGCCACAGATTTACACGCTCAGCAGCCCCTACAGGAGGGTACCTTTTGTCCTTCGAAACTGAACGGAAGCATCGATGTCCAGGTGTATGCATGTGAGGGTACGTCCCTATTGACTACCTATAGTTTTTTTTTTCCATCTGATAATTTTGCCCGAAACGTTTCCTCGACAAGCGAAACACTCCGATAAAGTGATGAACAATCGGTTTGGACCAAAGTAAATACCTTATAACACCTAAAACCACAGGTTCGGTGATAAGTTTTATTGCTACACAAATAAAAAGGCTCGTCATATCAATTAATTAAGGTCTTCGATATGATAAGGGCGAGTTCAAAATGATTCTTTCTGTTTAGCGCAAAAGTAAACATTATACATGATTTTGCATTATAAATGTAATTCATAAAATTATCATGGGCAGGAAAAACCAACATCAAGTACAATTTACAGTGAATATTTTGAGAAAATAAGAGCTCATTCGTAATGTTTCGCTTAAGAGCACACTTGCACACTGATCCAGGTCATTTCAAGTTTAAAGTTTCAATCAAATGTATACATATATATATATATATATATATATATATATATATATATATATATATATATATATACATATATATATACATATATATATATGTATATATATATATATATATATATATATATATATATATATATATATATATTAAAAGAGTTTTCATGATATACAATTATAAAAGTTTCTTGGGATTTATACAAAATTAAGAACACGTTTAAGGAAATAAGCTAACCGATGTTTTAAATCTTGTCATACATAGCTCGGAAATGATTGGTTACTTCGATAATACGCTTGCATTATTCCCTATTCGGTTTTCTGCTCAGCTGACTATAGAATATCATACACTCTTTTCTATGTTAATTGCCGGATAACATAATGCTGTCCGTGTCTGCGAAACCCATAGCTTACTGAATTCCGTCTGTAACTAAAAACGGAAATGCATCGTCACGATTAATGCTCATGTGCTCACATCTCTTATTAAATCTCACTGCAGAACGGCGCCCGACAATGTTTACATATAAACGTATATTCGTGCGAGGACTTCGTTATTTGTGCTGCATATATTATTTTTCGTTCTTAGCTATTCGAATAAGGAAGCCATTTATACACCGGACAAACATTCGAAATCGTAACATCTTGGAGAAAGTGTTCTACAATATCTATATGAATAAGATTTCCTGACTATTTCTTCTCTATCTTTGTCTGAACCTTGTGGCTCTACATTATTTACATTTCATGTGGTTTGTAAATAGTATATTATTTACTGGTAAAAAATCGACAATAGAAGAATGAATTAAATGGATAATAGTCGGTTCTATTACATGAATGGAAACAGGCTTTGTAGATAAATACTTTTTGCCCATCTAACAAATAATATACTTAACAAAATCGGAAACATTGTTATGAAGAGAGATCTGGTGTTCTTCGAGAACTCATACTACTCATACAAGGGAACTTTCTAAATGTAAAAACAACGTAACATGAACATTATAAACTGGTTAATTGCAAAGATATATGATTCGTGTTAAGAATTATTCCATTTACATAAGAGTGTATGTCTAATGTCTATTAATTTTCGATGATATTGGAAAAATCATTATGAAAATGATAACACTTGGATTATAACAGAAAGTAACCTTAAGTTTAACGTACACAGGTTTTAAATTCAGATAAGTATATACTTCATATAAATGTTTATATGTTTGCGTATATATATAGATATAGATATATATTGCGTCATTAATTCATCTAAATTTCAAGGGTAAACTAGGGGAGAACATTGGATAAAAAAGACAAATATTTCTCATCAAATATATAATCCAACAACTGTAGCGAATAGACACATTTCTTTCCTCTTCTAATAATGATATGATTCACTTTTCAGGTTTTTATAACAAGAAGCACATGCAGTACTATTTACAATATGTGTTTATTTAATTTTTTTTTGTTTTTGCCCAGGCTGGAGAGATTATACTTTAAATCGGTTTACCGATCAGATTATGTAAAATAATAATTGCAAATTAAGAATAATGTCGTATAATATATATATTCATATCAAAATGATGTAAAATATCTCCTTTAATTTTACTTTTATAAATTGCACTTTAATATGTTAACGATGTTTAACCAAAAACTATAAATAGAGGATTATAACAATAATTGCAATACTTATAACGGTGCCATCAGTTTTAATAAATATATTGTATTGGTAAAAGATGTTGTATTGATAGTATCTGTTGTAGCAGTATTATTAGAGAATAGGCTCTGCTAAAAGACCACTTTATATATGCTTTTAAAATAATTGCAACTATTATAGGTGCATTGAAAACATTGCGTGAATTCAATATATATATATATATATATATTTTTTTTTTTTTTTTTAAGCCTTAATTTTTTTGATTCATCCAGCTTTCACAGACGTGTTTCAAATATTATCTCTAGTACTTTTCTTTTAATGATTTGGAATTCATTCCATTTGCGCTTTTTTCCAAGGAACTCTGCCTTTTGGATGATTTTGGACCATTTGGAATTTACCCAGTGGATTGAAATTTTAAATTGGACTGTTTTGGATTTTACCATTTTTGGATTTTTACCCTTTACCGCACTATCCATTCATGTGAAATACATTTATTATTTTTCTTTTGTCTCGTGTTCCCCTTAAGATATTTGACTTACTTGTAGTTTCATTAAATACTTTTATATGCAAGATCCGATCCTGCATTTTGCAAATTCCTGCCCTCTGAGGAGAAGGAGAGTATTTCTTCGAAACTCCGCGGATCAAGGACTATCCACTTATCTTGTGCTTCCTTTTTTAAAATTAAATATGTTCTTAACTCTTTTTCAAGATGTCTTTTAACATATTTTATTAATCATTTGTTCATATATATATATATATATATATATATATATATATATATATATATATATATATATATATATATACGACATTGGATTCAAGGATCATACTAAAATCGAAACCAGTAATGACATTAAAAAATACTCGCATTGTAATAAATATACTAACGACGTCGTACTCAAATGTTATCAAGCCTAAGGAAGTGTCTCCCATAAGACTTGTAACTGAAATGTTCACGATAACAGAAGAAAAGGCAGATCATTACGAAAAAAAAGAGTAGAAAAGAAAACAGTTCGTACTTTTGCCAAAAGGAAAAAGTGCCTCGCGACTTAGAAAGGTACATTTTTATACTTTTGGAAAAAAGAACTCGTCACTTGTGGTTTTCGCTGCTAAAATCGGGAGTTATGTTTTTTTTCTCTCTCGAGAACAAATATACACTTGCTTTTTTTTCTTTAGACCATGAACTTTTTATATATTTATGTTTTTCTGTTAATTTTATTGTCTGGAGGAAGAAATAAGAATGAATAGAACGGTTTTGTAAAATTCAGCGAACGTTTGAAAATTGCTAATACCGACAACGCAAAATAGACGAAATGAAAGTAGCGTTGGAACATTTGACCAATTTGCATATCGATGCCGCAAAGAGTCAGTCACAATCCGAAAAAAACACTTGACTGAACGTGAAATATGATCCGAATAACAGCAAAAGCAATTGCAAATACAGTTAGCGATATGTCAAATAAGAACCGAAAACATTTAGCTGAACGTCAATTACGAACAGAGGAATTACTTACAGATATTGCAAAACAATAATGCGAAAGCGGAAAGCAAATCATCATTTTCTCACAATACAATATGGACCGCGATAGACAATTTTAAATACAAGGAAGAGGAAAAAACATTCGCAGCGGATTTTCGGCGTTATGAAGTTTTTTTTTTAATATTGACTGCAGATAACTGGTCCAATCAAAAGAAAACCAGACTTATACTACGAATATTGGAAACGGCTGACCATGATACATTCGTGGAGTATATCTTGCCTCGGAAAACAGCAGATTTATCATTCAATGAGAGGGTACATTTGTTAACATAACTTTTCTCGCCGAAAACGTCTCTTTTCCATAAGCGTTGGAGATATTTGAATGTGGTAAAAGACGATAATGACGATTTTGCCACCTACGTAGCTGGAGTGAACAAACACTGTGATGACTTTAAGTTGCCTGAACTAAAAGCAGACAATTATAAATGCCTTGAGTTTGCGCAATGGTTAAACTTGGGAAAAGATACGGCAGTCATGCGAAGAGTCCTTACAAAATGAGAAAATAAAAAATTGGCTGAGGATCGTCAAAAATAAAGATTATTAAAAAGGATTCAAGAAATATGCATGTCGAATATAAAACAAAAATAACTATGAAAAAATCGGCGAAATTGCACACAGACACTAACCACCGAAACTGAGAAAAATAAAAAAAAAACACCGACATCTTGTTTCAGATGTGGTGGAAGACATTGGGTAAGGGATTGCCCATTTGTAACAAAAAGATGGCATTTATGCAATAAAATCAGTCATAAAATTTCGCACTGTAGGACAACTGTAGTTTCTGAACGTATATGCCGTTCATTGGATAAAACAGGGGAGGGTAGAGCGGTGGCCCTTGATATATCAAAGGCTTTTGACATGGTATGGCACGATGGTCTTCTAAGGAAACTTAGATCATATGGAATCACTGGAAGGATTAATAATGTAATTAAATCCTTCTTATGTAATAGAAAAATCAAATCCAAACAGTATGACATAAATGCGGGAGTACCTCAGGGCTCTATCCTTGGACCTCTATTATTCCTGATATTCATCAACGACCTCCCTAACAGTATTGTTTCGGAGATGGGTATATTTGCCGATGACACCACTCTCTATAACAGATATGAGGGGAAAGCAATGAACACACATCCAAGGATATGGCAGAAACGCTAGAGGATGACCTTAAATCCGTAGTGGAAGGGGGGCAAAAATGGTTGGTCACATTCAATGCTGCTAAGACTAAGCTTGTTTACAAGAAACCTTCTATACCACCAATAGCAATGGCCAAGAACACATTGCCTGAAAGTACTTCTTTTAAACTCCTCGACCTAACGTTTACAGGGAATATGAACTGGAATAGATACATTGAGAGCATTGCCAAGGCTGCAGCAAGGAAGGTTGGCTCCCTCTACCGTGCTAGAAAACTACTTACGCCTGACAGTATCCTATACCTCTATAAGGCAACCATTCGCCCATGTATGGAGTACTGTTGTCACATCTGGGCTAGTGCATCTGCTGCTTATCTCTCGCTTCTGGACAAGTTTCCAAAAAGTCGCCAACCTTATAGGTCCTGAACTGTCATCTAGGCTTCAACCTCTGTCCTATCGACGAGATGTTGCATCCCTCTGCCTGTTCTACAAATACTTTAATAGTGAATGCTCTGACGAACTGCAAACACTTGTACCTCCCCGACGTAACTACCCCCTAAAAACTGACAAGCTACTAAGTCTCATCCCTTTACAGTAGAGATCCCATGGTGCAAGAAAGCCTTTTACTCCAATAGTTTCTTCCCCAGAACTGCGGGTCTTTGGAACTCCCTTCCGGGATTCTGCTTTCCCAACTGCAATGATATGCAGAAGTTCAAGTGTAATGTTAACAAACATCTTTCTACTTTTCTCCCTTCAGACTGACCCCGCTAATTTATTCTCTAATAGTAGCCCCCTGGTTCAAAGTGGCACTGTGCCTTGTTTGGGGTGAAAATTGAATAATAAAAAAAAAACTCAGAATACAATCCGTTTACGTCAAACCAGAACTAAGTACCGTCGAGATGAAAGTCTACGCAAATATTTAACAGTAAACATTTTCGGCAAGGCTATTGAATTCCAATTAGACAGTGGATCGGATCTTTCAATAATAGAGCTCAAAACGTGGAAAATATCACGAAAGCCGACTATGTAAAACACTAACAGTACGGCGAAGATCGTTAATGGTACCAAAATTCGGTTTGAAGGGGAATTAATTACATACCTCACTTTACGGGGGGAACAAAAAACAAGATTGTATGTGATAATAGATAGTGAGAACCTGTTCGGTTCTGACAGCATAGAAGAGTTTATTCTCTGGTATCTTCTGCCAAAAAAAAATAGATACCCGCCCAGCAGACAGATACTCCATGGCTGACTGGGATAGCTTCCGTAAATTCATATCTGATATAATGATTCATTCCATGTTTAAAAAGGAGGTGCCCTCTATAGTATCAGACCTAACCGAATGGTTAATTGTAGGAATAGACCGGTTCATGCCATCTAAAAATTTAAACAAAAACCTAACAGCCAGCCATAGTTTTCCCCAGAATGTGCTTCTGCTATTTTGCACACAAATCACTTTTTCCATTACAACAACGTACTAGATGTACTGAGACTAAAGCTGATTTCAGGAACGCCAGCAACAACTGTAAAAGAGTAATAAAAATGCAAGAGAGCTACATGCCCAGTCTGTTAAATACAAAGTATCTGATCAGCGGCTTGGATCCCACCAGTTTTGGCAAATAACTAATAGGATACTGAACAGAGGTGTGCGTGCGATCCAAACAATTATTAATGCACCAGAGGTCATCTCGTCAGCATCAGACAAGGCCAAACTATTAACAATGAAATTTGCAGCTAATTCTACCCCATGCGGCGAAGGCCATCAACTCCCCATATTTCCTGCTATAACACAGAACACGCTAGGTAATATATATATATATATATATATATATATATATATATATATATATATATATATATATATATGTATGTATGCGGTCGTCAAGCAAATCAAGAACCTATATTCCAGTAAAGCAACTGGCCCTGACGGCATCCGAATTATAGTGTATAAAAAAGCTACAACCAGAACTTGCTCCCAAACTTACAAAACTTTTTAAGCGTTGCCTCAAGGAGAAATGCTTCCAACACCCTGGAAAATCTCATCAGTATGCCCTGTATTTAAGAATTCAGGTGATAAGTCATCTCCCTCTCAGTACAGACCTATAAGTCTCCTGTGTGTCATGAGTAAGTTGCTGGAATCCATACAAAATAGAGAAATAGTCAACCACCTCAGCAGAAATAACCTTCTTAGTGACACGCAGTATGGTTTCCGTTCTTCAATATCTACCTCAGACGTGCTAAAGGTTATATCTCGTAGGATTAGCGAATCTCTCAACAAAGGCTACCATACTAGGGCAATTACACTTGACATACCAAAGGCCTTCGACCAGGTATGGCATAAAGTCCTACATCACAAGATTTCCAGCTACGGTATAACTGAAAATGTTTTCTCAATCATTAAATCATTTCTCTCTAATAGGCTCATAAGAGTAGTGATCGATGGACAAAACATCAGAGGCCTGCAGTATTTAAGCATAAGTCCCACAGGGGTCAATCCTGGGCCCAAATCTCTTCCTGATCTACATCAATGATCTCTCTAAACACATACTTAAATCAGTCTTTGACATCTATGCTGATGGCACGATCATCTACGGCAACAAATCAAAGGCTTTAAATGACGAAGTTCGCTCTGATTCACTGATCTCCAGCGTGCAGTTCAGTGGGGGAAGACGTGGCTGGTTACCTTTAATGCATCTAAAACAAACTCCTATCTTTACACCATCAACGCTCTTCTCCCCATCTGGCATCAATTGTAATGGAAGGCTCTCGCCTAGGAGAAGCTCAATGTTTTAACAAGCTTCTGGGCTTGACCTTTACTCGTGCTATGAAATGGAACACGTTCATCGTCTGTTTCCAGGGTCATTGGAATGATGGCGGGTTCCTTGTACTGCTCCAGAAGATATCTCACTACTGATGCAATTCTCTATCTATATAAAAGCCAAGTACGCACAAGGATGGAATACTGTTGCCATATCTGGGCAGGAGCTGCTAAAAAAAGCATATCCTGCCTTGACAAAGTACAAAATAGACTTCGTGGTTTAGTGGGGGGGGTGCCCTTTTCTCTACCCTGCAAACTCTCTCCCACAGAAGAGACGTTGCGAGCCTGTCTTTGTTTTATCGTTACTTCTATGGCAAGTGCTCATCTGAGTTGTAATCACTGGCCCCCCTCGCTAATTTTTTACGAAAACCACTCGTCTAGCTGAAACCACTGTCAAAAATGTTCCCCACTCTCTATCTGTGCCTAAATCAAAACGTAGATTCCAGGAACCCAGCTTCTTAGATGAGCACGCCAGTGGAACACTGTTCCGTCTGCCCTTTTCCCACCTGACTGCAACTTGGATGTCTTCAAATCCAACGTAAACAAATTCCTGATGAGCCGCCCCCTGAAATAGACACTTTATGAAATCTCAACACTAACGTACAACGTACTGTATATGCAATAACCCTTATATCTGAGTAGCTTACGGGCCTTGATAGTGGTGACGCCCTTGTAAAAAAAAAAACAAAAAACAAAAAAAAAACTTATAACTTGTTTTAAAAAATAATTCACAAACGTATTTACTCCTGGCTTGAGGAGATGTACAAACATCGCCGCAGAGTTTAAGTTGAAACCTGGCACCCAACCGGTGTTTAAAAAGAAACTTAATGTCACGTTCGCTTTCCTGAACAAAATAAATCAGGAACTAGACAGATTAGAAAACATCGGTATACTGGCTAAAATTGAATATAGTGAGTGGGCTGCTCCGGCAGTTTATGTAAAGAAAAGGTCCTAGGAAATTCGCGTTTACGCCGACTTCGATACCGGACTCAACGGGTCCTTAGAAAATTTTAACTATCCATTACGTAGTCCAGAAGAAGTGTTCACGAAATTAAATGGCGGCAAGTTTGTTCTTTTTTTAAGATCGACTTAAGCGACGCGTAGCTACAGATTCCGATAAACGACAAAAACGCTTACCTCCTCTGTATTAACACTCATCGGGGTATGTACAGATACGAAAGATTCGCCTTTGTTGTCAAAGTGGCACCCGCTATATTCCAGCTTGGACACTGCATCCGCATTATCATTGCGAGCAAAAGCAGGGAAGAACATGAAAAACATATCAGACAAGTATTCAGTCGAATACAATATTATGGATTTAAGATCGAAGCAGATAAATGCGAGTTCTTTTTACAAGCATTTAAATACCTGGGTCAAATAATCGATAACGATGGCAGACTCTCAGACCCAGATAGGGCGACCGTTATAAAAGAAATGACGGCACCAGTAAATATTACTCAATTGCATAGTTTTTTTTTTTAGATTTGTCAAATTATTATCTAGGGTTTATCCGAAATATGCAAAAATTGCGCGCACCACGTAATGAATTGCTGAAAAAGTATAAGGCTTGGGAGTAGACAGAATATTGTCATACATCATTCCAAGAAATAAAAAGAATCCTGACTTCAAAACTTTTCCTAGAGCATTTCAACCTGCAGTTTGACATAATAGTAGCTAGCGACGCTTGTCAACATGGCGTCGGGGCGTACATACTATATCGAATACCGGATGGCTCAAAATGACCCATTGCTATCGCATCACGGACGGTCTTACCAGCGGAAAAGAATTATTCTTAGACCGGGAAAGAGGCCCTGAGATTTATATTTGCAGATTCAAAATTCCACCGGTTCCTGTACGGAATACATTTTGTTCTACAAACCGACCGTAAGCCGTTGATATCAATTTTTGGATCCAAAAAAGGACTTCCTTCACTGCGACCCTTCTAATTACATTCTGCTGAACTATCACTTTACAATTCAATTTCTCCCCTTAAAAAAACCATGACAAACAATATTATCCGGGAACTGCCGGTCACACTTTAAAAAATTAAGTCAGAATCCCAAAATGATAATTTCATTCAAATCACGGAACAGAAATTAGCATTGGGTGACACCAGTTCAGACATTTTTTCTGGATACGACGAAATACTGTTATATGGTGAATGGGTAGTCATCCCCTAAACCCTTAAAAAGGAATATAACAGGCATGAGGGGAAAACAAATGAACACATATCTAAGGAAATGGCAGAACCACTAGAGGATGACCTCCAATCTGTAGTGGAATGGAGACAAAAATGGCTTGTCACATTCCATTGCTGCCATGACTATTCTTGTTTCCTTCCATAACTGCAAAAAAACTTTTCTACAACCAAAAGCAATGGTCAAGAACACACTGCCTGAAAGTACTTCCTTTTAATTCCCCGGCCTAACGTATACAGGGAACATGAACTGAAATATATATATTGAAAGCATTGGCAAGGCTGTTGCAAAGAAGGTAGGTTCACTTTAGAGTGCCAGAAAATTACTTACGCCTGAAAGTATCCTGCACCTATATAGGACCACCATTCACCCATGTATAGAGTACTGTTTTCACATTTGTGCTTGGGCATCTGCTGCTTGTGTCTCACTCCTGGACAGGGTCTAAAGAGAGTCGCCAACCTTATAGGTCTTGAACAGTCATCTAGGCCTCATCAACGAAATGTTGCATTCCTCTCCCTGGTCTACAAATATTTTATTGGTGAATGCGTTCAGGAACTGCACACACTTGTACCTCCACAACCTGACCAGCGTCGACCAACCGGACAAGCAACTAAGTCCCACCCCTTGACAGCAGTGATCCCTAGGAGTAAGAACTCCTTTTACTCCAATAGTTTCTTCCCCAAAACTGCAAGTCTTTGAAACTTTATTCCGGGATGCTGCTTTTCCAACTGTACTGATATGCAGAAGTTCCCGTAAAATGTGAACAAACATCTTTTTACTAATCTCCCTTCAAAATGCTCCCGTAAATTATGTCCCCGATAGTAGCCCCCTACTTCAAAGTGCAACTTTTCTTGCTTGGGTGAACATTGAATATAACAAAGAAAATATTGACCCTAATTATGACCACTTAATATGTATTGTTTTGAGATCAAATCAAGTTATTAAGTTAGATCGGTATCCAAGGACCCTATATCTAAAATTTCAATTGTGTATACCCATAATTGGCGGAGAAATTCAGCCGGGTTTGTTGAACTTTGAACCGTAAAAAGCCAAAGTTCTGTCCGTAAACGGATTACAAAGATTTTCCCAACTTTCAGTACTGTGTATATCAAATTTCGAGTCTGTAGACTGAACATTGACAGAGTTATTGCGTAGGATAATGTACACAGACACAGACACACGGACACACAGATATACGCGCAGACTCCGTCACTTTTGTAGATATGCAAGGATATTTGAAGGTGTATTTGAGCAAAAAAAAAGACGTCATTTTTTTTTAAATTTTACTCCTATTATGACCCTTTAAGATACATTGTTTTGGGCTCAAATCAAGTTATTAAGTTGGATGCATGTCCAAAGAACATATATCTAAATTTTTAAGTGTTTAGACAAAAATTGGCGGAGGGGGTTTGTAGTTTTCTCAAAGGTCACATCGTTTGCTTTAGACTCCTTAACAACCAAATTTCTGGCCGAAAATCGATTAGGAAGTTTTTGCCATATATCAGTACACTGTATACAAGATTTCGAGTCTGTACACTAAAGATTGGCAGAGTTATTGCGTAGGGGAATGTACACACACAGACACGCACCAACCCTCCCGCATTTATCCATCTATCTATCTATCTATCTATCTATCTCTCTCTCTCTCTCTCTCTCTCTCTCTATATATATATATATATATATATATATATATATATATATACTAGAAAAAGTACCTGTCTTTGACCGGCTTCAAAAAAAGCCTATAGAAAATGGACTCTGATTTATGAAAGCGTGATAGGTTATGAAAAGGAAGGGTTGTATAGAGATAGCTTCGGATTTTGGGGTATCAAAACCAAAGCAAAATATGATGAAAGTAAAACTAATATAGATAAACCCCATAATTTAGTATAACCTACCTGGTCACACTGACATACTTATCAAAATAGTCTGTGGATCTATATTAAAAAAAAATTGTTACACTTCTATGGGTGTCAGGCGCGAACAAACGCCCCATAATTTTATTATACCATATTTCTTAAAACTGAAACATATTTATCAAAGTATACTTATGCAGATAGATATGGAAAGTCTTTATTAAAGTGTGTGCCTATTTCCATTCTATGGAAGCCAGGCGCGAACGCAGACCCCGTAATTTTATTATATGATCCCTATTTAAGTTAAAACATACTTATCAATGTATTATTATATAAATCTATATCCAAAAGCATTGTAAACATTTTAAAAAATTTTACACTTTTTATTTCCTCACTTTGTTTACCAGGCGCGTATGCAGAACCCACAGTTTTAATGAATCATTATTATGCCATGTCAAACATATCAATTCCTGTGTGTCGCTACATCTTCTATCACTATATTTCATCAGTGTTCTATAATACTCAACCACATAGGATCCTATTCGTGACCAGACACACACGCAAACATTCAGCTTATATATATATATATATATATATATATATATATATATATATATATATAAAACAAGCCAATCACATATCCTATATTTGATAATTATATTATATATCATTTAAGCTTCCAAAACGAAACCTTTTATAAAGTAGCGAATGCTTATTTGTTTGTTTTTGTTTTTTTAGCTTCGAATGTAATTCACACCCTATATATGTAAGAAAGGGATTTTATACGAGAATATTTCCTTATAGTTATCTAAACGGGGGTTTTCAAAAATACATCTTCTTTATCTTTATTATGTTTGAATTGATTTGAAGAGATGGGCAATTGCATTGTTACGAGCGATAACTGAACGTATTCATCTATGAACTTTGTTTCAGATATGGACCATGTGCGGTCGACTCAAAGAATGCGACCTTTGTCAAGAAATAGCGTCAATAGATGCATCATTGGATGTATTACATGCGTGTAAATACTATGTCGGTGCCAATAGAGATAGCTATCGCATGTGCCATAAAAAGACGTTTGTCTTTATATTACATCATTCGTATTCCCAGATGTACAACTTCTTGACTTAAATATTGATTGGTTTACATTTGAAAAGACGCTAGTTAGAGTATGTGATGGTCAATGAACAAGTGATCCGCGATAGTCCTGGACATTCTTCTTTATAAAGATAAACGGTTATATCTTTTTACACAAACAATTACTACTCTCTGATTTTTAATGTTTACAATAGAATTTTATCAGTATTTCCGAACCTATTTCATTTGTATTTATTATGCTGCAATTGACCGTCAACGTCGATAGTGTCTGCTTGTCGTAATATGTAAATTTATTTATGACTCTTTATGCATAATTCATTTTCGAAATCTCATGAAATAACGAAATGCCTTCATATACCGTAGATAAAAAAAACACTTGATTTAATTCCCTCTATTATCCGCTAAAAGGAAGCTGATGGCGTTATATAGGTCAAATTGTCGCACTGGAAATTTATATAAACGATTAAATACACTTATTTATGTATCGTCAACTTATTACAAACAGTTTCGCATAACTATACATATTTGGAGCAATAAGAATTATATATAGGTTCACAATTCGTGTTATAAGAAACTTAATTTCGAAAGAGGAAGCGTACCATAGAAGCAGGGCACAATGTTTTCTAGTAGCTTATAATGATGAAGACTACATGTTTGTTACTTTTTACCGAGGAATAGAAAGACATGAAGACCAATATGATTTTATTTTTGGAGCATTGAAAAGATTCTCATTGCCAAAATAAATGTGTTGTGTTTAAAATAATAACAGAAAGTTCATAGCTGTCATTGCCCAACCAACGCGAGAAAAAAAAGATACATAATATACCAAATATGCTAATAATGACTATAACTGGGTTTAATATTAAAGCATTTACTTCTCAGTTAAATCTGCCATTTACCAATATATTATTAACTTATGAAGAAACTTGTATATTTTACTTATTACATAGCGGATATACGTGTAGTAAGTAGTGATAACATGTTTAATCTTATTTACAGAAATAACACTATATACACACTTTTAGACGATTTTATCTTGGCTACGGACGGAAATTACCCCTTTATCATTTTGTCGTGTTCTTAGAAAAGTCCGGGCAGCCCCCCCCCAAATGAGCTTATGTACCAGCATGTTCTGTCTTGTTCAACATTTTACGCATTAGTTCTTAAGTTATTAGCCACAGAAACACTTGTCTATGAATTAATATATATATATATATATATATATATATATATATATATATATATATATATATACTAGCAGAAGTAACCGTTGTTTACTTGGTTCAAAAACAGTCTACATAAAATAGACTGTGATTGATGAAAGTATGATAGGTTATGAAAAGGTTTTGATACTCAACTGTTTACCCTAAGCAAAATATGATAAAAGTAAACATAATTTTCGCGTAGGTTTATTGTTCATATCAAATTGTTTTCATTCGTGGCCAAGAGTGTCCAATAAAATGATGTTTCCTTACAAAGAGAAAATGGTATATATATATATATATATATATATATATATATATATATATATATATATATATATATATATATATATATATATATATATACATGAAATGAATTTTACCATTGACAATACAATTTACTTTTATGGTAGAAAAGTTCATTGGTTTTATTTTTAAGCAGTTCGTAACATTTTTTTTAATTCACGAACCGGTTTAAAAAAATCAAATTGGCAGCAACTTTGAAATGAAGAGCCCGTTTTCAATTTGAAGGAGGGACACCGGAGTATTATATATTAACAATTAAAGAGAGTTTTGTCAACGTAAGGAATATTTATAAACACATTTTTATGTTTTCCGTTATTTTGTGTTTGAGGAATATTCGATTATGGCATGTGTAGTTTATATAAAAATTAATGTAAGTAGTTATCGATTCGAATTCCGTTTAAATTTTTGTTCGCTGAAATTATTTCTAAAGAACATTAAAATCTATTTACAAACAAAAAAAAACATGAACTAAACTTTTATTGACAATGGTAACATTTATTTCTTATATATTTATTTTTCGAGTAGTCGTTTGTTGGCTTTTTTGCTAAACACTATTACTAAATAATATGGAGGAAATATCGAAAAACAAAGAAACAAAAACAGTTTTGAAAATAATAAAGATTTACTTAATAAAATAAACCGAAACAGCAAAATGGGATCTTTGACTGCTGCTTATAGTTGATCAGTGAGGGAGGAAGGGATGGAGGGGGGTGTCGTTCGATTTTTCGCTGTTCAACTTAGAAAGGGCAGGTCTGGATGAGGCTTGACTTGTAAGGGGGAAGCGGAGGACTGTCTGGCTCATATCGCTATGTCCATTATGATACAAGAAGGGGGTATATGTTTCTCCTAACACCCTCTTCCATAAGAGAAAAAGAAACGGAAAACGAGGAGGTTCTACGTAAGCTACTATCTACCTTTCTTCTCGTGTTCTCACCTTTCTATATCTAATTTTTTTCCTTCGTTTTCTTCTTTTTTCCTTTTTTTATTCTGATTCATATTTTCTTCACAAGACGTCTGCTATCGTATTATCTATTCTTTTGACGTGTCTAATGTCTATATACAATTCTTGTAGTATTAAGCTCCACGACAATAATCTTCGGGTTTTATATTTCATTCTATTAATGTAAACCAACGGGTTATGGTCGGTATACACAACTGTCGGACCGTGTATCGAGAAAACGTATATCTCGAAATGTGATAAACTCCTCACGAATGCTAATTCCTCTTTTTCTATTGTTGAGTATGACTTTTGGAATTTGTCGAGTTTTTTTGAGTAAAAACTGGCTGGGCGCAGCTGATCGTCTTCTCCCACTTGGAGTAATGCTGCTATAATTCCACTATTGCCAGCATTCACTGCTTCGCTAAAGGGGTTGTAAAACGATGGACCTTTTAGAAATGGTTCGCTACTTAACATTTGCTTGATCTTTTCAAACGCGTCTTGACACTCGGGTGCCCATTGAAATTTCTTGTGCTTCCTTAACAATACTGTTAATGGTGCAACAAGCGATGCAAATTTTTGCAAAGTCGGCGGTAATCTCCTGCCTGCCTTCGTTCTTTGGGGTCGGGTAATTTTCTATTTATCGTACCTTGGCTTTCACTGGGGTGATTTTCCCCTGGCCTACTGCATGTCCTAGGTAATTTAGTTCAGCTTGGTAGAACCCTGTTTTAGCTAAGTTGTCGTCAAGTTAGCTGCTCTTAACCTCTGAACCCCCTTTTTGATTGTCTCTATGACTTCGGACCACGTATCGTTGTATATGACTATGTCGTCGACATACGTATCCACATTCGCGATTCCAGAAAGGCACGCGCTCATTAGTCTCACAAACGTCGCTTGGGAATTTCTCAATCCGAATGTCATCACGCGATACTGATACGCTCCCTCTGGGGTTACGAATGCCGATATTTGTGTCGCCCTTTAAGTTAGGGGTACTGCCCAATATCCCTTCAGAAGGTCCCACTTCGTGATATACTTTGCTCGGCCAATTTTGTCTATGCAATCATCCATTCGAGGTAGAGGGTACGTATCTGCTTTGGTTACTGAATTTAATTTGCGGTAATCTGTGCAGAATCTCACCGTTCCATCTGGTTTATCAACCAGTACGCAGGGCGATGCCCATTCGCTTTGGCTCGGCTCTATTATTCCATGCTTCAACATGTAATCTATTTCTGCCTTCATTATCTTCGCTTTTATCGGGCTCACGCGATACGGGTGTTGGCTAATCGATTTGGTTTCCCTTAGATCAACGCCGTGCAGTATTCTCTTCGTGCGCGTCGGCGCATCGGCGAAAAAGTCCCTATATTCTATAAGAACTTCTCGTAACCCCCGCCCCAATTTTAGTGGTAAATGTGCAAGTTTGAACCCTAAATTTCCTAGTATCTCGGAGTTTTTCAACTTAATAGGCGGGTCCTTTTCTACGTGAAGGTTCCATTCCGGATACCTTTCGTATGCGGTTTTGTTCTGGCCTAATGCTGCCAATACCGTTTTTTTCTCCTGTTCTCCTGGCATACTTCTTTATCATGTTAATGTGGCATATTTGAGACTTGTTCCTGCGCCCTGGAGTAGATATTTTAATTTTTCGGAGATCGAGTATTGTCCTTGGTACTTTGTCTCGAACTATTGCCCATTTATGGGTAGGAGGATCAACACTTCTTCCCCTTTCTCGAATTCTCTGCTTACTCTCTTTCTATCATATGTGGCCTTCATGACCCTCTGTCTATTCTCTTATTGACTACTTGCTAACCTCCGTGTTTCAGCTGAGGTCTGTCGGATTTTAGCAACGTATTCTACCATATTGTTTGGCGTGGGTTCACTACTGACCCATTGCTCTTTGATCATTTTTACCGGTCCTCGCACTTGGTGACCGAAGACTAATTCGAATGGGCTGAATCCCGGTGACTCTTGGACTGCTTCTCGATCTGCAAAGAGCATAAACAGAATTCCCTGGCCCCATTCGGCATTGTGTTCTACGCAATATCCTCTTAACATAATTTTGAGGGTGGCGTGGAAGCGTTCTTGCGCTCCCTGTGACTGAGTGTGATAAGCGCTGGATGTTATATGTGTGATTCCCAAGAGTTCTGTGACTTGTTTAAATAGCCTCGATGTGAAGTTTGATCCCTGGTCGGTTTGTATAACTGGGGTAGTCCGATTTTGGTGAAGAAGTTTATCAGGGCGACTGTTATCGTCTTCGTTGAAATATTGCGTAACGGGATTGCCTCAGGAAAACTTGTAGACGCACACATTATCGGTGATAAGAACTGGTGGCCTGCCTTGCTTTTGGGTAACGGTCCCACACAGTCTACGATTATCCTACTGAATGGTTCATCTACTGCCGGTAGGGTTGGAGTGGGATTGGGGGAATGTTTCGGTTGTGTTTGCCCGTTCTGTGGCATGTTTCGCAAGTTTTACAGAACGTCTTTATATCATCCACGATTCCAGGGCAGTAAAAGTATCTGGTCAGCTTCTCTAATGTCTTGTTAGTTCCAAGGTGACCTACTAATTGTATTTCATGTGCCATTTCATAATATACTTCCGATATATGTTAGGCACCATTATCTGTTATCTCACATCCTCTTCCGTGCCTTCCGTTATCCTGGGGAGCTTTCCACTTCCTCATTAACACACTGGCTTTTCGAGATTTGAGAGTACTCTACTCCAACTCGATAGAATAGGGGTTTGAGGTCGTTATCATTCCGTTGCTCTTTAATCAGCATCTGCCTTGCACGGATAGCTCAGGTTTGGGTGCTACACCATGTTTCGGGTATTCTTCTTCCGACGGCTTGTCGTCTTTGTTTCGCTTTCCCTCTTCTCTACTTCTCGTGGTTATACCTATGGGTGTATCACTTTGGTGTTTAGCGATATCATTTCCCAATGTCACGGCTACACCAGTCATTGGCAATTTGTCAATTACCCCTACTGTAGTTTCCTCCAAATATCAGTCTGGTATTATGTGGACCTTAAATAACGGGACTGTCAATGTCTTATTTCCTATGCCCTTTAATGTGATTGATCTACCTATCGCTCTCGTTGCTCCCTTGGGCATCTGTGTTCTCTTCACTAGGCATTGGGAGGCACCCGTGTCCCTGAAGATATCGATGGGTTCCCTTCTACTCTCGCTATCCCTGGCTATGTGTCCTCTAGACATGAAGGGTTTATATGTTTTATCTACTTTCTGGGATATCACCCCTTATGGTTTGCTTGGAACATTTTGATTCATCTCATTGAATCGCTTTACTTTGCATTTCATATCAACATGACCCGGTTTTCCACATTTAAAGCATATTATGGGTCTCGCTTCTCGTCCTAGTACTGGTCTGTTTGTTGGGTAGGGAGGGTTCCTAACGGGGTCCGTAGATTATCGTTGCTCGTACAACGCTCCCTGCTCTGTAAATGCGTAAGTCCCTTGGGTTTCACGCGGCTCCTCTTGTGAATTCATACATACTCATCAGCTGACATGGCTATATCGAGCGCTGTTTCAGCTTTTTGTCGGTTAGGTGTATCATCATGTCCTCGGGTATGCAGTTCTGAAATCCCTCAATTAATATGAGTTGTTTCAGTCTGTCAAATTTACCCTCTATGTTTTTGGCATTGCACCACCGATACAGATAATTCTACTTTAGCTTAGTGAATTCTACATATGTTTGTCCCTCGATTTTTCTAAAGTTTCTCAACTTCTGTTGATAAGCTTGTGGAAACAGCTAACATTCTTATAATATGGCTGCGTTTACTATTTCATAGTCGGCGCAGTCTTCTGCTGGAAGACCTGCATATGTCTTTTGGACCTCACCGCTCAACGCTGTCTGTAAAAGCATTGCCCAGCATTCTCTCGGTCAGTTCATGTTTAGGGCGGTTCTCTCAAAGTTTACGAAGTAATCATCGATTTTTTCTCTACAAATTTTGGCACTCGGCGCACTTGTTTTGTCATGTCGAACTTATTTCTATCTTCTCGCGGCTGATGAGCTATATTTAGTTCGCTCATTCTCAGCTCCTGTTCGATCCGAGCTTTTTCTATCTCCATCTTCGCCATTATCCTTGTGTTCACTAACTCGACTTCGTCAGGTGTCATGTTCATCTTCTCCGCTGGTAATTCTTCCAACGTTTCTTCTTCGAAGATGTCGTTATCCACCGTGTATTCAGCTACCACTCTTATCAAGTGGTTTTCCTCATAGCCCTTCTAACCTCTAGGTCTAGCGTTTTCCCTATTATAATCAGCTCATCCTTCTAAAACCTATGTAACTTTTCTGGGGATGGGTTTTCTATGAATTCATCAATGTCCGTCACCCTGCCTTTTTTCTGTATAATGTTAGGGAGTTCCAATGAGGATAATGTTTCAAGCAATGGTGGTGGGCTACACGTATTCCTTGTGTAACAAACCTTACAGTGGTCCCCTGTGTGCTTGCTTAGTACTGATCCACCGGCGAACCCCCAGGTGACATGCTCCAGGTCTAGCCTTGGGGCTAGGAATTTCGCAAGAAATTCTATTCCCAAATACACGTCATAAGAAAAAGAAACAGTGGGGAATTTTGCCGGCCGTAATAATATCGCAACCGAATTGCATTTCCCAAGTTTCGAATCAGTGGAATCGTCATGGACTTACCGATAACATTCACATTTACTAATAAAGATGGCAGAGACTTAACAAGGTCGGACACCAAATAAATAACGTTAAAATATATGAATTTATTATTCAAACAAAAAAACAAATAAAGGAAATAACATAATAAGACAGTCATAATGAGAGTCCAGTAACAAACAACATCAGATGAGGATGGGGGAGTCATTGGTGGAGATATATTATTTTTCTCTTCCTTTTCTCTCCTTTTCTTTCTTTCCTTTTTTTGATAAAACACAGAGTCATAGTTAAAACAAAATATAAGAATATTCAAAATTAAAGTCGGGTCGCAGACAATATCAGGTTGTGGTGGGGTTATGATTTATCTTTTCTTTTGATAACGCATAAAGTCACAGTTGAAACAAACATTAGAACAATCAAAATGAAGTTAGGTAACAATGTTCTTTCTCTCTTTCCTTCTTTCCTTTTTCCAATTCTTTCACCTTTATGCTCGGTGAGGAAAGAAATTATTTCACGGAAAGAACTCGACTGTCACTGAGCGGGCTGAGGGAGATGAAATATGAGATAATGAATATCGAACGATACTTAGCTTTTTTCGTGGGAATTTCTCCCCTGACGCGCGCATTTCGATGACGTGATAATGTCCTTAGTTTTTCTTTATCACTTCTTTTTTCTTTCTTCGTCATCTTCGATATGCGGTTTGTCCTGACAAAGTTCTTGGTTACAATTGCTCTCGGAAAATTATGTTGACCAAGATAATTCCATGTTTTTTTTTCCACAGTGATCACCACTTATCAAGGTCCGGAAGCCACTGAGGGATAAGGGTTATTTCAAGTACATTACGTTAGTGAGGAGATCTGCTGAAGTGTTTACTTAAGGGGGCGGTTCATTAAGAAGTTGTTAACATTGGATTTGAAGACACCCAAGTTTTAGTCCGGAGGGAAGCAGCCAGACGGAACAGAGTTCCACATGTTGGAGTAAATGCCCCTTTTTGGTCTCATGGCCGTCCGCCAAGTTTAGTTGAGTGGATCATTTGTCGGTCACCATGCGTCGTCCACGAGGGTGCATATTCCTGCTTTTTGGGGAGCAGAAAATATTGCCGTCGTTTCACAACGGTTGTCAGTTTGAAACTAAACTTGTTCGCGCGTTTTCTTTCGCGCTTAACGTCACGATCGCCTGATGTCGGTTGTCATGGTTACCTATGTTTGCGTGGGTGTTTGACTGCTGCTTATAGTTGATCAGTGAGGGAGGAAGGGGTTGTGTCGTCTGATTGATCGCTGTTCAACTTAGGAAGGGGGTCTGCTGCTTGACTTGGAAGGGGGAAGGGGAGGGTTGTCTTGCTTGACTTGGAAGGGAGAAGGGGAGGTATGTCTGCCTCATATCTATATATCCATTATGATATAAGGAGGGGGAATATATGTTTCTCCTAGCATCTATACCTACAAGTAATCATTACGTCGGGTTTAATACTATAGAGGGCACATGTCTTTTAAAAACATGCAACGCAGAGGTAGATTAGATATAAATGTGGAAACACTATCCCGATAAGCCATAGAGCATGATGGAAAGGTATGTCTGAGGACTTATTATGTTTTATTTTAAATTTAATTGATACAAATGACGGGTCGGATATCCAAATGGTTATAGAATGGAAGATGCACCTAACTCGTCTCAAGTTGTGAGGAAAAGACCTAGGAGACATGCATAAAGACTGTCAGTATAAAACACACGGGTGGATTCTTGGACAATCTGAGTGATTAATAAGCAACAGAGAAATGAACTTCAATATCCCTTCCATCATAAAATTATTTATTTCACATAAAAATAGTTATTTCACACATGGCAGGAAAATTAGAGGTGGATTAATAAAACGGTAATATTCGCGCTAATATTCCGGCCAAAATCTTTGCAATTTTGGAAATTATCCAGCCAATCTACATAGTATCATCTGTAAGTAAACGACCTGCATTATTTGCATACAACTCCCAAATGATAGTGTGAGTGTTTCTTTTTAAATTTTTACTTTAATGTCGATGATCGTATAGCATGTTAATTGTTCAAAAACGCAAAGACATTCCAATGCTAGTGTCGGTAAAAGCATAACCATGTATTGTGGCAAAGTACATTGAGTAAAAGGCGTGAATGATGGCATGCCATCCTGCTTGACTTTATTGTCTGTAGGTATTGTTTCAGAGAATATGCTATCAATCTTACTCGCTTGATGGTGCATTTTCTCCTAACGAAGACACGATCCACGATCATTTTCTCAATTATTTTGTGCTAGTAAAAATTTTAAATCATGGATTCATCTATAACAGGATCATACAACGCATCTGCATAATGCTCAGTCTATGGCGCTATATATCTGTATGGATGATCAAAACGGAGCCATGATAAGTTTTTTTTTAATGAAATATAGACAAATATTTTGACCCATATGCTTGATTGGTTTTGTATAGAAAACTTTTGCATCTTTATGCTAAAATTATTTTTGTATTTCAGCGATCAGCCAAAAATATATCTTTTATTTGACAGACCTTACATAGTAGCTTTCTTTGTGCTTACTTGATGCGTTTGCTACAATCTACATGTAGTTGAGTCAGAAAACTTAGAATTTTAACGTCAGATGTTTTCCATGCTTCAATAAGATTGAATACGAAACATCATTTTCACAAAATCACTTTTGGTGTATTCCTTTTGTCCCATCCTTTCAATTATTATAATATTTTTGATTACACTGAATCTCATGTTCAATCAAATAAGGTGTAATATAATAGGCTCTATTTATATTCTCACGTACACTGAACTTCTCAGTTTATAGATATCTATGCACTTTGGCAATTTAACTTCAAATGAACCTTTTTCCTACTGAAACCTATCGTGATTTCCGCACGAACAAGTTTGGATCAGGAGCACACTCCGAACCTTCAACAACGCTAGCTGTATATTTATATTTTGAAGAACACGTCTCTTTGTAATGATATGGCTTAGAATGTTTGAACCTCGCGTGCATGCATGCTGCTTTGTGAATAAGGTTGAAGGTTCGGCACACTGCTAATCTAAACGCTTTGCACAGCTGCAAACCACGAATTAATTTCCATTGTATTTACCAAACTCCAGACTTACTTAAGGATCCCAAGTTTTACGGTCATATCATACTCGAACATTGAAGACATCGGGCAGCACAATTTTATCATCCCTGGATAATCTTCAAAGAATATTTAAATTCACGATACAATACTAAAATGATATATTGGCTATACATAAAATAGGACAATACGCTAAAATTCCGGATGCATCAGGACCACGCAGTAAAGTAAGTCTCAGACACATGGTGCAGTAAGAAAACTCAGTAGGTTATTCTAGCTTGCTTACGATATTTGTCTGAATTGCAAAATATCAACCTCCTTCACTGTTTAAAATCCAGGCTTACCTTTCTGAAGTATTGTGTATCTAGAACCTCTAATAGTAAATTGAGTTGCGTCAGTGAAACGACACTCTGATAAGGCAAAACATTTCTACGTTGTACGCTGCCATTTCATTAGCCACGGTTACGGTTATTCGTCCTGGACAAGCAGATTTTTCCGATAAATATGTACCTCTAGATTCCACGCTGCAATGTTAATCTTAACTCTTGCTTTTACATGAGATTTATTTTCTCCTATTTCCCATGCATGTATTAATATACACCGGTAGTTGGCAGCTAATCAATTTCAGATTAGACAGGCGATGCTTACGTCAATATTTTCTTAGACACTTCCCAGCATTATACTTAAAAATGCCACCCAGTCGCAAAAAAGTTCAACCCTACTAGTGCCTGTCCAATAAAACTAGCAACGATATTAAGTTGATATATATTTAGTTAATATCATACACACAAGCCCACATATCGTTTATCAATTATTATACATATACGTACATAAAATATTTGTTGTTAGATGTTTATTTATAAATATGTCGCATGTGTTCGTATATTTAATAACCTGTCTCCCGTGTCTGACTTTTTGACAAAAAACTGTTTTATCATGTCAGAAATACTAGATGAGATTTCAACGAGACAAAGATTCGCGCCATAATAAAACCTGGCATTTCCTTTGCTCGCGGTAGGTGTCCCTCTAAAATATTATAGGGAGACTAAGAAGTGATACACTTTGCCTAAAGGTGACCTTGAAATATGCAAGACGAGACATTTCTTGTCCTAATGCATTGCACATTCTCGCATGTTCATTTAAATACATATGCACATACGTCTATATACTTATATTATGATTCGCTGCAAAGGAAAAACATATCCTACTCACGTAAGAAGTTCTGTAAAAGCGACAAAACTGAACTTAATTTTAAATATATATATGACGCCTTGTTGCCGTTCTTTTATTGTGATGGGTTTCGAATTTTTATTTGCGGCATTCCAAAGTTATTTCATAACAGGTGATAATTACTTAAACAATACAAACAAATAAAACACCGACGCAGTCTGTCTAGCTGATATGAAAATGTATGGTTGTTTTATTTTGTTTGAATGCATTCGTTACGGCGTTTTAAATCCTTCTATTAAATATATTAAGTACACACAAGTGAAACAGGGGCACGTCTACCTTTAAACTGATTTAAAAATAAAACCATTTTTGATTGTTTTGATTTATTTATAAAAACTTCAACTTTGATTAATTTATTACAACTGACGACATTTATTTATTACAATTTCTAAAGTAATAAAACAGGTTTTATTTCTATATGGAATGCATACTACCGAGAAAAAATAAGGATACAAAGTGTTCAACAGAATTGAAAAGATAATTTATGTTACTCATATATTCGTAATTGTTTAGATTCGCTAGTGTCTAAGGTGATAAAACACATATTCTACTCACATGAGAAACACACCCAACTCGAATAATAGTGAAACCCACCGTTCACCTGATTTCAATTTTTTATTTATTTTATTTACTTAGTTATAATCTTACCTATCATTATACTATCAAAATAAACCTGTAACGTATAATTCATTAATTTATCCTTCTATTTTTCCGGTTCTTTTTCTTTCCTTTTTTATAAACAATAAATATCTTTCAATCTCTCCCCGCACGGCTAAATCACTTTAAACCCAATTTTCAACCCGTTCCTTCCTCCTTCCACCACACCATGCCAACTAACATTTACTCTGCAACCTGTTGCCATGGTGATCCTTTAAATTCACTGTTACTTATGCCGTTATAAATATGAATAGCGCTTTTTTATTTTAAACCGTTTTAAACTAAACAAAAAACGTTTATAAGAATTAACACACAATCAATATTCAATTATAAACCCCTCTCTTATCGTATACTCTCCTATTACTTATAATTCCAACGTCCTCTCCCTTCCACTCACCCTTCTTTTCTAACTCCCCTTCATCTACGATTTTTCAATTCTTATTTGATTTTATAACTAAGTCCATCTATGAATTCTGACGATGCTAGTTGGATATTTTCTCTCTTTGAGGATCTTCCTCTTGTTGAAACAATATGTAAAATCATTCTGGACTCACGGTTATAAATGTCTTATATATATATATATATATATATATATATATACATATATATACATATATATATATAAAATAAAAAAAAATAAAAGGTAAAAATAAAAAATATATACATACAAAAGAGAAAGCCTCAAACCTCATTATCTCCTCCTAACAAGCCTCCTTACAATCATCGTTGCTTACACTGCATGAACTCTACTCAACCCCTTTATCCAGTAACAATGAAATAGCAATGCCCCTAATCCACTTTGAGGAGTGTAACTATTTAGCAGATATAACCTCTACAAACTAACCCAATAACATTAACTAACCACGCGGGGTCGCAGAAATACCTGGATTAGAACCCAGGCGCGGAGCAAACCCTCTCAGTGGTGACGGACCCAGTAGATCTTTCCAGATCATCCGTCTAGGAGAAGGAAAACTCTGAAACTAAACCAAAGATGAGGGAGGCCTGTTCAGTCTTGGATGACAACCTTCCTAGAGCTGGTGACTCAATCAAATTACAGGTTTGCAAACCTAAAATGCTTAAGGAGTAGATAGGTCATGCCTATCGCCCGGCTTCCATACCCCTCTTTTGCCTATTAGTCAGGCGCAGAGATACTATCACAGTGATTCGACAGAAACACACAGTGGTAGATCTTGTTTCTTGCCTAGGGCAATGAACGCCGTTTCCCCACTCCCGACACACCCCACCCCTAAAGCTGGGCACTTGAGAATGCTTGAGTACCACATATGCCTGAGCAATTAGATTGGGTTGACCTTCCTCTGATGGGTTGAGGGTACCGGATTGATAGTTACTGGCTGCTGTTTCCGACTGGTAGTACAGGTGCCCTAACTCTTTGGTAGCGCTTAGAGCGGCTGCTCCATCAACAGTTGAATAATAGCGGAATGTTTGCAGTGCCATGGCGCGCATGGAAAGGGACCCTGCACTCATCCCCGGTGGGCTTCCTGAGGCCACAGTCCTAGTTGATGGAGGGTCAGCTGATGGTCTACTTGTGATGCATGTGTAATATTCTGCATAACCTCCTGTTCGGCTTCCCCTACCCCAACTGAAACTCGTTAAAAAACTTGATGACAGTACAATCTAAAAATAAGCTTAAACCAGGCTTAGGGTAAAACAGATCCAACTTGCCTCCTCCCTTGAGGCTTGCATTCACAAATATCCGTGGGCTTAGAACTAATTTAGCTGATGTTGAAGAATTTCTCCTAACAAATACCCCGGATATCTTAGCACTAAGTGAGACTAACCTACACTCCTCCATCCCCTCTAACTACTTTAACATGCCTGGATATCTCCCACTCTGCCGTAAGGACTCTGACAGACATATGCACGGACTTGGAGTTTACATTCGTAATACCCTTCCCTTGACTAGAGAAACAAACCTAGAAACGGATGATCAAGCATTTATGTGCTTTAGACCAATTATGCAACACAACATTAGCTACTTTTACTTTCTCTACCGCTCTCCCTCGACCCAAGACTGCACCATAATAAACAAAGTATCTGACAGCATAGACACAGCACTCTCCTTCGACACTAGCGCCCAAGTATATGTATTTAGCGACTTTAATGTCCATCAGAAAAACTGGCTTGGATTCTCTACTTACACAGATGCAACAGGCAGCGCAACTCACTGTATCTCACTCCCTATCGCAAATTGTTACTTTTCCAACCCGCTTCCCTGATTCAGAAGAACAACACGCATCACTTCTAGATTTGTTTTTGACCACAGTTCCTGATGAGTGCGTAAGGAAAGCCGACAGCCCACTTGGGAACGCTGATCATGCGGTGATAATGGTTGAAATCGCCATAAACTCTACACCCAAAACTGAAGAGCCAGTGCTCAAACAACGAGATATTATAAAAAGGCTGACTGGGAAGCTATCAGAGATCTTATCAGAGGCGCCCCATGGGGAAATATTTTTTCTCTTCCTGCTGAACAGTGTGCAACCGAGACCACTGAATGGTTCAAAACTGCAATCGAAGCGCATGTTCCCATGCGGAAATTCTATAGCAAGTCCCACTCTCCCCAATGGTTTACTTCGACTTGCGCAACTGCCATTGCTCAAAGGCAGCATGCATTCCGCAGGTTTAACCGACATGTCCAGTTCAAACAGACAGAAGTACATAGAAGCTAGAAGTAACGTTAAGAAAGAAATAGCGACCGCTGAGAGGGAATTTACGGAAACCACTAAAAAACGCATCGAAGCACAAAAACTAGGAACTCGTTACTTCTGGAAAATCTACAAAATGTAGTAAATAATGGGCAATCAACAATTCCCCCACTAACTAACAATAACGAGGTGCTTTGCTCAGCAACCGAGAAGGCTAACATGCTTGCCAGTCGGTTTGCCTCAAACTCCACACTGGACCCTCTAAACCACCCCTACCTCAATTTCCTATGCGGACAGACCACGCGCTAGACGATATGAAAATCACCCCTGCTCAGGTGCATGCTATCATAAAAAAACCTTGACACTTCCAAAGCATGTGGAACCGACCTCATCCCAGCTGTGCTATTAAAAAAGTGCTCAGCCGAAGTAGCTCCAGGTCTCTCCAAATTCTGCAACAAATGCCTTAATGATTGTTGCTTTCCGAACTGTTGGCAAACTGCTTCTGTAGTACCAGTATTCAAGAATTCTGGCGAAAGAACTGACCAATTAAATTATCGCCCTATTAGTCTCCTCCAACTTTTTGCCAAACTATTTGAGACCTTAATTAACTATGCTCTAGTCCAGCACCTTACAGATGCTAAACTTCTGACCGACCATCAATATGGATTTAGACAAGCCCGTTCCACGGCAGACATCCTCACTGTAATCTCTGAACGCATATACCATTCACTGGACAAAGCGGGAGAGGGCAGAGCGGTAGCTCTAGATATATCTAAGGCTTTTGACAGGGTATGGCATGAGGGTCTCCTCAGGAAGATTAGATCTTACGGTATGACTGGTAGAATACTTAACATAATTTAATCCTTCTTAGATAAGAGAAAAATCCAGGTTGTCCTCGACGGTCGTACATCTAAACAATATGATATAAATGCGGGAGTGCCCCAGAGATCTATCCTTGGACCTCTGCTGTTCCTGATATTCATAAATGACCTCCCCGACAAAATTGCCTCTGAGATGGGTATATATGCTGATGACACCACACTCTATAGCAGGCACGACAGGAAAACACACGAACATGTATCTAAAGTAATGGGAGAAACACTAGAGGATGACCTCCAATCAGTAGTGGAATGGGAACAAAAATGGATGGTAACGTTTAATGCCACCAAGACAAAACTGGTTTCTTTCAATAATTACAAGAAACCTTCTCTACCACCTATAGCAATGACCAACGACTCTTTATCTGAGAGTACGTCTCTCAAGCTCCTTGGCCTAACGTTCACAGGAAACATGAGTTGGAACAATTACATCAAGCGCATTGCTAGGGCCGCTGCAAGGAAGGTGGGCTCTCTCTCTACCGTGCTAGAAAACGTCTAACACCCGAAAGTATCCTGTTCCTCTATAAGGCTACTATTCGCCCATGTATGGAATATTGCTGTCATATTTGGGCCGGTGCATCGGCTACTAGTCTCTCGCTCCTTGACAGGGTTCAAAAGAGAGTCGCAAATCTGATAGGCCCTATACTGGCATCTAAACTTCAGCCTCTGTCCCATCGTCGAAACGTTGCATCCCTCTGCCTGTTCTACAAGTATTATAATGATGAATTTTCTAAAGAACTGCAAGCACTTGTGCCCCCACGACGTGAACACCCTCGACAGACCCGACAAGCTGCAAAATCCCACCCCCACTCTGTAGAGATCCCTAGATGTAAAAGATCTTTCTACTCCAGTAGTTTCTTCTCCAGAACTGCTAGACTTTGGAATTCCATTCCAGGTCACTGCTTCCCCAACTGTACTGACATCCATAAGTTCAAGTTCAACGTGAACCAACATCTCGCTGCCCTAATCCCTACATAGTACCCCAGTAGATATTTCCCCTGATAGTAGCCCTCTACACCAAAGGGGCAATGTGCCTTGTTTGGGGTGAAAATGTAATAAAAAAATATATATATCTATTTATATATATATATATATATATATTCGTGTGTGTGTGTGTGTGTGTGTGGTAGTGTGGGTGGGTGGGTGTGTATACATACACACACACACTCACACATGTATATATATATATATATATATATATATATATATATATATATGTGTGTGTGTATATTTTGGCAGTAAGTCATTTTTAAAAGGTGGCTGATTAAACACGACAGAATTATGGTTTATATATATATATATATATATATATGCATATATATGTATATATATATATATATATATATATATATATATATATATATATATATATATATATATATATATATATAAACAGTCCTGGTCAATATCATAAGACCATTTAAGAAAGTAAGCATTACGCATATTATCGCATTTTTAATCAAATAAATGGTTGAAACAATTGTCAAAAGGGAAAATACGATGGAAAAAAATGAAATCTGCTTCATTCGAAACCTTAACCCTGATCTAATAATTATTTAATATGCGCTCCCTTATCTTCCGCCTATGCAGGTCGAGACATTTCCAAAAGAGACTATACCCAGAACTATAGTACGCCGGGTAAAATTCTTCGAGTTTTCATGAATGGCAACGAGCACACACTTTCATTGTTTATATTCAATGAGTAATTTATTTTCATTTTTTCAGAAAGTTATCTTAAATTTTGTTGTTTATCACAGTCTTTATTGCCCATTTTATATTTTAACACATCATTTTATTTTATTTTTAGTAGGTGTATGTATTTATCGTTCAAGTAATGCATTCTTTTTTTTGTATATTTATCCCTTTCTAAATTATTGGTATCATTGTTCCATTGGTTCCACATAATTATGAATTGGTATCCCTTTGCTTTCACTGAAGGAAAACAAGCGAACAACATCACTGCACCAGTAGCGCCAGTGGTTCCAAAATCAAAAAAATTATCTGGATCTCAGACATTTCCTCAGTTCAGATCACATCCTGAATATAATTAGAACCTAACATGTAAAAATCATTCGACAGAAATGAACAGGAAAGAGCTATTATTTCGGGCAATTATTTATTTTAATCTGATGTCTATTTAGCCTACGGCTTTGAAGTTTCGTGAAGATGACACGTGTAAGAATATCTGACATGATTTAAAAGTGACTAAATAAATTAATTACGTTCACAGGTATTGAGTGGCTTATCACAAACCTCATTTTATCCGATGCTCTCGAGTTTGACGTAGGTTCGTACAATTCGATGCACATGTTAGCATTTTGAAGACAATCTAGAAACAGATGCAGTTTGACTCGTCAGACACATCAATCATAGAAAGAGAAAATACTACGAGAGTTTCAATTAAACCATACGGCTACAAAGAAACTATAAGAAAAAAATAACATGATATATGCTTTACGTTTTCTTGATTATACAATAATATATACATATCCATAGGTTGGGTTATGATTACAGTGCATATAGACCGACGGGTGCACATATAAGCACACATAAAGACAAAGAAACACACACACATAGTTATACATATATATATATATATATATATATATATATATATATATATATATATATATATATAATTATATTTAATATTATATATATAATGCTATATATGTATATATACATATATATAATATATATAATATATATATATATACATATATGTATATGTCTGTGAATATATAAATCACATAAATATTAAAAGAAAATGAAAACATATGAGCATTATTACACAAATCTGACAAATCCGAAAGTTAGTTGTATTTATGTTCTTCTATATGTACGTCGTTTTATGCATAAAAATTAAAAATGTCATAAATATCACATAACACAATGTCGATACTTTTTTGTGACTTTAATTAAGGCAAGAGGATGACTTTCTGAAATATCGGCTAAAAATGCGACCCCCCTGTAGAAAGATGGCCAGATTAAGGTGAAGATATTAACTTTTTTGGTCAATTCTTCGATATTTGTCGCCTAATAGGACGGATTTAACGACCTTGTATAAATCTGTCTCGTATAATTCCGTCGCCTCTGTCAAAAATTTTAGGCAGACATGCAAGCATACGTACATGGATAAATTTATATATTCGTAAGGCGTAAAATGTTCGACCAAACCTAATAAGATTGCCCTATCTCTGAATAGACTCTATGTAAAATTTCAAATGTTTAGACCAATAATTTTCTTTGTAATTTGGTAGAGACTGAAGCGGTCAGTTTTTCTTTAACTTTGACCCCTATTATGACCCCTTAACATTTATTGTTGTGGGAACAAATCAAGTTATTATGTTAGGTCCTTGTCCAAGGAACCTATGTTAAATTTCAAGTGTATAGACAGAAAAGTAGCAGAGGAGTTGGTAGAATTCTCAAAGGCCACATCGTTGAACTTTTACACATTAATAGCCAAATTTTTAGCCAAAAACGAATTACAAAGAATACCCTGTATATACAATTTCGTGTCTGTAGACTGAAAATTGACAGAGTTATTGTGCAGGGAAATGTACACAGCCAGACAGACACTTTCATTATCATATATATATATATATATATATATATATTTATATATTTATATATATATATACATCCATATATATGCATATATATATTTAGCGCGCATGCGCAGATAATCATATAATGATAAGATCAGACTGGAAGACCTCAAGATACATTAAAAAATACATGTTTATTTTCAAATATGTTTCTCGCGGTTTCAGGTGGCCGAATAACTTATGTCCTTGCTAATAAAATCGGAGATTGTTTGGTGGCGGGTTTGAATCTCTATCGATCGGTGTAAATCGTGACACATTGCATTTCTGATTCCCGAAAGGATTAAACCCCTATGTCTATAGGTATTTGATAATTAATATAGTTAATAAAATAAACACTGTCTCTCTCTCTGTGTCTCTCTCTCCCCCTATATATATATATATATATATATATATATATATATATATATATATATATATATATATATATATATATATATACCGTTATGTGAGGCATACCAATTGCTGTCTTTTAGAGAAAAATGTCAATATATCTCCATAAAATTCAAAGTTATACGGTGATGTAATATTTTTTTGTGCAAAGAGCTAGCGATAAACCGAAATTTAGTGTGGGTTTCCTCATGGAGCCATACACATATATAATTTTCACACTACAGATATATCCACTTATCATAATATTAAGAACATATTTTTGGAACTGTCGACTATAAGCACAATGGAAAATGTCCAATACTCGGTTAGGAAAAGTATCTAGTTTAGTAGCTCTGAGTAGTTGTCATACAAAGCGAATCAGTATTGTATGTGGATGACACATAGACAGAGCTACACTGATATTAAAATTTTGATATAATATTACTAAGGCTTTAGCGAGGAAATATGTTTTTTTTTAAAAGCGAAATTTTAGGTGTTCTTTTTAAAATATACGAGAGATTACAGAAGAAAAGTAATAATTTGTAGTCTATTTAATTTGCTTCATAAAAGGTGCGCAGTTTCCACCTCATTGTAACTTAAGATACGCAGGATATTTACAAAAACCAATGGTTCGATCCTTGTATATTAATTATATATATATATATATATATATATATATATATATATGTATATATATATATATTCAGTGAAGATATCCTTTATTTCCTTAATATATATATATATATATGTATATGCATATATATATATATATATACATATATATACCGATCGTTTCTTTAAGAAGCTCAATGTCATTACAGAGCGATATAGTGAATTAATTGCACAAGTCTATATTCCAAAAGTAAATCTGTTGAAAATCTCGGAATTAATTATTTTAATTCTTTAGACATTTACAATTTTGACACTATATGGTTTGTAGCACAAAATGAATTAATTAATTGCTATAGTAATTAGTGAATCTACTTTGACTTAAACTCACTAGCAGATATACCAACAATCAGTCATTCCAAAAGTATGAAGTATAAAATTCGAAAATGGGCAGAGAAACTTTAAATACCTTAGAATATACTTATATTACACCATTTTTAATTTGAAGCGTGTAACTGCAAAAGGCATAAATCTGAAAATCCGTTTCATCTGTCTACAGTTTTAGGCAGATATACATACATACACACATACATACACACATACACTTAAACAAACTGGTGAGATTTATATTATAGATGTATAAATATTAACTTGGATTTTTTAAAAAAAATCTCTAAAAGTTACTCCTTTAATAATAGAACAATCTTTTAGAAAGATTAAAGATTTCCAAGCGTGCCTCAAGTTTTTAGTGATTATATATGATTTGGAACAACGCATTCTAGTACGCTTTTCATAATCATAATTTTATTCTGAATGCAAAATTTTGACACTAATTTCTTTGGTATTAGTACCAAGTAATTACCTTTACTTGCGATTAAAGGAAAGCGTTTCATTGACTGTGTTTGGGAGAGGTTCGGCCGATCAAAGAACAATAAGTCATTCCCAGGAACGGTTTCCTATAATAGTGTTACAGAGCTGTATCCAGGCAAACACAAGGACAATGGAGAAATCCCGGGACACATCCATGACGCCAATATGCCAGGAACGCGCACTGATATTAAATTGGTTCGACCAAAACAAGCAAAAAACTGCAATATACTAATGCTAGCGGAAACAAGGTTAACAGGTCAATCATAAGGAACTATGACGCAGATATGTGCAAATAATAAACAAGCTGGTGAAAAAAAAGTCAACAGGTCAAAGTAATATAAATAAAAAGGACAGAGAGAAAGCAGAGGAGAGGAATTGGAAAATACAGACTGAACAGAAGTCTGCTCTAACCTACTCTCTAACCTCCAACGCGATGCTGATAGATAGGACTGTTACTTTTAAAGTGTAAATTGTAAATAAACCAAATCGGTATTATAAACAATAAGTGTCTCCTATTCAGCTTAAAACGAAATAATATACTTCATACAACCAAGACGATCATAAGTCATGCGTAATATGTAACAACTTAAAAATCGGGGCATCCAAGAGTAAATCAACTTTCTTCACAAAAAAAAACTTAGCATTAAGGCAAACACCGATTTGTCAAATGTCGTATTTATACGATATGATGATTGCTTTCGTTGTAAAATCGATAAACCTTAGTATACAATTTTAGCCTACGGATACTTTTGTTTTGTAAGTGATTAACATACTATCGGAATGAGAAACTACCATACATAGTTACGTATACTTTTTTTCTGAAGATAGGCTGATTGTCGCATCATTGTTTCTATATATACCTAGAGTGTTAATGTCTGACGAGATGAGCGGTCTTCTTGTTTTCAGGAGTTAAATATTTTATTACGGTTGAATATCATGCGTTGCCTTCTATGTGTGTTCCGATTTATCGCGTCCGTCTGTTTATTGCTTATTTATAAATTTTCTGATAGTCTTCTAGAAGATTGTGTTTTTATTTTACTAATTTTCTGTCTGTTCGAATTCAATTCATTTTATTGTTTATGTATTTCTTAGTTATTCCTTGTATCATTCAATACAATTTTTTTACTTCTCTTTTTCTTGTTCTTATATAGCTTTAGGTATTTTTGTTCTATTTAGCTCGAGCTTTTCATTTAATTTGTTTTCAATGCCGATTTTCTGTATTATTCGCTGCCATATGTATTCGTGGGCAGCTTTCCAAGTATTTACTGTATACTCGTATATATATATATATATATATATATATATATATATATATATATATATATATATATATATATATGTGTTTGTGTGTGCGTGTGTCTGTGTGTGTATGTGTGTGTCTGTATGTGTATGTGTGTTACTGGATGTGTGTGTGTCTCTTCACACGACGGCAGTCGCTCGTATTATGGAACACCGTCGTCAGAAAATAACATATACCTTATTTTAAGGGAGTACCCTTTTAAAAATCAGACAGGGAATATCCATGACAAAGATAAATATGAACGGCATAGTCTGTTTTTACTTATATATTGTTAAATTAAATTATAACTCTTTTTTTATTTCGTAAGCTTTCGCGCTATTTGTGTTGTTCCTGGTGTGCTATTGCCTCTAGACGGTGGAATTGCGAACATACCCGTCCAGAAAGTATAAAAAGCGGTGCTAAACCGGGATTTCTCTTATTTTCGGAAACGTTGGAATAATGATTTATACTGTGATTGTATTGAATCTATATCTTCACTGGTTAAATTCGAATGGAGATTTACCTCATAATGCAAAATTACTGCGCGTGGTAACACTCAGTAGTTCAAAAAGTGATAGTAAAGGACTAGTATGCGTTACAACATATTATATTCTAAGCAATTAGGGTGTGCTAATCTGAGTTGCGTGAAGATAATACAGTAAAAGCACATTAGTTAATATTTTCTAGGTTGCCGTGATTCAAACAATACGAGAGTGAACCGTGTAAACACTTGCTTTCGCATATAAAAACAGAAACTCTAAAGAAAATCATTTACTCAACATAATGTCTAGATAGATAGAAAAGTAGTAGATCTTAATATTGAAGAGCAAAGTTATTACTGTTGTTATTACTTAATATGATTCGTAAAATATTTTATATTCGCCGGCCATTATTATTACTACATTGCCGTTGTATTTCTTGTACAACTTGTATATACATATATATATATATACATTACATATGTTTTAACTCATTTTCAAAGAGGTTTTAACATGTTTTTTTAACTATTTGCTCTTATATATATATATATATATATATATATATATATATATATATATATATATATATATATATATATATATATATATATACATAAGTATTCGATACACAAAATGAAAGGTTAATATAGGGATGTAAAAGTTACTTGATCGATATCCAGGGAATACACATAAAAACGGATACATATAGCGCATTGATCTTGCACAGTTATCTTCTAATGATGCTGTCACAAATATAAAACGCACTTCGATTTTTTAAGAATCCAGCACGAAACGAATACGATTCAGAAAACTATCATGATAACTCCTAACGACTATGATTTATTTGGTCCTTACAGATGACAAGGAGCTCTTACTTTAATCAGCAATTTGATATTTAATTTACTTTATATAGATGCATGTATATGTATTATATATCCATCTATCTATCTATCTATCTATCTATCTATATATATATATATATATATATATATATATATATCATAATTTATCTGCAGGTTTGGCTTCTAAAAGAAGCAAATATCATCGGCTGTGGAGTTTTTCTTGGTCGGTTTTTCACTTTTTGAAAGAATACGCCTCTCCAATTATATTATTGCTGGTAATAATCTACGAAGAACCCGGCTTACTTATAAATATGAAAAGTTTCTAAGCTTTCTTATTAACAGTAAGTTTGGTTCACGTCAGAATGGAGAAACGAATATTTTCAATTTTTCTAAATATGCTCTATCTGACACTGAGAGAGTTGCCCTTTCTCGTGGCCTTGATTTTGGCATACCTCATTCTTTTATTAATAAAGAAGAGGTTTTTTGCTGAATTTGAATTGCTATATTTACAGCTAAAAAACACGTGCCCTCTTCGTCTGAAAATGTAGCATGGTTAAAGGCACGTCTGGTTGACCTTGCGCACAGTTTCGTTGGTAGTTCAATTGACTCGAAATCTTTTGTGTTAAAAGTTAATCATTTTAAGGCCATTAAATCCCTGAAGTCCAATAAAGAAATGTATATTACTAAACCGGACAAAGGGTCTGGAGTTGTCATCCTTGATAATAGCAATTATATCGAGAAGATGATGGCGATACTGGATGATACCTCAAAATTTGAATATTTAGATTACACCAAAATTTACGATAGGACACTCAAGACTCAAACGAAGTTACAATCTCGCCTCCTACAATTTCGAAAAGCGGGTTGGTTGACAAAGAAACCTTCTGATAAAATCCGACCCGTAGGCTCCCAACGTCCTAGGATGTATGGTTTGCCAAAAGGTCACAAAGAAAATATTCCGGTGCGACCTATTCTTTCAATAGGTTCCGCCCAACATATATTTTTAGAGCTCATGAACTTAGCCACTAAATCTGTTGAATTTAGTTTCAATGGAAACATGTATCGGCAAATTGATGGGGTAGCAATGGGAAGCCCCCTGGGTCCTATATTGGTCAATATATTTGTTGGATTTCAGGAGCAACTGTTGTTTGAACAGTGGCCAAAACCGATGTGCTACTTCCGTTATGTAGATGACATTTTTGCTATTTGCTCATCCTCTACGGAAGCTGAAGGGTTGATAAGGCATTTACATTCACTTCACCCTTCTTTGAATTTTACCATTGAAAGGGAGGCTAATGATTCATTGCCATTCTTGGACGTTCTGGTTGAAAGATCTGTTATGGGTTTTCTAACCAGTGTTTATAGAAAACCCACTTTTACTGGACAATACCTCAGCTGGGATTCGTTCTCCCCTAGAACCAGAAAGATAAATCTGGTCAAAACTCTAGTACATCGTGCCTTGAAAATATGTTCCACGATAAAATTAGATACGAACTTCAAAGTCTAACTGAAATCTTTTTGGCCAATGGTTATCCTCTATACATCATTCAAAAATGTATAAAGGAAAAACTCTTACATTTAAAGGTGGAACACTTTTGGACCCTCAAAAATGTCCCGTATATGTGAAACTCCCTTGGATTTGCACTAAAAGCCAAGAGTTTTCACATAGAATTAGTACAGCTCTTTCTCGTTGTTATTTTGCAACGAAGGTTCGAACAGTGTTTTGGACTAGAAATGCTTTCCCCACCTTTCGAAAAGAGCGTAGTCCCACCACAGAATATAATATGGTAGTATACAGATGCCATGGTCAGTGTGAGGCATACTATTCAGCGTTTGGAGGTGAGAATTTCCCAACATGTCCGCCCTTCGATACGTAGGCACAAACAATGGCCAACATCTGGGCGTTTACATACTCATAGTTCGGCCATTGGTGAACACTTATTAAAGTGTCAAGTCTGCACTGGAGGCTATTCGGATGAAGCATTCTCCATCTTACACAGAGCCGGCTCGAGAATACATTTGAAAATTCTCGAAGCGGTTACAATTATTCTACGGAAGCCAACTCTGTGTAGGCAAAAAGAACACACCCATAATCTTGAACTTATGGGTGTGGTTTGAGAATGCTTCTCTGTTTCTCCAATCCTCATTAATGTCACCCTCTCATTCGCTAATTTTAGTCTTTAGACCTCGATATATATATATATATATATATATATATATATATATATATATATATATATATATATATATATATATATTTTGCTCTCAAATTGCCGATGTTACTGTTGAAAAGGATCGGCCGAAAGACGTCTTCCGCTTATTTAATTCTTTTTAGTCCCCCTCCTTTTTCATACGTTTTTTCCCCTCTTCATTCAGTTCAAATAATTTTGAACTACATGTTTTGGAGATTGATTTTAGACTTTGTAGTGTTTCTTGATTAAACGTCCAAAAAAAAAGTCCTCAATTTTCATCATGGCATTTGCCCCAGCACTATTTAAATCCGTTTTATATATATATATATATATATATATATATATATATATATATATATATATATATATATATATATATATATATAGGTCAGGTCATGTTATATGCTACTGGTTCCATGCCTCATAGTCAGGTCACCGGCGACTAAACTGGTTCTCCAACAGAAATGTTTGGTGAGGAGCGTGTCTAGTGTCCCTGAAGGATTAAAAAGAAAGGGCGAATTAACCCATTTTCGGGGTCAACGGCCAACTAGCACCGTCTGTGTTTGTGTGCATGTATGTGTGCGTTGGGGCGGAGAGGGCTCCCATAAGCCGCGATAAAGGCAACTTTTCGAGGAGAAGTAAATCTCTGATTTAAAAAAAATCATAAAGCGGGAGACCAGTACCCGCATTAAGCTGGTATGCAGTTCAACTTGTTGCTGGCTATCTTGCTATTGCTTGTTGATGGATCTCAACATTTTGTACCGAGAGAGAGAGAGAGAGAGAGAAAGAAAGAAGGAAAGAGAGAGGGGGAGAGACTTAGCTTTGTTCGACAGCTTAGAATATGTAACATCATTTTTGTATAGATACACCCTTAGGCATATGTCTATTACAATGGTCCCGTTGCGATATAAGTCATTTTTGTATCCATAGACTTTAAGTATCTGAGGGAGTGACACTCGTCTGACAAACGCTGCAATCATCATCGTCATACATATATACTATTTTATCAATAATCAAGACAACGCAATATAAAATGAGAACATCATATTGTTTATTTTCTTATGCATTATTATTGTTTTATTGTTATGTAAACAATTTTGAATATTATAATATTAACAATATACTTATACTATGTATACGTTCATTAATATATTCATACTGTCCATTTTCTGAGAACAAGCAGTTGTAACTATATGAACAGTATTTTTTGTATTTCTATTTGTTTTTACTTTTACATATAATTTGTAATTAATATTCGCTTTATTTTCGTATTTCTACTTTTAAATGATATTTTACCAATCATCTTATTTTTTGTAATTTAATGCTTTGTCTTTTTTATTTTCATAATTTTTCTGCTAATTTATTTATTGAATTGATTTATTGGCAAATACTTTTTCCCACATCAATCTCTAATTTATCGTCATATGTCCGATTATCCTCTTAATATTCCGATAGTTTCGTACAAGATTTGTACATTCTAGGATTTACAAAATAAATCATGTTTAACACATTTTTAATTAAGGAAATGTGATTTCTGTGTAACTTTTTTTATTATTAATTAAAATTTATTTTCATCACATACTGCTCATGACAATTTTTTAGATATTATTTTTTTTATTTTATTTCTTATTATTATCCAATTATTTTGTTTTAATTTATTATATTTTTTCATAACATCCGAAAATACTTACTTTTCAAAGAGTAATAATAGATTTAACAAATTCTTATTAATTAATTATATTTATCGAAATAGGGAAACATCAAAAATTCAGTTAGAAATAAATTAAGCAATAAACTGATCATTAATTTAACAGCATACAATATGAATATGCATGACTGGAAAATAAAAAGACCCACAGGAATTGGTAATCTGCCAATTGTTTTAGACAAAAGACAAATCGTGCAAGTCTCAGTTAATACTATACGATACATTTTCTAAATGATAATACTGGCTTTGTTACGGAAGCATTCAGTATCCCAATCACTGTCTGAGTAATCACTATTTCTGTAAATATGTAATATCAGTGTCTGGCTCTGAAGTATCGGATTCTGACCGTATATCACAAACGTTTGGCCTTTTCGTATCGGTTATCGGAATATTTTACCTTCACCTCGACGTTGCTCTCGAGACCTTCTCCTCCCTTTATCTACTGCTTCCCTTAATCGGCTCATACAAGTCACTACAGGCATGCAGCTGAGGGCATTATCTCTCCACACTGCCTCTTATAAACCATTTTTATTTATTTGGCAACATGTTTTCTTACCGGATTTATCAAGGCTGAAACTTTCACGTTAGGAAACCTTTTATTTGTATTATGTAATTGATTTGAAATAATTGTAGACGTGGAAGCGGGATTGGGCATGATGTGGAAGGCACAATTTCTGATGTGGAGGGCACATCTGCACTTGATGTCAAAGGCACATCAAATATGCGCTTCATGGCTGGATTAATGTGGGTGTCAGGTAGTCTCATGTAAGTAGGACTTCTGCTGATCAATAAAGAGTTAGATAGAGAGTTGGGTCCCTGTCAGACCACAGCCATCGAGAGTAATAAGAAAGCATGTTAACTGAAAAATATCTGTAGGCAATGAAGGTAAGATTTGTCAGACTGTCAGTACTATATGAGACCCATTAGAAAAAGAGCAATAAAATATTTTTAAAAAGAAAAAAGGAACGCGGTTCGATTAATACTGAAAATGAACTTTATTCAATATAAAATATTAACATTGTCTATGAAAAGTGAAGTAATTTTAAAGCAATATCCAATATAATACTGATAAAACTGAATTATGAATTTAGGGAACAAACAATTAAAAAAAATTAAACAAATATTGTTTGGCCTTCGGAACAAGATCAGTGTAGTGTCTGTTTTGATGCTACACTTTACCTTTTCTGTCTTTGGTCGGTAGAGGAGAACTTTTTCATAAATGAGATTATTTTTGTTCCTATCCAAAGTACCCCGTATTGGGAAGCTGGATGTTCTCCACAAGATTATATGTTGAAATATTTAAATGACTATTACTTTAAATCCATAAATTATATTTAAAGTTTTGGTTTCTGTTCTTCTATGTCCATTTTCCCCATGTTTTCATGAAAATGTGTAGCGCATTAGTTGTCTCACAAGACATCATCAGTCATTGCTCACTGGCAGTAATCTGTGGGTTTCCCTGGAGACCAAGTGACAAGCCTCCACATATTTCCGGTGTTCTCATCCTTTTGACAACTTGTGAAGATGATTTCATGCTATCCTAACAGTCATTGTCACTGATGTCTCGTTGGCATCGCCCATTGGTGTTTACTGGGGTTTGGGTGACAAAATGCCTCTCCAAGGTACCAGATTTGAATTGCATACTACAGTGGAGATTTGGTCAAAACTCTCAGCTCGGCCTTTTCATCCTCCCTGACCCTTCACAACTAGTTGGTGTGGTGTGGCGCCAGTCGATGTAATCTACACCAGTTTTATTATTATTATTATTATTATTATTATTATTATTATTATTATTATTATTATTATTATTATTATTATTATTATTATAAGTGTGCGTGTGCAGTGTACGCACGTGTATTTTAAATATTATTTTCAAGATAAATTAAATTTTTGGTTTGTATTACAGTACACATACATTGAAAAAAGTTGTCGAAAAACAAATATATCACAAATAAATGTTATAGCAGACAAAATAAGTTACTCTTCTACCTATCATTTAAAACGTGTAATCGCTTCGAAAATCATACAATGTTTATCAAGATATTTTAAAAAGAAAAATGTCGGCATATGTGTAACTTATCTTGCCTTTGATAACATTTATTTGTCATATATTTGTTTTTGACAACTTTTTCGAATCTATGTGTACAGTAAAACAAACTCGTTATGTAAATTATTTACAGTTGAAATGTTATAACAATATTGAAGTTTAAATATATTTCAAAGAAATGAATTACGACACGTGCTAAAATATTGATAAATCACCAATCGTAAACAAAACACTGCCGTGAAAAAAAAATGCTTACTTTAAAATATTTTAAAATGCTCAGTGAAAATTGTTATTTATTATTGAAAGAACGGACTGAAAAATATATGAAAATTGGGGTTTGTATTACTGTACACATAGATTCGAAAAAGTTGTCAAAAAACAAATATATGAAAATAAATGTTATCAAAGGCAAGATGAGTTACTTCTCTACCTAACTGGATATGTGTTCAGTGTTTTTATTTAATGTAACGTGTTTATTCAGCTCGAAAAACATGCATTGTATACCGATGTACTGGAACATTTAAAATGGCGCCCGACTCTCTCTTTAACATGGTAGGTTTTGGAAAAGGTGCTATATATATAAAACTAGACAAAATACTGTTAGAAACTCGCTCAATATATATTACAGTGATATAGCAAAACATATATTCCGTGTTTTTTAATAGTATTTAGTCTATTTTATTATTTATAACACCTCTTCCCGAACTTACCATGTTAAAGACAGAGTTGGGCGCCATTTTGTTTTTTCCAATACATCGGTTCACAATGTATGTTTTTTCGAGCTGAATAAACATGTTACATTGAATAAAACACGAAAAATATATCCAGTTTGGTAGAAAAGACACATCTTGCTTTTGATAAACTTTTATTTGTTATATATTTGTTTTTTGACAACTTTTTAGAATCTATGTACAGTAATACAAACCAAAAAATTGTTGGTTTTGCAGTAAGAAAAATGAAATATTTAACTATCCCCAATAATATTAAAAGTTCAAACACGAATTCACTTACGATATTTTGATTAAAATTATCCCAAATGTGCAATTATAATAATTGTTTTCCAAATACAGAATTATTTTTCTTTAGAACATATGTGGATAATCGATAACACATATTGGTAGCCATTTTTTATGCCTGTTAGCATGCCTACGTGGTTGAATACCGGAAGCTGTCTATACCTACATCCTTATTAGGTGGTGACGTTACGCTTTCATATGCATCGGCCTTCTTTCTCGGTAGCCACAGTCGGATCCGATGCCATTACAACCTACTTTTGAAGTCCACCTTTGCGCTGTCTTCTTAGAAGTGGTTGACTGAAATACTTACTGACTGTAGACTTTATGAACTGTAGGAGTTATTTACTAAGAAGTATTTCCAGTTTCTGTCGGTTAAACCGGACAATGTTAAGATATAAAATAATGAGCAATAAACACGTGTGGAAATAAGATCAGATGCTAAAATATGTAGAAGAAAAGTATGTGTTATGTTGAAAAGTTATTAGTTGTGCACAGGTTTGTTTTTCGGCAAAACTAAATACTTCGGCTTTATGGAATTTTTCTACGAATATATCTATATGACAAAACGTAAATTTCAAACCGGGGAGCACCCAGACAAATTTTACACTTACTTCCTTGTTTTTGTGCATACCTCACAGTAAATAAGAAAATAAGGGCAGTGAAGAGAGCACGTATACAAATATAAAAGCAGCAAAAATGTAAAATCCTGTGGGTCACCTGAGAATGTCTTGGGATATTTTTGTTGCATTAATAGATGTTCAATGTAGACAGGAAAACCACATCCAGTATTTTATGTCAAAGTCGCATGGAATATATTTTGAAGGAGATTTCTCTGAAGGACTGTATTACTTACTCCAAACTGAACAGATTTTTAGTTGTTAGGGAATGGAATTGATTCTAGCGTATGCTATATAAACGTCTATGGAAGCACATTATTTTATATCCGTACAGATACAAACACTAAATAAGACAAATTATTTATATTCCTGTACAATATTATCATATAAATAACAGTGTAATCACGAGGAAAACTAAAAACAAAATTCAAATGAAAAGAAGGATAAATTGAGTATCTCGATAAATGAATTAGAAATGGTGGTTAATTACAGAATAACATCATCATATAGAATAGCCAGAGTGAAAATTTGTAATAGTTTGAAAAGTTTGGAAACTTAGAAAAACTTATGTAAAGTACAAGATACAAAATCTACTCGAATGAAAATATTAAGTTGGTGCAAGAATATTGTCGTTTTTATCATATATTTATTATATATACATATATACACATGTGTGTGCATATATATATATATATATATATATATATATATATACATATATATATATATATATATATATATATATATGTCAAAAACGACATTATTTTTGCACCGAGCTGGTGTAAACCAAACAAGGAAATAACAATAACCTACAGAGTAATAAGTATAGAAGCAGATTAGTCATGAAATAAAATAAAATAAATAAACCTGACACAAGTTATCTTTTTTTTCTGTTTTAATAAAGCATTTATTACCCTACCGATTTAACTTAAAAGCCATTTACTATCTTCAAACTCTCCCGGTGTACAGTTTTTTTCTTCAACTACACATCGATCGTAGCCAGTCATTCGACCTTACACGCCAATTTACTCCGACGTTCACTTTACTTCTCCCCGTTCACGTGGTGTCCTCTTTTTCTTTGTCATTTCGCACATAGTTCTTCTTAAATGACCCATGCGCCCATATGGCTCTGTTACATGCATTTATTTCCCCCACAAATGTTTTACCAGAAATTATATAAACCTGCCTGAGGTAATAAAGAATACAAACTGCACGCCTGTGGAACTCTGTTCTATCTGCCTGCTTCCCACCTGACTACAACTTTGATGTGTTCAAGTCAAACGTTAACAAATTTCTAATGAAGCGCCCCCTTAAGTAAACACGTCATCAAATCTCCACACTAAATTAATGTGCTGGCAATAACCCTTATCCCTGAGTGAATTCCGGGCCTTGATAAATGGCGACCACAGTGTAAAAAAAAAAAAAAAATGAAAAGTCAAACGTTCACACAATGAAAAATAAATGCGTTCACCTAAATACAATTTCTCAGTATATAATATGTTTAATATTTTCGTTGTGCATTATTTTCGTCTGAAATTTTCTTCCTAATTTTTTTTCTATACATTTTTAAAAATAAACGAATTCCAATGCATTATTCCAAATATTTAAAGGCAGCAATAAAACCTTCGAGCTCTACAAGATATCAAAGGGTATGGCTATGTAACAAACAAAAGCATTCTTGAGAGGGAAAACAGCTGCAGTATTGGATCCCTCACAACGAGGCACATGTTTTGGGCACACACTCAGATAGGATGAACACAGGCTCCCTCGACAAACCCTGTACTCGGAGCTAGCCACGGAAAAAGACATATCGGCCGCCCTCTACAGCGATACAATGACCAACTCAAGTCCACCCTAAAAAACACCGGATTTGATCGTCACATCTGAGAAACAACAGCTTAGGATCGGAGCCTATGGCGCCAATTAATAATCCACGATACCAAAGTATACGAAGCAGAAAGAAGTAGACTAGTAGAGATCAAAGGACAGACAAGAAAAAACGTGCTGAACAAACCCGCCCCCTGCAAAGCATTGCTTGCCTTCTCTGCCCACGCAAATACAGTGTTCAGATTTGAATGAGAAGCCATCTGCGATTCAAACACTGGGGGAAGAGGAAACTGAAATTCTCGGATATGTGACATCGGCCGACGAAGATTACGTTGCAAGGAGAAACACTCAGTGGGCTGTTTAAATCCGAGGAGCATTTGGTGTATGCGGTTTTCTGAAAGTTCACTGAAATTTTACTGAAGCAGTGTTTCAGCCTAGTTTTACACGAATATATTTTAACATGTTGAAGTTACTTTACAAAAGTAGTCAAATAATTGCAAGTCCAAATCTGAGTTTGCATGGCCTTTGGTGTTTAATAGACCTTAGCCGGAAAATTCACCAGATAGATAGCTGATATATATTTTTAGTGTAAGAGTCAATATATATTTCTTCACGGGCGTCATAACATTTTATACTCTTAATAGAGTTCCGAGACATACATATATATATATATATATATATATATATATATATATATATATATATATATATATATATATATATTTATGTGTGTGTGTGTGTGTGTGTCTTTGTTTTTTGCGCAGTTTTTCTGATTTCTTACACCAACCTGGTCGTACCAATTATGTAGCTCCTATCTTGTTTGATAGATTTTACGATACATGACCAAAATATATTCTATGAGTTTAATCGCCCCTTAAATATTTGTTATCATGATATTTTCCTTGACCTGTGACTCATTTGTTTGAGTTTTTTTTGTTCAGTAGCTTTTAACTAGATTATTTGAGAACACTAATTAATCTACCCCTTTCTTTTTTTCCAACGACGCTTTTTAGCCTTTGAACAGTTAAGCCTACGTTTGCTGGATTATTTAAGACAATTTCAGCTTATTTTTGTCTCTTAAGTTCGTCGGTCCCTAGTTAGCGAGGTAATTTGTGATAGTTAAGGCTGGAATCTGACGCAACTGGTCAGATACATTTACCCTGCCTTTTATTCAATGAGATATCAATAACTCATGCAACGATTATCTCATTTTACCGCTTTCATATCTCTACACAATGTAACTTCATTTTACATTGAAAGTTTGCTATTTAATACAGGCACTGTTATTCACTCAATACTTTATAATTTAAGCCATCCTCTAAATCGAGATACCAAAATCTAGTAAAAAAATTCCGATTACTAATTTACATGCATACCGTCAGGAAATTGTGTGAATTCAATCGATATCTTTTATAATGTCTACAAAAGAAATATTTTCTTGTTAAAACCTCCATCTGTAAAACTGAGAACTGAGGACACCCCAATCATTACGAGAGCCCTGCAATTAGTAATGCCTCTGACCCACTCCTCGTTGTCGGATCGAGCTGAACTTTTGCATGTGACATGAGTTATATCTCGATGGGTGATGTTGTAATGGACAGGTCTGAACTAATTGTGGTATCTGTTTTACAGGTGTTTAAACAGAATCAGGTGTGAAATGAAGTTTGTTGAATATCGAGCATGGATCCTGTTTTTGTATATGAAAGGGCACAAACCACTGGAGAATTTTGATGAAATTAAATAAACATATGGTGATAATGCCCCATCATATGGCCTTGTAAAACGCTGGCATCGTGAATTCAAACATGGCCGGAAGTCTGTGGAAACAGCTCCCAAACCTGGTCGTCCCATGTCTGCCATTAATGAGGAATCTGTGCGCCAATTTGAAGCTGCCATTTTGGAATATCGGCGCATTACTATTCGCCAAATACCACAAGATGACTAGATTAGTACAGGATCTGTGGAAACAATCATTTATGACCATTTGCATATGCATAAGGTGTCTGCCTGATGGATTCCTAGGTTTCTAGAAGCGAGAACACGTCGAGTGCTCGGGGATGAATTTGGAGATGTGCCAAGAAGATGAGTCAAAGTTTTTCAAAAGACTTATTATACAGGATGAAATCTGGGGTCATCACTATGATCCAGAGACCAAACCCTAGTAAATGCAGTGGGAGCTCTTGGATTCACAACCTCCAAAGAAGGCAATGGTGCAGCCCTCCGCTGTCAAGGCCATGCTCAAAGTCTTCTGGGACCCGGACGGAGTAGTGATGACAGATTTCCTGGCAAAGTGTACCAGAATTACAGGAGCTTTTATGCTTCACTTTTGAGGAAATTAATGGAAGCTATCAAAATCAAGAGACGGGGCAAAATCAGCAAAGGTACCCTCCCCGGTCCACAACTCGGGCGTATGGTTATGAAATTCTTCCCCATCCTCCGTACTCTCCTGACCTTGCACCCCCTAACTGTCACCTCTTTCCAGCAATGACGTTGTTTTTGAAAGGAAAGTGTTTCCAACATGATGCAGCCTTGATTTCTGAATTCACGTCGTGGTTGGAGGACCGACCTGGGGTGTTCTACAAAAACGGTCTCAAGAGCTGCATCTAACGATGGGAGAAATGCATAACTCTAGGTTGATCTTACGTAGAGAAAGATTAATAACTGTGCCAAGTTTCGTTGCTCTACTGCTATGGGAAGTGGGTCAGGGGCATTACTTATTGCACGCCCCTCGTAAGTAGGAACTTATTTTATGACCACAGTGAACATCCGACTTTCTGCGCCTTATCGACATATTCATTTTCGTCGGTTCAATTGTTCAATCCGACAGTCACGCAATCGGGCTTGTATTTGAAATTTAAAAGTTTACCATATTTATTTTTTTCTGTAGCAACATAGTGACAACCAAAAACACCAGAACGTTAAATACCTAATACATCCAACATATCTAGAAGTTGCTCAGCAATAACCTTGTACAAATTAACTTATCTTTCGTTTTTTTAGATCTTATTAAAAAGAAAACGAAAATAATTCGATGGCATTATATGTAATAAGCACTGTTCACAATAGCAGACGAAATTATAAACGACTTAGAAAGTAAGGGCAGCATATCTATGCTATATAAAATTAATTATTTTCAGTACTTACATTAGTAATTATATATAAAATTTACTACGTTATAATTGTTTTTAAATTGATCACATTCTTCTACAACGCCAGTGTTTTTTTTAGTTTTAAACTATAAAACCGGAATACCAATTAAAAGATAGCGAAATGATCTCATCAAATAGGTTGGTGTATTATACATTTCTTCTTTTAAAAGGAGTAAGTTATGTGTATGAGATAATACACTTACCATAATGCATAGCCGATTCATAAATCAGAAAACTCGTGTTATAATTATGACTGACAGAACGGAAGAATATTCTTATCCGGCAGACAAGAAGAAAAGAAGCGAACAAGTGACTCTTCAACTGCTGTAATATTTTTTCAAGTTTTCCACTCACTGCTAGTTTTTTTATAAGTCCTTATTTGCGAATTGCTCCTTTTTTTTTTCGTTGTTTGCGCTTTCTTTTCTACCGATTTTTTTTTGGTGAAAACGTTTAATTTTTCATATTTTGTCTTATACGTATTTTTAGAAGGTTTAATGACGGCAGCCAAAATAAATATGTGTAGCGTTGTCATAAGAGTCGAACACTGTTCGTTTCCATTCAAACATCTCTCCGGAGCCCACGACAACCGATATAAAGAAACAAAAAATAAATCTGACTAAACTGTTCTTTTTTATTTAAAAAAAAAAACAGCAATTATTACTGTTAATCTCCTGTCTCAACACCACTTAAAACATCTGGCAATCGTCCATTTCGCCCGCTGTACAGTTTTCTTCTCCAACCATACGTCGATCGTAGCAAACCTAGTTTATTTTCTTCCACGTGCAATTTGTCTCTCTCCGGCCACATGGTGTCTCTTTTCTCTTTCTTCTCCCACACTTCCTGATTTGCATATGTGATTTTTTTCGGCAATCCAGTATCTTACGACGCCTGTTGGTATTCCCCATGCGCTCATAGCGCTCTGTTTCCCATCTAAATAAATATATTTAGATGAAAAAGAAGTCGCTAGTTTTTTGTTATTGCTTTCATCGTGGTATCACCCAAACTTTTGGAGTTGAACATATGAATCTATTGGAAAAGGACCCTCATATATAAGAGATAGCTTTCATAACCTGCATAGATGGTTTTTGAAAACAATCAAATATTTGAAAAACATCAATAACAGTATCTATAAATCAATTTTGTTATTTTTTAATAGTTTATATTATTATATTGTTTTTATAAACATCTTAGTTCAGTACACTTTCTCACTTAGATTGCTTAAATTTATTTAATCTAACTTAATCTTCGTGTTATTGAAAATACCCAATTGTTATTTTATTATCCAAAATTATTAGCTATACAATTAAAATTGCTTCGATGTTTCCTGTTTCAGTAATCATAAGATTTTTTGCAATTTGTTAAGTGTAAGACCTGATAATTATTTAATTTTTAGCAATAGTTTGTAATTGTAATAGTAAATTGATGCATTTCCCACCCGCTCTTATATTTTGTCTTCAACATATTCAGTAAATTTGTCTTTTTTAAATTTATTTTATTATGTTTAAGGCATGATAACAGAAATTAATTTTTATGAAGACAGCTTTGTGCTTAAAATTCCTACTCTGGATTTTATAACGTGGCATGCTTCCAGTAAACATAGATTAAATCTTTTTGATTTACTCGGTGTATCCTTTCTTGCTTATCAATTATTGATTAAGACAATTCAATATTTATGTTATTATTACGCAGATCCATAACTCAATCAACTAATAATCTTATGTTTTTTTAATGTTAAAAAATTATTTTTGTTGTATTCTTATTTCTATCATTTTCCACGCCGTTCTTCATTTCATTCCCTTGCTCCAATTTTTGATTTCGCTATCCCTCTTTAAAACACTATGTTAAATTTTGATATACCTTTTTACTATTGACCTCCTGAAGTTCACATTTGAACACAGAAATCAGCAATTGCCTTCCTATGTACATTATTTAGATATTCTACTGTTATATTTCCTTTTCAAATGTATTTAATCTAATGCAGTCCTGTTATTATTAAGTATTTTGTTTATCTTACTATTATTAGAACCTAATATAGTTTTACGTATTCTTGTTGCTGTTGCTGTTGTTATACATATTTATATTCTTTACATTTATTCTTCCTTTAATTTTCCGAGATAAGTATATTTGCTTATGCACCAGCCTTTATCATAAACAGGGGGAGAAAGCGAAGGGACACATAACGAAGGCAGTGGCGAAAAATCTTAGACGAAAACGTTCAGCCTGGAATGTACAAAGGACATAAATCGATGTCAACGTTGAAAGCTGATTAGGCTAAGCTTGCTTTCTTCACTTATTGCTAGACATATTCTCAACCATTCCTCAGTTCACGTTCACAGGAAACATGACATTTAACAAATATATTGAGAGCATTAATAAGGTTGCTTCAAGGAAACAACTTACGCATGAGGTTATCATGTAATAGACCAACATCACTATGCATCTATGTTGTTAGATTTGTGCTGGTTCATCTTCCACTTATATGTCACTCTAAGACAAAGTTCAAAACAGACTCGCCAACTTAACCCGTGGCAACATTATTAAAACAGATAGTGCTGCAACGTATCCAAAAAATTGCACTCCAGAAAAACACCAGCGACATACAAATCATATGCCTTAACAGTAGAAATCTTTAGATGCCGAAAAGCTTTATAATTTAATCTTTTCACGTAGCACTGCCAGACTTCGGAATGTTGGTAATTTTGGCTCTTTCATTTCATGACGGTTCTTTCATGCAGTAATTAAAGTGTAAAAACACATACAGTATCAAAAGTGTCATATATCTATTGAATATATATATATATATATATATATATATATATATATATATATATATATATATATATATTTAGGCAGCATTTTTTCTTGTATGCATGTTTACCTTCATAACGCAGACAACTGTTGCTTTTTTTTGTAATTCTCCTTTTCTCTTTGTCGGACCATTTTCCGAACGTTTCAAACGTTCGCGATTACGGCAAATTTCTTTCTTCACTCGAAAAAAAAAACTTGGGAAAATGGGACGACAAAGAGAAAAGGAGGATTATAAGAAAAACAAGCAAGAGTTGTCTGTGCTATTTAATGAAACGTGTATATATATATATATATATATATATATATATATATATATATATATACATATATATATATATACATATTATGAATGTGTGTATGTAAAGGCATATGTATATATATATATATATATTTCTCTCTCTCTCTCTATATATATATACTATATATATATATATATATATATATATATATATATATATATATATATATTGTTTTCAAATATAATTGTCCACTGATACGTGTTCCGCCGTCTACGACTCATCAGAGTGTTTAAATCTACGTGTCGGTGGATAATTATATTTTGAATACAATACATACGCCGCACTGGATTGGGGGTACAAAATTGGTTAAAGGGAACATTATTCACAACTTGCATTTACGTTAACATACACTTGCATATAAATAATAGTATTCATTTCGAAAAGTATCGCTAAGAAAACAAATAGGCAACCTCTCTATCTCTCTCATCAAGCAGATTGGAAAACTATTAACACTTTACATATTTGTGACTGGATGGTCACACAAGCTCTCATTGTAACTTTTGGATTAGCCATTTATAATAGACCTCACTGCACTAGGCATCTAATTCTTAGAACAATGGTTACATACATATACTGAATATTTAAAGAGTATTTAAATAACGTGCACACGTTTTTTAATAATAAATTCCAAAACAATAGATACCTTTCTAAACATAGTTACTATAACACCGCTATTCCTGTACAATCACATGTTTGTGATTTATGCGATCATAACTCTTACAAATTACGCAACATTTTATACGAATTTCAATGTTATGTAATAGCGACCGGCCTTAGAATTACTGTTCATATGATAAGAACTAGTTTTATATATATATATATATATATATATATATATATATATATATATATATATATATATATATATATATATATATATATACCTCTTTTTCTCTGTCTGTATTATTGAATCTCTGTTTCCATTCATTGTGATGCATACTCACTTTTTTGTTACATCTTCTTTCTTCCATGCCTGGGGACATGCATCGTTGCCAGAAAATATATCTCTTAGATCAGTGAAATCTCTATGATATCAGCCTTCTACTCAGCGATACATGTAATCTCTAGCCCTCTTAAGTATGTATAAACTTGAAGATGCCTGACGACGAATATATTATTAATCTATGAATAGAGTCTACTTTATGTGCAATCAACAATCGGAGGACAGGCGGTTGTCAAAAAATGCTGACATATCAAAGTAATTAAACACATGTCCAAACGCCAAAAAATAAAATAAAGAAATGCATACATTATGTAAAGCAAATGCATATGGTTTTATCAATTTGACTTGTAAGCCATATACTAATATAAGTATATAAATCGTCATCTCAACAATATACATTCATCATATCAAATATTAAGTTCTAAATAGGGTAAATGAGCACCTGATTGAAAATTCGTGCTTTAAAATTAAGATTTGAAAATATGAAACGAATTACTCATGAAATATTTAACATTTTAGAATGTGTATGCGTGTTATTTTTCTGAGGAAGTACGTAACATTCATCTATCCGTGCCACAATTTTACATACTAGTATGCTCGATTCGGATAAAGTTAATCAATATTACTATATATAATAAACAACAATATAAGTAAAATATGACGTGACCGAATAATATAATTAAAAAGAAATTAAGTTTTATATTTTAAATATTTTTAGATTTATCCCATTAAACTTTAGTTACATCTGGTCGGGTCTATAATACATTTGCAAACACAATATATATATATATATATATATATATATATATATATATATATATATATATGCATATATATATATTAATATTTATATGTATACATATATATATATATATTAATAATATATATGTGTATATACATATATATATATATATGTATATATATATATATATGTATAATATATGATGTTGTTGCAAATATAATGTTTTTTCTTCTATAAATTTAACGCAAAAAACGATATTATGTTTCAGCATCCTATTATATATTTAGGAAGAGAGACAGATATAAAATATTGTATCCCCTCATTTTTCAAGTTGTTATCCTCTAATATTAAAAATAGTTCTATAATTTATCCAATAAAAATTATTATCTTTCTATGTTTCTTAATAATATATATTTCATTTAAGTGCTGTTATAATTTCGGATACCACTCTATAATATAGAGACATAGGATGGAATCCTTATTTAAAGTGAACTCTTTCCATACCTTTGATTATATAAGCATTTTCTCATAATAAACTTACCATGTTTAATGGCACATATTACGCATTTATGTTAAACCAACAATGCGAGATACGAAAAACATAACTCTTCACGAGATAATAAAAGCTATACTCCGATATTATAGACATCAATGTAATTCCCCAACAGTCTTATGATTTTATTTAGTTTTTAATGTAAAATTTGACTAGATATCGCATCCCCAATATTTTTCCTAGCATTTTCTATTCTCTTCTGATGAGAAGTATTAGGCTTTGGAGTAGCATTGGATAAAAGGTTCTCATTTACCCTACAACAATAAATGATGTATACTCTTTCTTCATAAATGAATAAATCTCTCTCTTTATATATATATATATATATATATATATATATATATATATATATATATATATATAAAGAGAGAGATTTATTCATGTATAAAGCAAGTGTATCTCTCTCTCTCTCTCTATATATATATATATATATATATATATATATATAGAGAGAGAGAGAGAGAGAGAGAGAAAGAGAGATAGGGAGAAGAAGAGAGAGCGTGACAGACAGACAGACAGTCAGAGAAAAAAGAGAGACAGAGTAAGGGAAAGAATTTGAAGTACAAGTGTCACAGGTTGAAGGCATGTTTTGATAGCATGAAGATGTCAACAGACTGAATTTGTAGCAATAAATTAGATCCTATATTCGGAGCATTTTTTATTCTGGTGATTAAGGGAAATGGTGTTCCAGTGTCTTGATGTAAGATACCGTTTTGTTTTTAAATCAACTGATTATTCCTGATATAACATTAGGGTAATTGTGAATTCGGAAAAGCAAGCGTATACGGCGATTGTAAGTAATTCATAGACTTACTGAGTAAATAGTGTTCAAAGAAATGATAAAAATATATAATAATTAAATCATAATTTTAAAGGTAAAAAAATCCCATGACTATATGTATATATATATATATATATATATATATATATATATATATATATATATATATATATATATATATATATATATGCGCAATTTATTTATTAAATAATTGTATGTGTATATGGGTGTGTGAGTGAATGATACTTTTTGTACTAAGTATTACACGTCTACGTAAATGATTGTTAAATCACGTGTATTTCTGCAAAGGTATTCATGTGAGATGAATAACTACTTCTGTTATTAGGACAAAAATTCTATATGAACAACAATCTGCAATTTGGTAGTTAAACTTCTTAGGCTTTTCTCGCTGTTTTCTCCGTTTCAGTTCGGAGATATAAAAATATCCTGGTAGATATATCGTTTGAAAGGACCAATAATAACAGCTGCATTATATACTCCTACAATTTACTTTCTATTAATGATTTAGAACATAATAATACATGAATTATAGAGCATTTTTATAGGCAAGTGTGATCAACAGGGACGTTATGATTGTCTTTTAAATTTAAATTCCAAATGACTCTCTATTATTAATCGTTTCACATAAATGTCCACGAACAAAATTTCCTTCTTTCTGAAGTCTGATCGCTCATAAACATGACGCCCCAAATATTATAAGATTTAATGCGTGTAAGGTAACCTCTGGCGCAACAATTGTATAACATTTTATTTTTATGAGGCAGTTTTCGAAGCATTTGTTTACATTGGACTTGTAGTCAGCTAGAAAACTGCCCCGCGGTACATAGGTTGAAGCGTGTTCCTGTTCTTGCTGTAAAATAATAATAATAATAATAATAATAATAATAATAATAATAATAATAATAATAATAATAATAATAATAATAATAAAAGTGTGTTCCTGTTCCTGCTTTAAAATAACGCTACAGTAGAAACTGACTTGAAACTATTCTGATTTAATGAAGAGTCTTCAAGGAAGCGACGAAGATATTACTTAATAGAATTTTAAGACGATTTTCAACACTGTGATAACAGGTAAAGGGCTATGATTTGTTCACTACAAAGTTTGTCAGCCTATCTTTACTTTTAGACACATAATTCTTTTATATTGAAAAAATATATCATACTTATACATCTTAAATCATTGTATTAGTTTTTATATACAGTAGCAGCAAGCGAATTCACACACACAAAACACAGATAATCTATCTTTATATAATATTAACATTGGTGGCCGACGTTGCCCGGATATTTGGAGGTATACGTTGAGCAAAAAAAAAAAAGCGGACAATTTTTTTTTTAATTTGCCCTTTATTATGACCCCTAAAAATTTATTGTTTTGGACTCAAACTCAGTTATCAATTTAGATCCATGTCCAAGGAACCTATATAAAAAATGTCAAGTGTTTAGACCCGAAATTGTCGAAGGAGTAAGATAGAGTCCTCCCAGGGCAAATCGTTGAACTTTGACTCCTTAGCAGCGACATTTATTGCCGAAAAAAAAATCACATCGATTTCCCAAACTTCAGTACCCTGTATATAACATTTTGAGTCTGTAGACTAAAAATTGGCAAAGTTATTGCGTAGGGGAATGTACACAGATACACAGACAGACACAGAGACACAGAGACACGTTCACTTTTATAAATATATAGATTGGGTGTTGGCTGATTTTTCTATAGCTTCTGTTTTATTTCGAATTAGATGTAGATGAAACGTTGTTTTAAATATCCGTGTAATTTGGGCTCAAAGGATTTTTTTTACTAAACAAAAATATTTTAAGTTCAAGGAAATTGTAGGCTCGATATTCTATTTATTCTTTGATTTGTGATTAGATGAAAGCGATTTCGCAAAGCAAAAAAACAACAAATATATTTCTGCTCACAAATCTCAGGACTTTGATCGCTGAAACAACCGACATGTGTCAGCGGTTTTATTTTCTTTCACAACGCATGACAACCGAAAGCCGTTAAACATGGACGAGAATTTCTGGTGAATACAAATTCGCGAATTAAGACTCAGAAATTACTTCTTAGTTACGAAGAAATGAAATAAAAACGTGTGAGTGACGCATAAACCTTGTTGAAAATAAGATTTCTCATGTTTTTTAAAAATTGGTTTATATGTTTAAGGACAAATGATACGCATTCCCAGTCAACAGCATTAATTGCAGGCGTAATTAGATGCATGAACTTAAATGTAGACGGTTTACATCATTCCAGTAATATTTGAGAAGTGTACTAAATTATATATATTACTATTTTTTAATACGTTTATATAATTCGTGTGTAGATTAACCATATATATATATATATATATATATATATATATATATATATATATATATATATATATATATATACAGGCTCAAAATCGACAGGAGGATGGGATTTAATTATGAGTGTAAGCTAGCGTGTGATTATGTATGTTGGTTTAGATTAAAACTATTATATTATCCAGGAGGACAAAATGACAATGATTTCTTTTTTACATTGGATTGTTAAACGGTCATGCAATCGTTGTGACATAGGGCGGACTCGTGTACGCAAATGCCTGGTAAATTACGTCAACGGCAAAAACAGTAGTTAATAATAAAGAGGCATAGAACGAGCTCGACAACTAAAAATATGCTGGACACGTTAATGACTGTCGAGAAGACAATCACGTGGGAGACGTGACAGTCGTAATAATGCAGAAATAAATGTGCGTTTTACAAAGGCTATACTTATTTTGAATTAGGCATATAATCTTTTCTTACGACAAAATAAAAGCGAAAAAGTAAACTTGCACCTCTGATAAAGACAGTGTAAATTCTAGCCTCTTGTAACTAATTAAAATAAGCACAATTCAGAACCTTTAGAAGAGATTGTCTTTACGTCCAAACTTCTTCGCTATATTCAAATATTCATATTATGATATGTTTCTACAGGTTCAAACCAACTAATAATGATAAATGAAACCGTATATAATACATCGATTACAAAACGTCGCTATTAATATGTTATGTGATTTGATATTGCGTATCGAAACATCCTAGGGGCACTGTAAAAGAAAACATCAGAATTAAACGCATATTCATTCTTTAAAATACACACATTTATGTCTTTTCTTCATACATAACAGCATTGTACGGTTTTATGTGACTTCAGTATGTATTTTATTCTCGTAGATTTATTTGCGAATCTAATGAAAATGCTTACTATGAAATGATCCAAATCATTCATTGATAAAGATGGAATATATCTTATGTGTAACGGTAAGCTTTATGAGTGTATATTTATATGAGTGTATTTCGTTTATATTCATATGTGGGATTTATTTGTAGTTTAATATTAGGTTAATAATTGCATTTTGAGACGATGTATATGATTTTATATTTATATTAGATAAAGCGAAGTGCACGACGTTGTTATATTTGAATATACTCTCCTCTTACAAATAATTAAACGAAATTTAATTAATATCAAATAAAAGAAACGAAATTAAAATTCGTATCTCCTATTTTCAAATTACCAAGGAAGTAACGCTCTGCTCCCCATCTGGCATCAATTGAAATGGATGGCCCTCGTCTTGGGGAGGCTCAATATTTTGACCAGCTTCTGGGTCTGATCTTTACACTTGATCTGAAATGGAACACGTGCATCAAATCTGTTGCCATTGACGCTAGGAAAATAGTGGCACCCTTCTACTGCTCCTAAAGATATCTCACTACGGATGAAATCATGTATCTCTATAAAAGCCAAGTACGTCAATGGATGGAGTACTGCTGCCATATCTGGGCAGGAGCTGCTAAAACAGCCTATCCTGCCTTGACAGAGTACAAAATAGACTTCGTGGTTTAGTGGGGGATGCATTTTTCTCTACCCTGCAACCTCTCTCCCACAGAAGATGTAATGTTTTAACGTTATTTGCATGGCAGGTGCTGGTCTGAGCTCCAATCCCTCGTACGCCCTCACCAATATTTCACGAGAAACACCCGTTTGGCTGAAACTAACGTCAATCATTTTCCCCACTCTTTATCTGTGCCTAAGTAAAAACGTAGATTCCATGAGCAAAGATTCTTTCTTAGAACTGCACGCCAGTGGAATTCTCTGCCGCTTACCTGTTTCCCACCTGACTACAACGTGGACGTCTTCAAGTCCAAGATAAAAAATTCCTGACAAGCCGCTCCCTTGATTAAAACACTCTATCAAAACCCCAAATACTAATGATTACTACAATAATATCTCATTGATTATTGTACAGGCAATTACCCTTATCCGTGAGTGGCCTTCGGCCCTTGATAAGTATTGATCCCCATGCAAAAAAGAGCAGAGGATGCGTTTTATTTCATAAGGGTTTTTTTCGTTTTAGTTTAATCCTTAGCACACTAGTCCCTCTTTAAAACCTAATGTAAAACTTACAACTAGCTTTTTATATTTTAGTGCATGATTAGAAAACTATTGAATCTCCTTTTGTTTCAACTATTTTTACTAGATATATAAAAATTTGCAGAATATTTATGTATGACCGTAGTAATCCACTCTGTTAATGAAATATTTAACATTTTGTTTGCAGCAGTGCATATCTGAACACTGTAAAATGTACATGCATGATTAATTTTGAAGAGTTTCTACATAAATAATATGTCGGTAGTGACCTCTTACATGTGTATATATGTAGAGGTCTTCACGAATTTAAAAGCGTAAGCAACAACCACACAATTGCCAATGGGAAAGGCAAGTTGTCTTAAGACAAAATATAATGATTTTATGACTTTGGGCTTTAGGTTAATTCTTAAGCCATGAGAGACTAACTTTTATTTATGTAACTTCGTGAACTGAAATAGCACGATATATATATATATATATATATATATATATATATATATATATATATATATATATATATATATATATATATATATATATATATATATATATACTGGGTGGGCCATAAGTCACGCACCAAAGAATTAAGTGATGTGAAACTGTACAATCTGCGGGGCAAAATATATTTTCTTTTCTTTGTGTATGAGATACATCTTTTTTATGATTGTATCAGCGTGTATAATGTGGTTTTCAGTTTATTGCTTATATTTGGTTTTAATAGATAACGTTTATTACAATCAGAATCATTTCAAATCAATTGGTTCGCGACTTATGGCCCACCTTGTATATATATATATATATATATATATATATATATATATATATATATATATATATATATATATGTGGGTGTGTGTGTGTGTTAATGGGTGTGTGTGTGCCTATATATATATACATATAAATATTAATATGTATATACGCACATGTGCATATGTATATACGTTTTCCTGTGCGTGTTTGTGTGTGTGTTATTGAGTGTGACTGTGATTATTAAGTGGATAAAATCCGACGATATCAAATTTCAAATAGAAAAGACAGAGACACCTAGAGGCTAATTTTCGCCTGTCTTATGCAGGCTTCGTTATAAGGGAAAGTCAATGAGATGAGGCTCTAATGTTTACTTACGGATAGGGGGAGTCTTAATGTAAAATATACCTTTATATGCATACATAGATCTTATGATGCATGTACAATGGAAAAATATACTAAAGAAATTTAGGTTTATCCTGGATCTGAATCGTTTTGATTGATTATGTTTTTTAACAGATAGGGAAAATGTCTATCTATCTGTAATAGGGCGTGCCTTTGGGCAATTCGCAGTTTATTAGTCGAATATATATGTCTGTGTATATATTATAAAATATAATAATCTTGCAGAATGTGATCAGTAAACGCAATTGCTAATCAACAACAAGCGTACAAGTTAAATAGATTAAGTGGAACATTAAATGCCCCCCCTCAAACAAAATTAATTAGAAGAAATCTATTAGGATCTTCATATGACGTTATTTCATAATTCGGAAAGTATTGCTTTGCATATTTCCTCCCACAATTTTAATCATTTTATGTATACAATAATTAAATATGCAATCAAAAATGTGTTTATATCAATCGGCAAGTATTTCATCGTTAAACTCACATATTTTGCTTTGGAAGTGCCTGGAATACGGGCATTTAAAATTTCTATTCAACGTATTACTTGACATTATTTAAAGAATAGTTGTTCTCTAATTACCTATACATAACTATACAAATATATATGCATATAAGCAAATACATAAGTACATATACGTGCATTTGTATATATATATATATATATATATATGTATATATATATATATATATATATATATATATATATATATATATATATATATAGCTAAATGTAAAAGGAAAAGAGAAAGATCAATTTCACAAAAGGAGACTTATCCGGATAATGCCAAGCTCAACAAGTATTATTGGAGCTCATACAATAGGACAACAAGAGTATGCAATGAAGGCACAAGACTATATATTGGTAGACATAGAATGGATCATTTATTGAATAATGGAATACAGGCAAAATTTGGGGAATAGACGAGGCTCTTTATGCAAGAACAATTCGAAACCTAATGCTTCTTATCAGAAGAGTAGAGAAGGTGCCAGGTAGCATGGGGAAGATGCGGCGTCTAGCGTAAAGTGTATTAGTGATGAAAAAGATTAAGAGGACTTATAGAATGTTGAGGCAAGCTTTATTGAATTCTAAATAAATAAGGAGAGGTTTATTATATATATAGTATGATATATAAGAATATATATGATCTTTATCATAATATTGAGATTAAGGGGTATGTGTATTATGGTTAAATAGGGATGTATTGTTGCTGAGTGGTAATTTATTTTAACGGTTTGTGGGTGTCTATTTTCTATGGAATGGGTAAATTTGATTAATTTGGGGCGTATGCAAGGTTCTAAAACTGAAAGCCAATATGCAGGAATATATTTATAAATTTCTACTGTGATGGTATTGGGAGTATGATGATAAGGGAGCGGTCGCATATTAGGGTTGCAATGACTATGAGTGCGCATAACTTGATGCAAAAGGTTAGGTACACATATTGATGTTAAAGTGGGGGAGTAAAATATGATAATAATAGTAATAAAAAAACTCAAATTAAATAAATATTAAAAAAAGGAAATTGAATATTAAAAAAAAAACACACCTACATCTTTTATGTATGTGTGTGCCTACACATGTGGGCGCATACATACATAAAAATGTATATACACACACACGCACATCCACCCACCAACCCCTATATACATATATTGGTTAAAGTTTTCTTTGTCTTTCTCAATCAAAATGCACATGCACACATGTCCTTGGTCCCCTAAAGATAACCATACGCACACACACATACAATATGCAATAGTGGTAACGGATGACATATACACATATCCACACGCCCACACAATCACACACACGCGTAGATATACACACATACTTATATATGCCTATATGTAGGCATATACATACACACATACATATAAAGGTACATGTACGCATATACACGCACGCGTATATATAGAGAGACATATGTCGGGGCACACATATTCGCATCCATTCATATACAAAAATATACATACGCATCCATCGATTCACCCATATAGATATATACATAAAAATACACACATTCATATACATACGCGCATACATGCCGCATATATATATATATATATATATATATATATATGTATATGTATATGTATATATATTTATATATATATACATATATATACATGCCCGCACAAACACACCACACACACACACACTAGCATATAAATATATATATATATATATATATATATATATATATATATACATATACACACCCACACATACATATTGGTTAAATGTGTGTTTGTTTTCCTTTTCCAATCGAAGCACATGCGTATACATGCATTCAGTCACACAAAACCATGATGGAGAATAGATAACTGATGATATATATTCACACAGGAACGCATAATCAATCGCTCACACACATATAAACACATGCATACATACACCCATACACACGTATACGCATGTAGGCCCATATACACATACACACACGCACATATATACATGTATATGTAGGGGCACACTCACACACATACATATTCACACGCATCCACGCATCCACGCATCCACTCTTATACACACGCATATATTCGTGCACACATCCACCCACCCATTAATATATATATATATATATATATATATATATATATATATATATATATATATATATATATATAGATAGATAGATATATATATACACGCCCTCACAGAAACCAAACCACACACATATCATACACATATTTGTTAAATTTTCTTTGTCTAGGAGAGTATTTCATTAGGTGTGTGCAGAGCGGTGTGTTTTGTTTCTAATTTTTTGTTTAGTTTAGGGAAATGGTATTATACTGAGTACGGATGCATGCGTCCGCGAAAGTGATTGCGTGCTTTATTGTGCTTGTTTTGTCTCTTGTGTGAGGAGGCGGATTTGTCTACTCATTCATGCGTGTAAGTGTATTTTGGGTTTTGCCTATCTATGTGCATAATTATTGCGAGATGTTTAAAGCGGAGTTGAACTTTGCTATGTAGTTTTTTCTTGTTTTAGTAAGTAGAAGTAATTGCCAGTGTGGAAGATTGGATTATTTCGAACTTGCCTACACTGCATGTGTTTATGTGCTGTGATACACGCAGGCATCTATTTTCTGCGATTTTGATGTTGGATCGATGTAGGGATACTCTATAACTTAGGTTTTTGTTGGCGCTTATGTAGGATTTATCGGCTACTACACATTTTATTACATAGGCCACATTTTTGAGGTGCAATCTAGGTCGTTTTTAAAGTTTGAATATTTATATAGGGGTCGTGAAGTTTTATGTATGCTTTCAAATATTATATTGCAGATTCCTCATCGTTGTTTGTTGCGTTTTGTGACTCTTTTGTTGTGTCTTGATTCAGTTTGGATGAAGTAAGAATGCGTTTTAAGTTTTGGGGTTAGTATTTGCTTTTTATATTTTTGTTGTTTTAAGGAATTTGTTTAATTTGCTGTTTTGGTTAAGTAAGATCATGGTTTTCGTTATCCCTCTGAATAGCTCAGCGTCGTTTCTATTGTGTGTGGAGACGTATGTTAAAGTTTGTTCTTTGTTTCATTCTTAAGGATTTCTCAAATTTTCTACTGATATATTTATTGGAAGTTGGATCTCATTGTCTAAAAATTGTGGTGGATATTGTGTGCGGGTGCGTATATATATACATATATTTAGCTATGTATATGTGAAGCGTTTGTATTTGTGTGTTATTGTGTGTGCGTGTGTGTATGTGTATGTGCGCGTATATATCAAAAAAGAAAGTCATAAAAAACATAAAACTCTTTACCAAATGGACCAAAACGCCCCCCTCCCCTCCAAATGAACTTAACTCTGACCTACAGCACGCTGACAATTGGCGACAAAAGTCTGAGACTGACATTTCTCTGAAAAACAGACTCAGTCATTAGATGTAAAATGTTCTCAAGAAAAACCCTTCACTTAAAAACGTTTATATAAAATATATCTGAAGAGAGATGTACAAATCTCGAAAAGCGTTATGAAAATATTTTAAAATAAAAAATGATAAAAAAGCATAACACTCACTATTGTTGATTACTCACTCTTTTAAATATACATTTTTTCTCCTTGGGGTCACGCACCCATCACTTTAAATATATATATATATATATATATATATATATATATATATATATATATATATATCTATATATATATATATATATATATATATATATATATATATATATATATTTAAATACATATATACACACACCCATATATATATATATATATATATATATATATATGGGTGTGTGTATATATGTATTTAAATATATCTATATATATATATATCTATATATATATATATGTATATATATATATATATATATATATATATATATATATATATATATATATATATATACCTGCTCTTATATATATAGTAACCGCCGATCTATCAAAAACTGCTTCTTTAAAAGTTTATTAAAATCTAGTAAAAACGTCGTTTCTGATTATCTTTCAGATTTGTTCATCATGTTAAAGGCAGCACAATATAATACTTTTCTATAAATTTTAATATAAATCAAAATTTTAAATTACTTTAACCACCTCTTTTCAGAATGTATATAAAATATAAGCTTTTTTTAAAAAAGTTGTTTCTCATCAATGGAGCTGGCTTTATATGTCCAAATTTAATTTGTTTTGATTAGATATAAACATATGCAAAATATAAGAATACGATTATATTTTAATAAATGGAAATAATTCAATTTTTATAACGAACCCGTACATCGATTTTATGTATGGGAACACAGTTGCGTCTAAATATTTATTTAAACATTTTAATGACTTGTTATTTTACTAGACCGGCAAATATATACATATATATATATATATATATATATATATATATGTATATGTATATATATATATATATATATATATATATATATATATATATTTAATAATTGAGTTTAATAATAGTTCCAAACGCTATTGTGGTGTACTATGTTTTCCCTTATTAAACATATGTTGAATTAAGATTTACAGTTTGCTTACACTTGTTTAAAATAAAGAACAATGTAGTGCATACCTTTACATCAAATACAAACTGTGCCATTATATGTCTCCATTATTATTCAGTTTTTAATTTTGTGATTAAAATCATTTTTCGGTTCTTATTCTCTAATTAATATACTTAGACACACTCTTTTTCCATAAACTAGATGATCCTGTATTTTGCCAAATTTTTTATTGCATAAAAGGTCACAAAGAATTTTATAAGAATGGGGTGGTCCGTAAAACGGCTGATTTAATATATATAATTATATATTGATCAGGTAATAACCTTTATTTGGTAGATTCATAAAGAATACTCTGTTACAAAAAAAAAACACTCCATTAATTTGCCGATCACTATATTGCATGGTTCCGGCGTTGCCTGGGTTGACAGGGAGTTCCGTTTTAAGCACACCTGTATTCTACTCATTTCCATCATGGTCAACGTGTATACCACCACAAGAAAAATAAAAGAACGGATGAACACACAATTGCCCAACAAAAGAAGAAGTACCTGTTACCTTTTTCGCCTGATATTTCGGCAGAAAGGCTACTAAGAAAAGAAACTGTGGAAAATTCGCTCTGTTTCTGACTAACTCTGGCATCGTGAGGATGCAATTAAATGAGGACATTAGTTTTAATTATTGTTCTCTAACCTATACCCCCCTCTCATTCCACCGGACATCGGCGTTGAAAATAAGGTAAAATGATTATTCTGGAGAAGAAATTTCTCAAAAACCAATTTATGAATTATATCGGCGTACTTATAGTTTAAATGACAGAAGTAAACTACTAAATACAGTGTAAGAATCGGATAACACACCACTCTATAAAATTATAAAACTCTAATGGCATTGTAACGGATGTTGTAACCCAACACTCGGTTTACGACTTCCGGTTGCGCATGCGTGCATAAAGATAACAGTGTAAACAATAACAGTTAAAACAAATAAATACAAATGGCTGGAACGGTTTCGTTCGAACAACCGGACGTCCTTAGAAAAAGCGAATATCTTACATTTATTGAATAAAAAACTTCAAGATATATGTAACAAACACAAAACGTGATTGCACATAATACGTGAAATCATTTACCTTTTTTATATATATGATGTATATTATACTAAATAATCAACGCGACACTGAAACGCACTCTTTTACTGTATACGTTTTTTTAGCGTTCCAATGTGTTCGCATTTATATTATCCAAATAAACATTTGTTTAACGTTCTGTTTTCACATCGTTCAATTCTGTATTACGTTAACATTATAATAGCGCAATTATCTTACAAATAAATTTCCTTTAACCCTGTTGACAACCATAAGAACATTTTACAATGGCGATTTACGCGACAATAAAACGTATTGTATTATTGTGTACGTTTTCAGTGTCCCAATTGTTTTTTTTCGTGTTATATTAAATGATATATCACCATTTTAATTTACCTTTAAGTATTATAGTAACTATTCAGTGCACATTCACGTATAAGTATGGTAAACCACTTATAATTCAATGCCTGTAAGATTTTTTTTTAATTATAAACAGAACGACTTATATAAATCTATCTATATTCTTTTTTTATTTTAATATACTTTCATAGAAATGTTTCTCACAAAACCTATTTTTACGTCACACGTGCCACACTAATACAATTATTTCATAGCTAATATAACATACTGACCTAACTGGTCGAGGGGTGTCTAATAACAAATAAAATATCTTACTTAAAAATTAAGAATAAGCGAAAAATATTTTCCTCCGAATTAAAAATAAAAATAATGAAGAATTAAACTATCAGTTATTCCCCTTTGGTTTTCTGGTTTGAAAATTAAACGGTGTCAGATTTAAGATAAAATAATTAAATCAAATATAAATTGAAATGAAAATGGACTAAATAATTAAATTCTTAAATTATGTTTTGCATAATACCGTTGAAACGATGCTATTATGTCGAATCAGTAATATTATCGAGCTAATTATTTACATAGATTTTATTTAATGTGATATGTAAATGACTATAACTCAATCAATGTAGATGTGGTTGGAAGAATGCTATATAAGAAATTAGGCATAAAACATAATACCTCTTTTGACAGAAGTAACGTTTCATGGGCATTAATATTTCTTGACCAGGAGAGGTGTACACTGCTATCACCTTTATATTTCTTTGAACATATGGGTCTGTACACACAGACAAACACACACACGGACGCTACTACTTTTTTATATATAGATATGTGTGTGTATATATATATATATATATATATATATATATATATATATATATATGTGTGTGTGTGTGTGTGTGTGTGCGCGTACATTATAAGATACCTGTTTTTTTTAGCTTTTAAACAATTGTCTGGCATTTTTGCCAGGTGCGTGAACCGAACCCGCTAATTACTTTCCTCACCTCACATACCCCTTAAGTAATCAGGCTTCTTTCTTCTAAAAACTCAATTTTCGAAATTGCTTTCACTACGATTGCCGAAGTCTATAAATAAAAGATGCAACCAATTTTCTCTCATTGAAATTTAAAAAAAAATATATGTGGCAGTGTTTCATTATTTTGAAGTTCTCAACGTCTGGCAAATAATGATGTTTTTAATTGTTCAAATACTATAATAAAACTTACGTTTTCATAAATATTATTTTATTATACTGTTATTTACGTCCTTATTATAACGTTATGATTTTTAAAAAATAGATCAACCGCTTTGTAAATCTTTTCTTTTCTGTCCGCGTTCACAATTAAGAATTACACTACAATTACGGATTACACTACTAAAGTGTTGATTATGCTAACAGAAATGAATTACAGGTTCTCCTATAACAAAAATCTAAATAACAAGCAAGATGTAGGAATTGGAAAACAATAATTGCAACCTTATGAACACAAATACAAATAGGTACATGTTTTAATGAAATATCTTCAATATTGTTTTATGTGGCAGCTTTTAAGCCACCTCCACTCACGAGAAAAAAGAGTTAAGTTCTATAGCATTCACTTATTCAAATCTGAACTGAATCATTTAAAAAGAAATTAAAATAGAAACGTCATTATAAAATTTTCGATCGATTCGATAAATGTAGATAAAGTTCATGCAGAGAAACAAGTGGCATGCATTGGTTGTTCGAGTTATTGTAATTCGTATAACTATATATTTTGCAAAAAGAATCCTAAAAGAGTGTACTATTATATAGAAAAAATCAAATCTCTTTGTTTGTGCGGGCTAGGCAGAGTTTAAAGAAAGCACATCAGTATAAACATAGCCTAATCTAATTATAAATTTATTTCAAACCTCTGTGAGATAACTCAAATCATAACTATATAATGGTTAATATCGGACCATAAGCAATAATGTTACATATTGTTTATGTATTTATTACACTGGATGGAGAATTACTGGCAAAATTTGGAGGAAAAACATGTATAAAATATAATTAGACAATATGATTAAAAACGGTGAGGACAAAAGGCAATGAATATGGTATAGTGGAGCAAGTGAAGTGGTCTTACAAGAGAAAAAGGTGGGCAAGATGGAAAATTAGACAGAGAAAAAGGGAAAACGAAACGTTAATCTGGGATGATAACCTTAAAAAATAAGACATATGATATAATTTAGGAGTTTGAGCTTCTGTCTGGATATATGAGCACACGAACGCATGAGAGATCATCCTCGATTTAAACTATTATAATGTAGTGAAGTTTATTGTCGATGTATGTAACATTGAATATTAGAGTAATAATTTACCGTTCCACCCATTCGTCTTATTATAAATTAATAACATATATGAAGCAATAATTAAACTTTAAACCCTAGTATACATACACTGATTCTAATCGTACATAGCTAGGCATATATACATATTTCTAAGTTAATACTGACACACACCCACAAATATATATATATATATATATATATATAAATATATATATATATATATATATATATATATATATATATATATATATATATATATATATATATAGCCAGTAGAGTTTAGTTTCCTAGAAGTACATCCAATGAAACAACATGTGTCTACCAAAATAGTGCTCAATGAGTGAACAGAGCAGGTACATGTATTTTATTTATACAAACATAAATGGCTACATATGTGCATACATGTTTCTGTAATCACCCACGTTGGGGGATTCACGCACACGCACCCTAACGTTCACACCCATTATTTACGGATACAGTTATACAGCTAAGAAAAACAAAATAGGTTGAAGGAATTAAATAATTAATCTAAGGAAGTGAACGAATTGTTTATTTTAAATCATGTATACATAGTTAATATGTGGTAAGTAATCTGGCTGACTTTTACGAAATAAACCAATACATAAAATAGACAAAAAATTTATTCAATAGCACACCTGATATGTAGGTGTCTGTAATAAAATTTAAGGAGTGTTGATTTGGTTGGTTGTTTTGTTTTACGGCATATCAACCCTTTTAAGGTTATTTAATGCCGAATCTGGTGATTTTGAAGAACGGTTTTTTAATATAGTATATTTGTTTTTTAAGTCGTATTCTATTAAACCCATAGTTGGGACCCTAACAGGTGCTACCACTCCGGGTCAGAGTGGACCTGGGAGCAATGGCAATTAAAGGGTGGCTCCACACTCCCTAAGGCCAGCAAGCTGAGCCCCTTACCATCGGATATAGTTTAAGGTCATATCCAGGACCGAAGGAGTGTTGAGTTTTAATAATGATTCATACAATAGGTATACTAATATCTGGATTATTTGTGTTTGCTGCAGAAAAAGAATGTAAATAATTTAACATTTTAAATTAGTATCTTTCAACTAAAAAACAAAGCAAAGTTGAGACATAACGTAGACAAAACATGAAGTCATGAACATCAGGTGACTAATGTTACACGACAGCAATCGAGAATAATTCTGTTTATAACCTCCAATATCGTTGTGCTGGGCAGAAACTCACTTTGGGAACAATGCTAAGAGAGTATTTCGGTATTGGCACAACTGGAGTAGAATGAAACTGCAAACTACTGTCTACAACGGTAATACATCACGCACTTTCGAGAAACAGGTTGTACGTCATTTTGAATGGTAAATAACGATGAATTGAAATATTAACAGTGAGATATATAGATAGAGAATAAGAACAGGCAACTATTATGTATCTCAAATAATCCAAAATCGATTATTGTTATGATCACTATATTATGCATTTATAGTCTTGCTTTATTGACATTGAAATGTTCTTAAAACCACAAATACCTTCATGGGTGTGCGTCAAAACCAGAGACACGGGATTGAATTACGGGCAACCGTGCATAAAATAAGGGGCAGGCTATATAGAAAAGTAAACCCTGGGGAAAATTGTTGTTCGTGGAAATATGATTATTTACATCTCGGAAATTCTTTAACATCTAGAATGCAAATATATATATATATATATATATATATATATATATATATATATATATATATATATATATATATATATATATATATAAGGCACTGTTTTTGCAAAGACTCCCGCCTAACAATATGTGTACTAGTAACCAATTCACATTAACTGTTTATTGCTGGTGATTATTTATTGAGAAATGTCGTCCCTATGTCAAAAAATATAAAGTTCATTGGTCGGTCATTTTAATGGTACTTTTCCGGATTTTTTTGTATTATATAGGGCAATGCACTTTTATCAGACTCCGTCTCTCTCATTCTGTCTCCCTCTCTCTCTCTCTCTCTATATATATATATATATATATATATATATATACATATATATGAATACACTTAAACACATACACATATACGCCCAATTACATATATACATTGATTTTTAGCTCACAACACACCACCCATGCGTAATATTGTGTTTCTATTTTTTCCGTCAACTATTATATTTTTGTCACAATTTGTATTAATAATCCTGTACTTATTTTCTTTATTATAACTTGAATTAATTTTATTTTACTTCACTTTACATTTATTTCGTTGTCATCCCTCACTTGTTTATAATTCTTAACCACCTTTATTATGTATTTCTTTTACTCAGTGAATATGTCTTGCACCTAGTTATACATCCATGTCGCTTTGTCGTTCCTCCATATCGTAACAAAACCCGATAATATAGTATATTATATTTTCATAACCACTATTTTTTTTTATAATTCTAAATGCTGTCAAATTCTGTGTACAGTTCAGTACAACTGAAACTAACAAGCATTAGTTATACTCGCAGTTAGCCCACTTTAATCACTTCCCTATATATCAGATACCTCCGTGTTCTCAGATTATACCTGTTGTATATCGGGCATGACTGTTTACAAAGTAGCTCTAGAGCTCGTTTTGTGATGAGAAGCATTTTACTTTGATATACAGAGGTAAAACAGATTATAACACGTATATATCAATCTAAATATATATATAGAGCGTTCCAATGTAAAAGTGATAAGAAGTTGGACTGCTAACATACCACAACAAAAGAATAATAATATACAAATTTACAAACTCGAATACTGTGTCCTAAAAAGGGTTATATATGACAAATTTTCTGTCTGAATTCTAACATTATTATTCTATTTTCAGCTTTTGCACTTCAGATTTCACATAGTGCAAGCGTAGTTATCGCATACATTTGTTAAACTCATAGGGTTTTCTTTTGGATCTTATCAAAATGACCTGTTTTACGAGCGTATAATTTTATTTTAAATTTCGCATTGCCTCCACGATATTTTCTCCTGACAGCAGACGAAGATATCTAGGTCTTAATTCATCGGATTGGAAATTTATCTTTTTTACCTATTTCTATTTTAAAGGAAAGCAAATAATGGAAAGAAATATCGCAGATTAGAAAAATCGATGCTAATGCTGTTATTATAAGAATGATAAGAATTGGAAATCATGCTCGAATACAAACTTCACGGAGATACAACATCACTGTAAGATATATGCCCTCCGTCCTTATGTTTAGCCTGATATACGATCCATAACCCCCCCATATATATATATATATATATATATATATATATATATATATATATATATATATGTATATGTATATATATATATATATTTGGAAAAACTGATAATTAGTAAAACCCGAAGCGAATGCTCAATACTATTGCAGAGCAAATATGTGTTTTATATTTTTATTAATGTTTTATCTGTTTGGTTACGTAAATTTCGGATGTTGGTCCGCGTTCACGATCTAACACCCTCGTCAGACCTTAAAAAATGGCTGGTTAGTATTAGGAAGAATTGTTTTTAGAAGAAATACGGGAAAAATAGAGGGGAAGAAAAAGTAAGGGTTGGAATAGGAGATAATAAGAGGAATGCGGGTAATGACAATAATTCAGTTTTTAAGGTTAAATATATTAGGGTTTATTGTGTGTGGGGGAAGCAGATTCAGGTAGGCTTGGGTGGAGATATGTGGATATAGGGAGGGAGAGGTGTAGAGAGGATGGTAAAGAGAAAAGAGAGAGGGTAATGTGATGAGGGGGAAATAGGAGTTTCAATTTTTTTTGTTTTAAAATTTTAACTACTTTTTTTCCTTGTTTCATAAGATATGTTTATTTGATGAGAGGGACAGAGATAGATGGGAGGAAAGGGAGAAAGAGGGAAAGGTTCAGTGTAGCTGTCATGTTTGGCAGTTACAATGTCTCATTTACGGTTTTCGTGGTCGCTGTTCATTTCATAGTTACTTCTATTTAAGCAGTTAAGAGTTAATACAGACGTTGCCGCACGCATACAAACGCATAATACATATACATAAATATTACACACAATTATGTACATATATAGGCACACACATATAAAAACAATGCCCGTGCAGACGTGCATGGATCTACATGCAGACATATACACCAATACACGCAACTCTCTTACACATATATATATAAGCGCATATATATGCATATATAAATACATGCTCACACATATATAAATATATACATTACATCCTTATACACATACGTGGATATACAGATCTCCAGTAAGAATTAGATGCACACAATAGACATTGGGATGTGTTGCTGTAGTTACAATTATTTCAGCTGGGATTATTTGTGTTCTCATCTTTGTTAAATATTTTTCTATTGTGTTTCATAATTATTTGTTCTAGGTTATCAGTGCAGCTGTAGCTAAGTTTTATTGTGTTTTATTAAATATTTTGTGTTGTGTGTGATTCGGTAGAAAGTATTGTTTATTAGTTGAAATAATTTTGTTTTGTTTGTTAGTTGAAATAATTGTTTGGTTTTACTTTATTTCAAGTAAAGAACATTAAAAACTATTTAATAAAACAGGAACTGAACTTTTATTGACTATGGTAACATTTATTTCTTGTATATTTATTCTTTCGAGTAGTCGTTTGTTGGCTTTTCTGCTAAACACTCTTACTAAATAATATCGATAAAAAAGAAACAAAAACAATTTTGAAAAATAATCAAGCTTTACTTACATTAATAAAATTATCCGAAACAGCAAAATGGGGAATTAAAAAAAGTACACATTTAATTAATTTAGTTTTTTAAAGCAAAGAATCGATATAAACATGAATAATAAGAAAATAGCATCCTTTTCAAGCAGAACAGCTTCGTTTTAGTTTTACAGTATCGAACGGTGTAGTATTGCGCCGTACGGTTCAGGAATGTGCAATTCTAATGTAAAAAAACATGCAGAAAGGGTTGTAATCAACTGAATTCCTTCTAGTACACTGACAAAAAAGAAGCTTAATCAGATATATAAATAAAAACAAAAAGGTTATGTAAATGTTTTTAAAAACACACATAATCACGTGATTTTTCCTTCTTTTGACACGATACAAGTAACGTTCTTATATTTATTATTTACCTATTTATCTATTTTCGAAAGAGTGCCACGTGCGAGTGAAGAAGGAAAAACAGAGTTATGCAAAATTTGTGTCGAGAATTGTCTAAAATCTCACTTTTTTTTTGGTTTAGACTATAAACAGAACGTGAATTAATGACAAGAATTTATTCGACACAATATGATACAACTAAAAAATAAATAAAAGCTAAATTGAATAAAGATTAAAGTTAATGTGCTTTTGTGGATCCTTAAACAATAAAAAAAAACTATGTTACATCATACATTCTATATTTAATTATTATTAATTTAATTATAAAATATTTCTTAAAACTTACGCAAATACATATGAAAAGTATTTTTAAAAGTGTGTGCCATAATTCCATGGAGTAAATGCACGAACGCAGACCGCACAATTTTATTATACAATCGCTATTTAATTAAAAAAATACTAATCAAATTAGTCTTATGTACATCAATATCAAAACCCCTTGTAATTTATCCCCAAACCTTTCGGGGCCAAGCGCGAACGCATACACCACACTTTTTTTATAAACGACCGTTCTTCCGGATCAAACATACCCGTTCCTGACGCTCGATATATCTTCAATCATTATAGGTAATCAGTTTATTTTAAAATAGTAAACCATATAGGAGTATATTCTTGACCAGACACATACACCCCCCCACACACGGTCAGCTTTACATTATATATATATATATATATATATATATATATATACATATATATATAAATATATATATATAGTTCACTCCGCATATATATCTAAATATATATATATATATATATATATATATATATATATATATATATATAATTATTTCCTATAATTATAAAATATCTACAGACAGTAGTCTCTCATCCTTTAAGGAATCAGCAATGTAGGGTGTATAGATAAACGATATATATATATATATATATATATATATATATATATATATATATATATGCATACACAACACACACCCACATATATATATACGTGTGTGTATGTGTGATATATATATGTATATATAGATATTTGCGTGCGTTTCTCTTTCTCTCTCTCTCTCTCTATATATATATATATATATGTATATATATATATATAGTCTTTGAAGTTTTTAACCTTTAAAACTATATAAAAAATATTTTTATCATTCGTTAGGAAACCCTCTATTCAATAAGTCATTTAATCACCTGACAGCACTGCATCAATTCGCTCTCGAATTTACTATAATACCAATAATTTTTTTTCAAGGGATCATCAGTTGTTTACCATGAAACACTGTTTCGGGGATTACAAAACAAAACAGTTTTGTACATCATGGCTCCCCAGCAGTGTTGATCAACCCCCACCACCCTTAATCTTAGGAAGACGACATGTTACAAACATTTGATCCAATTTCCTATACTTAACTGCAATTACTAACCTTTTCATCCTATAAAAAAATGAATTTCTTACCTGTGCGATTCAACAATTTCCACATTTAAAATGGATGCATTTTTTAATTTATCAGTCTTGTATTTATAAGATTAGGATTAATCCATTTAACTACTTATCACCCCCACTATGATTAGTATTTAGTATATTTACAT
>NC_136489.1:34320514-34350514 GCF_053919585.1 Euprymna scolopes
TCCAGCACTGAAAATTATCTCCCCAATGGCTTACTCCTGCCTATGTACCTGCCATTTGTCCAAGGCAGCATGCGCTCCGCAGATTCAACCAACATAAGTCCACCTCAAATAAACAGAAGTATATAGAAGCCAGAAATAATTGTAAGAGAGTGATAGAGGCAGCTGAGACAGATTACTCTGAAACCACCAGAAAACGCAGCGAAGCACATGAATTAGGAACCCGGGATTTTTGTAAAATATACAACAGCGTTGTAAATAATAGACAGTCACTATTCCCCCACTATCAAGCAATCATGAGTTTGCTTGCAGGGCAACTGACACGGCTAATCTGCTTGCCAGTCGGTTTGCCTCAAACACTACACTGAACCCGGTACACAACTCACTCCCTGATTTTCCTCTGCGAACAGACGCCACACTGAAAATCACCCCTTCTCAGGTGCATGCTATTATAAAAAACCTAGACACCTCAAAAGCATGGGGACCAGATCACACCCCGTCTGTGCTATTAAAAAAATTTCTGTCGGGGTAGCTCCAATTCCCTCCAAACTTTACATTTACTCCCTTAACGAATCTTCCTTTCCCGACTGCTGGAAAACCGCTTCTGTGCTTGCAGTCTTAAAGAATTCTGGTGAAAGAACTGACCAACTAAGTTATTGCCCCATTAGCCTCCTCCCGGTTTTCGCCAAAATATTTTAGTCCTTAGTTAACCAAGCCCTAGTCCAGCAGCTAACAGCTGCTAAACTCCTGACTGACAAACAATATGGATTCAGGCAAGCCCGTTCAACTGCAGATACCTTAACTGTAGTTTCTGAACGTATATACGGTTCATTGGACAAAACAGGGGAGGGTATAGCGGCTTTTGACAGGATATGGCACGATGGTCTTCTAAGGAAAATTAGATCATATGGAATCACTGGAAGAATTCATAATGTAATTAAATGCTTTTTAATTAAGAGAAAATCCAAATTGTCCTCGAGGGTCGTACATCTAAACAATATGACATAAATGCGGGAGTACCTCAGGGGTCCAACCCTGTGACCCCTATTATTCCTGATATTCATAAATGACCTCCCTGATAAACTTGTTTCGGAGATGAGTATATTTGCCGATGACACTACTCTCTATAACAGATATGAGGGGAAAACAAATGAACATATATCCAAGAAAATGGCAGAAACACTAGGAGATGACCTCCAATCTGTAGTGGAATGGGAACAAAAATGGTTGGTCACGTTCAATGCTGCTAAGACTTAGCTTGTTTCCTTCAATAACTACAAGAAACCTTCTCTACCACCAATAGCAATAGCGAAGAACCCATTGCCTTAAAGTACTTCGGTTAAACTCCTCGGTCTAACGTTTACAGGGAATATGAACTGCAATAGTACATTGAGAGCATTGCCTAGGCTGCTGCAAGGAAGGTTGGCTCCCTCTACCGTGCTAAAATACTACTTACGCATAACAGTATCCTGCACATCTATAAGGCCACCATTCGCCCATGTATGGAACACTGATGTCACATCTGGGCTGGTGCATCTTCTGCTTGTCTCTCGCTCCTTGACAGGGTTCAAAAGAGAGTCGCCAACCTGATAGGTCCTGAAATGTCATATAGGCTTCAGCCTCTGTCCCATCGACGAGATGTTGCACCCGTCTGCCTGTCCTACAAATACTTTAATGGTTAATGCTTTGCCGAACTGCAACACTTGTACCTCCCCGACGTAACTCTCCCCGACAAGGCCGACAAGCTACTAAGTCTCACCCTTCAAAGCAGAGATCCCTAGGTGCAAGAAAGCCTTTTACTCCAATAGTTTCTTCCCCAGAACTTCAGGTCTATGGAACCCCCTTCCGGTATTCTGCTTTCCCAACTGTACTGATATGCAGAAGTTCAAATGTAATGTGTACACACATCTTTCTTCTTATCTCGTTTCATAATGACCCAGCCAATTAAGTCAATGATCGAAACTCCCTGCTTCAAAGTGGCACTGCGCCTAGTTTCGCGTGAAAATTGAATAAAAAATAAATAAAAAGTTTTGTTTCGTATTTTTAAAGAAGTCTGTTTTGCATTTTGTTTTCGTTTATTCTATTAAACTTATTATAAACGATTATGGAACTTTATAAAATTAGACTATTTTGAATTACTTAAAGTCGAGAGAGAGAGATTAGTCGTTTACTTAAACTTGGCACGTGTTTTATTTAATCTCCAATAAATCCCCCTTGATTATAATCGTAATCTCCCGGCTTTAGCGTGATAAAAAAACAGTTGTCAAATAGAACTCATTTTGACAAAGGCAGCCGAATTAACTTAGATCATGAGAGCATATTTATATCGCAGATGCTACTGTAAATAAAACGTGTTGAAATGCCGTAAACCTGATTGTCACTAAATATCTATAATAAATTTCTTTGTATGAAAGGTTACAAGTAAAACACACTGAATACTTAACAATAGTGTGATTAACATAAAAAATATATCTATAACTCTTAGGATAAGTATTAAATTATGTTGGATATTATATTATGTTCAGTTACTACGAATGTAGAAAAAAGTGGTTTCATAATTGCATGCATATTTAATTATATTTTATAGGAAAAACAATAAATACTTGTGGGTGCCATATGTTTATTCTACCTTTTATCAGCATTGTTTATAAACAAATTTTAATACAGGCCACTAGTAACAACTAGGAAGCGAAATATAAGATAACTGCAAGAATTTTATATGAATATTCCTAAATATATTCATCGATTAGTTTAATGTCGTGCTGTCTCTATAATTTCTAACAATATTAATAATAATAAAGATAATCTACACACACCCACACCCACACACACACACACATATATATATATATATATATATATATATATATATGCACACGCACATATGCATATGCCTATATCTCTACCTATCTATCTCTCCCTCTCTCTCTCCCTCTGTATATATATATATATATATGTATACATATTAATATATGTATATATATATGTGTGTGTGTGTATTTACGTGTTTGTTTGAGAGAAAGGATCTGCGTATCAATTTTCTTGTCATATATATATGCATATATATATATATGTGTGTATATTGAAATACTAATATTATTTATTTTACATATATAAAATATCAGTAAATTAAATGCTAAAGCTATATGCAAAATATGTTTAATTGTTTTATAATATGCTGAGGTATACACTGATTTCTGTGTCGCATACATTATTTTAATAATCGTGTCCATACAACGATTGCGTTATTCCTCTTTCTTTTGTTATCTCCTATTCGCTTTCCCACCTATACCTAATTCTACTTTTTTGTTGTTTTAATGCATTAAATAACGGCAAAACGCCTGATGCAGATGTCATGTACAGCGCAGCGACAGCTGAGCTTCTTGATATTCTATAATACTCTCTATGTTTAGTATGCTATATGACCCCTATCTCTCTGTCTCTGTGTCTCTTCTGTCTCTGTCTGTCTCCCTGTTTCTCTGTGTCTCTGTCTCAATGTCTCTGTATCTGTGTCTCTGTCTCTGTTTCTGGCTCTCTGTTTGTATCTCTGTCTCTGCTTCTGTGTATGTCTGTCTGTCTCTGCCTATATATATATATATATATATATATATATATATATATATAGTTTCTTAAGAAGGTGGCATCAACGTATGTCCTATTTTTTAAACCGAAAACAAATACTATAATCTCAAGAAAACAGCTGGAGTAATAGTAATAGAACAAAGAAAGACATATTGATTTTATAAAGCATCGGTGATTTTCTTCCAATATAAAAAAAAATGAATTAAGAAAATGTCGAATGATAATGAAGTAAATAGTTACCATGTTTTTATAACATATCACCAGGAGAATGTAGGGTATTTACTTTACTACATTAGCTATACATATTCAAAATACTAATATCCGACTCGCAAAGTATCTACTCTTGGTAAGAGGTTGCAGAATATATGAAAGGGCATCATATATAAGGTAACAGATTTTTTTAATACATCAAAAAACAAAGAGCCGTTCCAAGAAATATCATCCCTTGCGAATACTTGGCTGTTATACACTTAGTGAAACGCTTTAGTAGTGAGATATCTACAACATGATTATAATGATTGAACCATTGTACCAGCTACATGAAAACGGATTTGATGTATGCATTTCGAATCAGTAGTTAAAATCAGGCTAAGAGCTTATCTTTATTTAGCTTCCTCCAGACAAGGGCCGTTTCTTTAAACTGTTACCAGATGAGTGTAACGTGGTTGATGAGAGAAAGAGTGGATCTTGGTTATAGATGTATAAAAATGAACAGGCTAACTTTACCCCTTTGTACACCACGTGCTGAAGATCATAAGATAACGTATCAGAGAGATATTTACCATTTCCTGCCTTTAAATTGCAGTCATTGATGGTGGTGTCCATAAATGTTTACGAATAATATGCGCATATGATTTGGGAAATCATTGATAAAGATAAGGAGGAGGTGTGTCCGTACGATTGAACTATTAGTGACGCAAGCATAAATAATATGAGATTTTGATTTCTACCCATCAACAATAACTCAATCAGAGGCAATTTTGGAGGCAATTGAGCATAATTCTGCAGCTATTTCGTAGCTGTATGTCTTGGATGTCTGTTATACGAGAAATAACACACTATTAAGGACTTTCCTATGTCACTTAGTAATTCCCCTAGAAACGAAGCCTCCACCACGGGATTTGCTATTCCTGTAAGATAATTCTGTTAGCGTATTAGCTATAGATATTGCAGAACTGAAACCATATAGCATGTCACTGAAAAAAAAAACTATTTTTCTGAGGTGGTAAACTTTCTCGGTCTAATACAGATTCTAGTAACTTACTCATGACGCATACGAAATTTATGGTATTTTACTGAGATGGAGACGCATTTATAATTACGAGGAAGAGTAAGGAAATACTCCAGGACATTGGGAAGCATTTTTCCTGCAGTCAGTGTAATTATCTAGGCTCGTTCTGGTTAAAGTTTCCTTAGGACTATAATTGGACTACTCATCGGAGCCAGTTGCTTAATTGATATTGAGATATTTGATTAGTTTGGCAACATAACGTACAATTATTTTGGATATCGTATAGCGTGTTTTCTCAACAAGGACGATATACGGGGAATGCGCGGCCTTTACTGCACAGTGTAGAATTTGCTGCAAAATTCTTAGTAAACTACTAATTAATCAAATTACTTTTAATAATAGCAAGGATATTGCAATGTTTATAAAAGATCTTCTTACTGGTGATGTTATGTTATTCTTTTATACTAATTATGCATGGATTATTAGGGTTTCAAAGGCTACGTGTGGTACGCGATGCTTTGAATCTAGGGCATATACGCAAATAACTTTATAAATCGTGACCCTGTTGTGATTTATATGGTGGTTACATATGAAGTGTTACATTACATTACCGCTAGACCATGATGATATTACGCGATTATCGTTATATTCGTGCAAATAAATAAAGTCTAGATGTTTACCAGATTGCTTTTTAGAATGGCTCGTGATTTCCGTTATATGCATATGTCCGTAAATCACAGGTTTAATTAGTTATGCACATTTTTTATTGAAATTTGCATCTTGCCGAACAAATTCTCTCAGGCTTAAAAGCAAAGGCTGGTAATGGAACATATTATGCAGCATTCTTGCTTGGTTATGAAAGAAGTGATTTCACATTAAAATTATTGAAAATTGGAAAATGCGTTCTTCAAAACTGTAGCAAGTGTCTTCAGCAATAATTTAAATTCTAATGCCAATTGCACTACCAATAACTCTTATGATACTAATAATAGTGTTACCAATACTACTAATCATTATATTACTACTATTAGTTCTCATAAAACTAACAATTACACTATAGTAACGACAAAGTGACTAGTAATACATCGAACCTATATAAATGCCGACCTCTAAAAGAACAGCAACATCAGCTAATCAAAGCTTTAAGCTTGTCAAAAAATTATTAATAAAATATTTTACTATTGGCTGATACATAAAAATAGGCGCGACGAGTCTATTCGAATGTAAAGTTTTTATACATTTATTTTTGTTTTATTTTACTTTATTTCATATAATATTTTTACGTATATAATTTTTGTTTCTCTCGTAATCATTAGATTTCTAAGCATTGCACAGATGATATAATTTATATTTAAAAAAAGCTAATTTAAACTGCTCTATGTGTTAATCAATTACTCTTGCTGCGTTTACTATGTCGAAAATCGTCCTAACGTTAAAGTTGTCCATATTTTTTATTGTTGCTTCTTTTATTTTCTTTCGTCTAAAGGACTTCGATTCAATTCGATTCCTGCTAAAACGGGTAAAACCCCTGCTATTTTGGAAATAAGATTTTTCTGACTCCGACCCCCTGCATATGTTCTACGCTTTTATATGTTGCCTCGTTTTAAAACTTTTGATCTTGCTTAAACAGTAACTTGTAGCGTTTATATACATTAATATTGTATTTTAACCTTAACACATCTCCACTCTTCAAATTCAAATTAATACACAAATTGAGAACATATTTTTGTTATACTAAATACACTTCTGAACAATAATAAAAGCGGATTTATCTTTCTTCGTTACCTGTTATAGGAAGATTATTTTCGTAATATATTTAATATTTAAACTTTATAAATGATCTTATAATATATGAATGTGTCTATATTTCTAGTTATACTTAATAAGAAATATTGAATGCAACAAAATATATATTTTCTCTTTCAGTAGTACTGGTAGTGAATTGTATAAGAATCATCGATATATCGCCACATTTATCTATATTGAATTATTATTCCTTATATCGTCTGAATTGTCAGATTTGGTGCACCAAATTTTATTTTCATTCCTAATATAAATTGAATCATACTTTAACATGTTACAGTATTCCTAAACTAACTGAACAATATTTTAACCATATACTATCTCCTCTCCCTTAAACCAAAGAATTACTAATGCAGTTGATTCCACTGCATAGATATTTACTTACACCTTTTTTTAGTCTCAATATAATACAAAACATGTAACTTTTCAATACATAGATAATCTTTAGTAACTCACCAAATAAATATCATTTAGGACGCAGCCACGAGGCAAAGTTTCTCGGTGTTGAAGCACCTTTGGTTCTTCTCAGGTCCTCGGTATAGAATATGGAAAACACTTAAGGTAAACGCGTGGTACTGACCTGATACTTGTTAGCGCAAATAACGATGAAAGGAGGCCTCTTGAGTCCTGGTCGTCGGCTTCCCTAGAGCTGGGGACACGAACTAATTACGCGTTTTGCAAACCTAAACTGCTTTAGGAGTTATACGCTCTGTTAATCGCCCAGCTTTCACACTCGTTATTTGCCTATTAGCCAGGCGGATATGTGCGATGACAGGGATTCGACAGAAATACTCTATGGTCGACCTTGTTTCCTGACTAGGGAGGCGAATGTCATTTTCTTCCCCCGCCACATCCCCATCACGCCCAAAAAGAAAACTTTTCGAGTAGCATGCATGCAATTGCAATTGGCGTGTCCTGATTTTCTTCCTGGCGGGTTAAGTGTACCAGTTTCACAGTTTCAGTCTGCTGTTTCCGACAAATAGTACATATGTTCTAACTCTTTAGTTGAGCGGCTGGTCCATTACCAGATGTATAATTACGTGATGGTTGTAGTGTCATGTCGCACACAAAAATTGCCCCTGAAGCCATTTCCGTTGGGGTTTCCCGAGGCAACAATCCGGTAAACGAATAAACGTCTAACGTCTTGTGTTGTATGTTTGGTAATCTGCACATCCACTGTGTTCAGCACCTCCCACTCCTAAACTTAAACATTAAAATCAAATAACACGTCAATTCAATCAAACACTAGGCGCAAACCAGGTGACAACTCAAACAAAACGATATGCATCCCCCCTTCAAACTATCAATAACGATTATCAGCGGGCTTACAATTAATTTGGTGAAGTTGAATCATTTTCCAAGCTAAGATGGCGAATATATTGGCTAACGTAAATTCTTCCACCACTATAACTACTTAACCGTGCCTGTTATCTCTCACTTTTCTGTAAAGACTCAGATAAACATAAGCACGGGCTTGGTATCTATATTCGAGAGACTATCTTTTTGACTAGAGAATCCTAACTAGAATCTCACAACCAGGTCTTTAAGTGATTTAGACTTTCCATGCAACATATTGTTAGCTACTGCGATTTTCTCTAATCTCTTTTTCGACCAAGTATTGTGCGCAAATCAACCAAGTCTCTGACAGCATAGATGCATCACTCTCCATTAATACTAGCGCGCAAGTAGATGTATTTAATAACGCTTATGTCCACCACAATAAATGACTTAATTTCTCTACTTACACAGACATACCTGGTAGCATACGACATAGTTTCTTTTTATATCATCTGCTATCACACTTACATTTGAAACAATTTAACTTGATAATCAAGATCAACAAGTCCCACTTTGTTATCTATTTATGATCAGTTTCCATGAATTGTATAATGAATGCCCATAGTAAACTCGTTTATGCAGATCACACTGCAATAACTGTAGGAATCGCCCTGAAGTTTCGATCAAAGCTGAAGATCTGTTGCTCGAAAGACACCATCTTATGAGAAAGCTGATTAGAGCGTCATCAGCTATCTCATCAGAGGGTCCTCATAAAAAATATCTCCCCTTTTCCTGCAGAACAGTGCGCAGCAATGACTACTAAATGGGTAAAAGCATCAATTAAAGCACATGTTTATACAATGTTTATTAAACCCTACTCTCCTGAATGGTTTACGTTAAGATTTGCAGCTGTCATTGCTCAGTGGCAGTATGCATACTACAAATTTATCCGACATAAGTCCAGTACAAACAGACAGAAGTTCATAGAAGCTTAAAGTACTTGAAATAAGGGAACAGTGCCAGGTAAGTGAGAATTCACCGAAATCCCAAGAAGATCCATTAAAGCGCAAAAATTTAGAACCCATGATTTTTGGAAAATATAAAGCGATATATTTAATAATTGGCAGTGAACAATTCCCCCACTATCCAACAATCATGAGGTTGTTTGAATGGGGACCGTTATGGTTAACATGATTGCTGGTCGGTTTTCCTCAAACACTATTTGCACCCAGCAAATCCCCTGATTACCATTTTCGGACATACACATCGAGTGCATGATATCATAAAAAACCTAAACATCTGAAAAGCATGTGGACCCGATTTCATCCGGGCAGTGCTGTTAAAAAAACTGTTCCCTTAGGTTTGTCCAGTGTTCTCCAAACTTTGCTGTAACGAATCATACTTTCCGGGTCGCTTGGAAACTGCTTCGGTGATAGCAATTTACAGGAATTCTGGCGATAGAAATTACCCATCAAATTTTAACCCAATGAAACTCCTCCCTACATTCGCCAAAATATGTATGTTCATAATAAATAAAGCTCTAGTTTGTCATCTTACAGACGTTAAACTTTTACCGACCAACAATATAGATTTAGGCAATCTCATTCTACTGCAGATATCATAACTGTAATCTCAGAATTATATCCCATACACTCGACTAAGCAAGGGAGGGTAGGTCAATAGCACCACATATATTTATGGCTATTGACCCAGTATTGCAAGATAGTCTTCTCAGGAAAATCAAATCATACCGTAATACTCGACGGATATCTAACTTAACAAATTCCTTCTTAAATAAGAGAAGTATTGATGTTGTCCTACACCGTCGAACATTCAAATAATATAGTACCTCAGAGGTCGATCCTTGGACCTTTCTTATTCCTTCTCTTCATCAATGTGAAATTTTCCTTGAGATCGGTATAGTTGCTGATGACACCACCTCTATATTATTCACCAGGGTAAAACGAATGTGCACATATCTGAGTTAATGGCAAAAAATCTAGAGGAAATCCTCCAATATATATAGAAATGAGGGGCAAAAATGGATTGTTACATTCAATGCTGCCAATACCTTGCGTATTTTCTTCAATAATTAAACCGCCTTAACCACCGATATCTACGGCTAAGAATACATTACCCGAAAGTACTTTCTTCAAACTGCTCGGTGTAACGTTCACAGGAAACATGAGTAGGAAAAATACATTGAAACAATTGCTAAGGCTTCAGCGAAGAATGTGGGTTCTCTCGTCAGTGCTAGAAAGTTACTTACGCCTGAAAGTAGCATGTACTTCTTCTAGGATACTATTTGCCATACATGGAGTATTGTTGTCACCCTATGCTGGTGCTGCTGCTAATAATAATACCTGGTTCCTTAACAGGAGCTAAGAGTGAGTCGCCAACCTCATAGGTCCTGAACTGTCATCTATTATTTAATTTTCTCCTATCGACGAAGGTTTTTATTCATCGGCCTCTTTTACAAGTACCTTAATGGTGGATTCTCCGAAAAAACACAAGCCCTTCTAATCCCTTGACGTAAATACGCCCAGCAAATTCGACCAGCAACACACTTTCACAGTAGAGATCCCTAGATGTTAGGAAGTTTCTATTCTAATAGCTTATACCCTAGAAATGCTAGACTTTGAAATTCTCTTCTTGGTTCCTGCTTCACCAACTCTACTGCCATGCAGAAGTGCATATGTAATTTAAACAGACATCTTGCTGCCCCACTTTCTTTCATAGTATCTCTGCAAATAATGCCCTTGATAGTAGCCCCCTATATCAAAGTAAATCGAATCTTTGTTTGTAGTGAGAATTTAATAATAACAAAGGTTAGTGAAATTGTTGGTAACTAACGTCCAACGTCATTTGCGAAAGGTATATGAAGAGTGTGAAATAACAGAAACCTGCCGATAATTTTTGTCATCCAGGCAAAAACGAAATCTCACCGGTTGTAATTATTGAGTACGTTCAGATGTGTGAATTATAAAAAAATCATGTCTTGCTACAACAATAAACGACTGTAAAGTGCCGTAGAGTCTTTATGAAATCGAGACAGTAAATCAACCTTAAAAAATCGATTAGAATTGGACGAACAATCTACAAAACACAGATTGATCATTTCTAGTTAATCTCCAACAGAAAAGAAAGCTATTTCTGTGTGTAAACTTTTAAAACTGTCGTTTGATAGACGCAACCTTACATTTAACAGTGTTCGAAAATAGTCAAGGAGTCTAATGTATCTTGTGAACTTGTTCTCACTCAAATTCTAGATCAGATTTTTAGAAATCCATCACACAATTATTGAGTATTTTAAAAGACAACAAATCAAACCTGATAAATAAATAATTTCAATATTTGATGTTAATTAATAGTAGTTCGTTTTTTTTAATTTACGTTTAAATATATGATTATGAAACGGGTCAAATTATACCTATATAATTTTGTATAAAACGTTAGTAAATGTGTATGTTCGGACGATGTAAAATTACGTAACATACGCATTAGTGTATAGTGTAATTAAAAATTTAATAAAAATAAACAAATTAATAACACGATATAACGTGTGCATAAAATTATTGACAGTATCCTTGCCCCACTATATCATCGTATTCACGTTTTAAAAATTCAAAACGCATAGGACAACTATATGGTAATAGCATTTACGCCCGGTGTTTCCCGGGTGTTTGGATGGGTATGTTGAACAAAAAAAAAGGGGTCAGTTGTTGTTGTTTTTTTATTTGACCGCTATTATAGCCTCTTAACACTAATTGTTTGGGGCTCAAATCAGGTTATTAAGTTAGCTCCATGTCCAAGAAACCTATACCTAAAATATCAAATGTTTAGACCAAAAATTAGCGAAGGAGTTTGGTAGATTTCTCAAAGGTCAAACGTTGAACGTTGGCCCTTTAACAGACAAATATCTGGCCGAAAACCGAACCCAAATATTGGTCCACATCTCAATACACTTTATATCAAATTTCGAGTCCGTAGACTTAAAATTGACAGTGTTATTGCGTAGGGAAATGTACACAGACACACAGCCACACAGGCACGTTCACTTTTATAGATAGACTAGCATTTCAGCCCGGCGTTTCCCGTGGGTTTGGATGTGTATGGTGAGCAAAAAAAAAGTGGTAGTAGGAAGGCAGGCTCGAACCGATACCGCAAAGTAGGAAAAGAACGGGGCAAAACCGAACGTTTCAGCCAAACCGGAAGCGATATTTTTTTTTTAAATAAGGCTAGAGAATCTCAAGGAGAGGATAACTTTCAAAAATATCGGCGAAAAAAGTGCCCCCCTGTAGAAGAGTGCCTAGTGTAAGGGGAATATACTAATGTTTTTAGCCAATTTTTCGATATTTGTCGTATAAAAGGTCGAACTTTAAAACAATACTTATCTTGGTAAAATATGTCGCTTCTATTGAAAGTTTAAGGCAGACATGCAAACAGACATACATGCATATATTTATATATTGGTAACTAAAAATATTCAACCCAAACAGATGAAAAAGATTGCCTTATCTCTGATTACCCTTTATGTAAAATTTAAAATACTTATACCAGAAATTTTCCGAGTAATTTGAAAGAGACCGCAGAGGTATTTTTTTAAATTTTACCCCTATTATGACCCCTTAAAATTAATTATTTTGTGCTCAAATCAAATTATTAAGTTAGATCCATGTCCAAGGAATCTATATCTAAAATTTCAAGTGTGTAGACCCAAAATTGTCGCAGGAGTTTGGTAGAGTTCTCAAAGGTCAAATTGTTGAACTTTGACCCGTTAATCGCAAAATTTATGGCCAAAAATCGATATTCGCAAATCTCTGTGCCCTGTATATCAAATTTCGAGTCTGTAGACTAAAAACTGAGAGAGTTATTGCGTAGAGAAATGTACACAGACACAGACACAGACACATTCACTTTTATATATATATATATATATATATATATATATATATGTATATATATATAGATATATATATAGAGAGAGAGAGAGAGAGATTAAACAAAATGTATACGTATGCATAAATATATATGGAAACAATTTTGTGTTTAGTATAAACTTTTTACGCAAATATTATACAAGTATAAATCATATAGAATATCTGCATGACTATAACTACACGTAATAGTAAAGTAATGGTGATCACCCCATAAGAAAACCGAAAAACCTAATAGGAATTAATTAAAATGAATGTTTAAAATAATAGGCAAATTTGCTAGACATTTTGCACATGAATGCAATTGAACGATCCATATATACGATAATTGTTTTTTTTTCTTTTGAAATAAAGAGAACAGATGGGGTTTAATATGAATATCGATGTACACAAAAGAAAAAACTAATTCATAAGAGTATAGATGTGTAAAAGTTACTGCTGTTGATTGGTATATATTATTGTAATATCCCTCGTAACAAACCCTTGTGAGCATTGAGAATAAGGAGAAAATATTTGCCTTAACTTACTAAAGTAAGTTGAAAGTTTATTTTTATTTCTGATTACATGTGTAGCTCTTCCTTTCTGTATTAACCTTTTCCAAATTCGCTGCGATACTAATCAAAGTGTATAAGAAAAACATCATTTGTCTTACATTAGAAACATCTCTTGGACTTTTTAAATAAGTCTAATATGCAAAACATGTTTCATGTGACCAAAAGCCGAACTATTTTTCCTTTTAAAAGGCTACAAAAACATTAGTTCAACCGTATTGATTAATAATAATACAACGTTGTTTATTTGACAATTTGTCGAACTAGCACGCCTAGACCTCTTAATTCTATCTAAAGACTGACCATTCAAATGCCCACTATAATCGCCGTAAGAATTTTCCATTTAATACGCTCCCCTATTTTCGTGTACACATTTTACACAACACATTAGGTTTTGTGTGAGGCGACTCATCCTATGCTAATAATTTTATAAACACATTGGTAAATGTAAAGCCAAACAACACTGACATCCCATACTTGAAGTAAACTGACGTCTTACATGTAGAGATTATTTACTGACAGCATGGATATATCTGTCTTATAGCATATACCTGTCTTATAGCATAAATAAAATGTTAAGTAACTTGTATAATAAAATTAGCAGCAAGTTATTTCAGCTTTATAGTTTACACTTTTATGTTAAAGTTGGTTAGACTTTGAATCATTATTCTGAAGATATAAATGAACATGTATACCTTGTAAATGCAATTTACCTACAATAACCACAGCCATATACACACTGAAAACACACCACCCACAAACACACACCCACACGTACACACACACGCACACACACACACACACACACACACACACATATATATATATATATATATATATATATATATATATATGTTGTCTACCAATAATGTTTTGTTAAAATTCGATAATATTATTATACAGATAATGTCAATATCAAAGTAATGCACTTAAGAAATTAAGCTTTAATATTATCAGTGTTTTTTATAGTCGAGCATTCATATAATATTATTTTGCAAAAATCAAGACATTAAGATATAACATACGAACAGTATTTGGTTTATGTGATCATAGGTTGCAACTGTTTCGTAAGCCTTTGAACTAATTATATGATTTAAACATGTTCCTAAAATAGCTATTATCCAGCCCCGGACATACACTACTTTTATATATCAATATATTAATTATCCCTTATAAAAACCAACAAGTATTTAAGATAATCTATAATTTAAGAAAGTTGATTAGAATTGGAATATATTTTAAAATGTTAGACATATATTTTTCTAGAAATATTGCTATAAAAAAGAATTCAAATGTGATCGAGAACAGATTTATGATCCTGTGGAGAATACATGAGATTAACCGCAAAGGATAATTAGCACACCCACATGATTAACCGTAAAAGATAATTAGCACACCCACCCACACACACACACACACCCACACACACACACACACACACACATATATATATATATATATATATATATATATATATATATATATATATGTGTGTGTGTGTGTGGGGGGGTGTGTATATTGTCTTTGTGTTTATATAGACATATATGAATATATATATTTATATATATATATATATATATCTGTATGTGTGTATATATACATTTTTCTGTATATTTTTTGTTTTTAACGTTTTTCGTAATCCCGAAACACGATATAACTCTAGTCATTTCTTTGTTTTATGTTGCTATTACCTATTTTGTTAGAGTTTACACATTTATAATATAATTATATATTTAAATTACTGTTTTTGATAGATTTTTTTTTATTTTCAAGTATAAAATTTGTTTATATAGAATATATTCGTTAAATGTATGTGCTAATCTTTCTCTCAATTTCTTTCGATTCAATTAAACCAATATTGGTGCATAAAAGAAATGTTTGTTTAATCTTTAATCTATTTGCATTTTTTTATTATTAATGTAAAACTATATTGTGCTTTGATTCGAAATGGAATTGAGCAATATTAATCATTTTCCTTGCTCGTTGTTTCGATATTTATTTAAAAAGATTTAACCAGTGGCTATAGTTTATTTTCATTATAAATTCTAAAAAATATTACACAAAAACATAACAGGACGTAACGACATGTAGATTAATGTCGTACAAAATTTCATTTACATTTTAAAGCCATAAGAATCGCGGTCATAAAACGAATGATAAAATGTTTATTAAATAATGAGTTTTATGACGTATATGCGATCACTCTGAAGTTCTCTACGCGCGAAATTATTTTCTTTGAGTATTTCTTCTATATTAGCTCCGATAGAAGAGAGGGGGTTGATTAGTACCTTATTATGTTGCACTATACAATTGATAAAAATAGGAAAATTTTATAAACGAGATTATTTCGTGATAATTCTAAAAACTGACGTAAGCTGTATATAAGAGCACAATAATCTTATGTAACCACAGGATAACATATATACTATTAAAGTAATTACATTCATATTTACTAAAATAAATTCTTATTAACATAGCAAGCGGCCCTATTGCAAGTATTTAAAAATGGGAAACGGGAACAAAAAACAATGTATATATGTCTATAAATATATATAATGTATATATATATATATATATATATATATATATATATATATATATATATATATATACATAAATATATATATATATACATAAAAATATATATATACATACATACATATATATATATATATATATATATATATATATATATATATATATGACTTTGTGCGATGTACAAATGAGCAATATCAAATACAGTCATATATTAAAAAAAATAATATCAGATTAATATTTTCAAATACATACATACATGAACTTCGGTTAATTTATTTGATGCGGTAGCAAAATTTAATGTTACATGGTAACATCTGTAATATGATAGTAATGTTACATTGTAACATCTGTAATATGATATTATGAAAATATTTGGAAAAATTCAATTTGAATTTGTATTAAACATGTAAATAATTTGTCCAAGACTTTATACAATTTCTTTTATATGTAGTGGCCATTCTTTCAGTTTAGGAAAATATCAATATGAAAAAACTAAACAGCTGATATAGATAGAAGGCTGTCGTGTTCTTCTATATAAATTCTTTTCACTGTGCAGATAACTTGGCCTACGGCGTAATTCTTTCGTATTTCACTTTAAACATTTTCTTTTATTTATTTTTATTATTATGAAAGGAAAAAATGTTTTGGCATCGTAGTTAATACATTTACTAATATAAAATCAGAGAAAAGATATGTGTGAACTAGTATCACATGAGAAAACTTAAATTGTCGGCGTTGATTCTTCCTGCATTTTGCTAATATGGCAAATATATATGGAAATTAATTACTACTAAAACATCTAAATATATAATACTATTTTATGCATTATGATATCACAATTATCCTCTTAAGCTTAAGTCTGATATATTCAAAAGCAAAGTAGAACAATTAGTCCATTATTTACTTCGCGCTACGAATGAAATTTAAAAGGTAAACGATGCATCACATTATATGATGGGACTATGCCGGTTCATAAATAACAACAAATATATATTTATATGTTTGGAATATATCAGATAAAATATGTAGGAGATTTACCCTGATGTTAAAATATAACAGTGTAAAAAATTTAAATGAAATAATCAAAATATATGTTTGTTAAATGTTGTTCATCTGATGCATAAACTTTTTTACATGTATAATTTAAATAAAATTTCGATACTATTTCTCCGCTGCTCGGGCGTATATGATGTTATCAGGGACTCTAATATTCCTTAAATATATTCATAATTTTATCTATATTTTGAGAACAACGCGTCAAATATTACTTCTAAGTTATATATTCTTTCTGATTAATCAGCATAGATATAGGCGTACCCTATTTATAATGATAATAATCTGTAGCGTTAAATCGTATGGCAAGTTGATATAAATTATTCGTTAAGTCAATGGTTTTCCTTGTAAATTAATCGGATAACTTACAATTTGTAAACACTCCTAATGTGTCAGTCTTCTCATAGTCGCCAAACGAGACAGAAATAGTGAAACTTTGGTTAAACAATTCTACTATTATTGAAAATGTTGTTGTCAATTTAAATGTCGCTGTACCTAAACACATACAATACAATAACCCAAAAATATTGAAAAACGTAAAGTCAGATAACTTCCGAAGGTTATGTAACTTATGATACCAAGTGTGCGAATTATGTCTTCAAAATGATTGTGTATTACTTACCGGCCTACCATTTGCTGCTTTATACTAATATTCGAGGCTAGTCATAATTTTCAAACAATATTCTTAGATTAGAAACTGTAGATTAAAACACAATGTAATATATCTAAGTATGGAAATTTGCGGATTTTTCATTTGTTTATGAGATGCTTATGGCAATAGCAGTCTGCAAAAACGGGATGGGTGACAATGTCCAGCTAGCTGAACACAGAAATATATATATATATATATATATATATATATATATATATATATATATATATATATATATATATATTGATGGAATACTGTTACCATATCTGGGCAGGAGCTGCTAAAACAGCCTATCCTGCCTTGACAGAATACAAAATAGACTTAGTGGCTTAGTGGGGGATTCCCTTTTCTCTACCCTGCAACCTCTCTCTCACAGAAGAGATGTTGCGAGCCTATCCTTGTTTTATCGTTATTTCCATGACAGGTGCTCGTCTGAAGTAATCTCTAGCCCCCCTCGCCAATCTTTCACGAAAAACACCCGTCTAACTGAATACACTGTGAAACATTTCCCCCACTCTATATCTGTGCCTAAGTCAAAACGCGGATTCCATGAACAAAGCTTCTTTCTTAGAACTGCATGCCTGTGGAACTCTGTTCCGTCTGCCTGCTTCCCACCGGACAACAACGTGGATGCTTTCAAGTCCAATGTTCACAAATTCCTGGTGGACCGCCCCTTTAAGTAGACACTTCATCAGATCTCCACACTGAATTGGTGTACTTGCAATAACCCTTATACCTGAGTGGCTCACGGGCCTTGATAAGTGGTGATCACTGTGTAATATATATACATACACATATATATATATACATATATATATATATATATATATATATATATATATATATACACGATAACCTTTCTTTGCTTGGAAACGAAATCGATGAACTGAGTTTGTATTATGTAGTACAGCAAGGTGGTTACAACTCTTAAATTACTTGCACCGAAATACAGTACGTAAAGATAAACATATACAGACAGCAAATACAGTCAGGTAAATCTTATTTTGGACACAAGAACATTTTTTTTACAACAGGGTTCTTTAAAACGTTGAATATCTATTGCACTTTCCTGATTCCAGTGTCAACCCGGTAAGATTCACTTTTAATGTACATTATTATGTAATACTATCATATGATTTATACTTGCTTCGTTGATAAGTCAGTTTCCAAAGATCCAATAACAGTACAAGATTCTAATGCAGAACGTAAAATACAGATATTTGCTTGAACATCGAATTGCATAATAAGCTGACCCACATTGGTCTGCTTCCAGGCTAAGTATAAAAAGTTCGTATTCAATTCTATTATTGACAAATACCTATTGAGCCACCCTCTTATATAACTGCCACTTAAAAGGTTTTACCACACATGAGTATGTTCTATCACGATCTACGTAACACTTAATCCTTTTTAGTGAAGGGCGTCTGGTCTTTGATAACCGTCCACATAAAAAAGAGATCTCAGTGATATATTTGATGACCACGAGAAAATACTATTTAATAAAATTAATTTATATTTCTCGTAATTGCTCACAAGACAGAGAAGACACTTATGTTGTTGTCTTATTGGTCTGCATTAGCATCGACACATACATCGATATGGTTAAGGGTGAAATAAAACAGTTATAATTTTTGTCACATGGAGAAATTAAAACATGATCTTATTTAAATCAATATCATAATGGTATAGGCACGAAAGTGTAACAAAATAAAAGTGATTGCATGAACTACTATAAAAACATCCTTTAAGCCAATTGACATTGATGTGTTAAGAACAATGATGAAATATATTTTTTTCAAAATGATCGTTTTATATCTAACTCTTTCTTACCATATATATCATGTGTATAGATTTAACGAAGTGCAAGGACAAACTACGAAAAAGACGGTAGTCCGAACATCGTTACAAGTGTAGTCCTAGCTGGTCAGATCGAACATTCAGAAAGATCTTGCGACGCAGTAACAGTCGCATTTACGAAGACAGTGTTGATATAATGCTTAGTGCAGCAGTTTGACGATCTTCCGTCTCTTTTTCGCCCTTTGTAAAAAGATCATTTTACGTGGTTGTTTTCTCTATGTATACTTGCAAATAATAATGATGATAATAATAATAATAATAATAATAATAATAATAATAATAATAATAATAATAATAATAATAATAATAATAATAATAATAATCGAGGCTAAAGTTGTTTGTAGTTTTTGTATCAAATTAATTATTTGCAATAATAGGAAAAAAAACAATTATGTGCAGTTTGTCACAAGAGAAACAAAAGAATAAAATGACGATTATAAATTCTCTCTCTGGTTGTTCGACAGTATTTAAACGGATCTCTTTTTTACATCGGAGTCCTTGCTTAGCAGACAGTTTCTTTCGTATGAGAGTCTGAAACGGTGGACAGTGTACCTCCGAGTTCAACCGTGGCTACCGAGGCCAGTGAACCTTACAGCGTAACGCCATTGTAAGAGCGACATGTAGGTTAAACGTGTCTATCGCTCGCTGGTCAGAGATAAGCTGTCTATAGAATTTCGGCTTAGCGGAAAGCATTTCAGTTTGCTTTGTTAAACCATTGATAGTTCAATATGAATTTTCTGGAGTTGTTCTAATTTGTCGGGGAAAGTTCGCAAAAAGGTCCAAAAGTACATATATTTTTCTTATCTACAAAGTAGGAACACACTTCTATTTTGATAAATGCCATTAGAAAAAATAAGTTATTCCAACAAAATATAGCAAAGTAACTGGCTTTATGTTCATAAATTAAAGGTCTATTTAATTAGAACTGTATTCCAGTATTTTAATATCCTTTCATTATATGAATTAAAGAAAAAATACTATTTATTGATAATACAGTACATGTTATGTTGACTTTTTTAACTGTTTGTTTCTTCGCGGGTCAACAATGTCTATCAAGGGAGCTTCAAAGTAAATTTAGTTTACTTCTAGTATTTTAAATTTGTAAACCAATCCTTTTTACATGAACTTTTTTAAATGTGTTTCTTAATAATAAATACAACCTTTAATTGGGAATGTCAACGAATTATTAAGTTGCATGTATTTTTTGAAAGAGAGATAATGTATTGAAAATGAAAATATGGAACTCGTACTCGTTGGTAAAAATTGTCGACGTGAACACTTATGGAGACGTGTTAAAATGTGTGTTTGTTTGTGTGTTATAACATTTAAGCGTTCAATTTACGTTACTAAAAATATAATTGTCGAAAGTATACTGTATTCTATTGAAGAAATTTTCTCAAAATAAAAGTTAATATTCCACATGAACTAAAAACAATGTCAACATCAGTCAATAGAATATGAAAACGAAAAAAAGGGCATATAAAATAAGGTCTAACAAAACCCAAAGGAGGAAAAAAACAAATATTAAAGTAAATGTTACAAATACAAGATAAGTTTCCCTTATTTCAACCTAAGTATACTCTGTGTTTTAACTCATTTGTCATCTTTATTCAGAACAAATGTAGCGTCAAGGATATTGAATGGAAAACAAAAATGGCAATCTTCTTAAGTCACAGAGAGCAGCGAAAATCTCGGCAAAATCCAAAATTAAAGAAAATAATAGAAATACATCAAATAAATCGTACAAGAATATAATGCTCCATGTGTAAATATGTTTACCTACGCAAACAGAAATAATAATGTTTCACTCCCCGAATCACCTCACTCTGATTTAACATTGCAAATATTTATTTACTATCTTCTCTTAGATTTAAACATCATACCCTGTTTTCTAAAATTATTTTCTCGGCATGTGAACACCATTTGAGGGCCTGAAGATATAATAAAGGACAGGCAAATATTTGATAACAAAACAATTAGTACTATTACGGTGAAACAAAAAAATAATGTATTTGCAATGGCGCTATTCCGAAAATTCTTCCTAATTGTTCCTTGTATTCATCAAATATAACCACATCCAGACAGTCCCTAAACCATACGAGATTTCAGTCAGATTATTCTGCCATTAACAATGCAGCAGTAGAAAGTATATTTGATGCTTATAAAGGCACAATACATTCTACAACATAAAGGATTTATAAGCGGAGTAAAATTGTATTTATAGAAATTACTGGAGTATCATTAGACAGGAAGATATGTTGTATCATCAAATCTCAAGGTCCAAAGATCAGTATTTTACATACATGCATTCTTCAGTGATGTGGAAATGAAGACTATAGGGAAGTATAGAATTTCGAAACATGTAAGGTATAAAAATGCTCTACAGATTTTGATGAAGAACATGAGAAATATGAAGATAAAAGAACCCATTTTTTCATTAGTATAGGATAAATAATTTTCATACGTCAATACAATTTAACTAATACATGAAAAAATAAACATAATGCCTCTGAATAAGTTTAAATATTGGAATATAATTATGCTATTATCTTCCTTATAATATACATGCTTACATAGAGGGTACAGGCTATTAAGAGACAGAAATGTAATTCTGTTATGTTATTCAACGTATATTAATTCTGTAATTGAAAAATATGGAAGCAATTTTCTCCTGTATCTTCAAAATAAGTTCAAATTTCTTGTGCAGAAAGACATCGCGGAATTTTCCTGTTGATGAAATGCATCTGGAACTTCATCATAATTACAAACATTGCAATGTTGTATCTGTTGTGGTGGCACCCACTCATTAACATATGTGGATAACATTACACATAAATAGCAAGACTCGGTTAGTCTGAGTGTGGGTTAACCAGAAGCCACCGAAGACCGAGCCGAGAGCAGATATGCTCTCAAGCCAAGTATCCCTTACCTGACAACCATATGTAAATATACTGTAAATATACTTTTTCTAATACAGTTCTTATTGATCTACCTTTGTTTGGTGATGTTTCATTTGTATTGTCTTCTACGTTATTTGGTTCAACCTTCAAACATAACAGTTTTCGACGAAGATGAACGTCAACATAACAGTTGGCGACCAGGATGAACGTCAAATATAACAGTTTGACGAAGAAATGGAAAGAACTCACTTCAAAAAAATGTAAGCTCGATTAATAGTATTTTATTTACTAAAATAATAGTCGGGAAAAAAGACAAACCAAAACCGCTAATTGCAGTCTAAAGACAACAAAGAAAAAAAAACTCGAACTTTGCAAAAGCGACAATTTACGCCGTTTCTCTTGGAATCCATCTTGAAGAAAAAAACAATAAACTGTCAAAGTTAATTTTTGTTTTGTTGTAAAATGACAAACAGATTCGTATTACTAAATTACGAAGAGCAAACGCACAGGAAAGTAACATACGGAAAAAGTTCCCCAGTGGATTTCCTAATTGCTGTTCTCCGTTAGCAAAAAATCAACTAAAGACTTTTTAGTAAACCAATTTTTTTTCTCTCTTCGGTATTAAAAAATACAACAGTTAAACTAAATTCAAGGAAATATTTTTTGTTAAACGGAAGTTGTCACTGGATAACGGATATAAGACATTAAAACTCCACGTAAGCAAAACTAACAAAAACAAAAGAAATAATTAAATGTAATCTATACATTTTATTTTTTTCAATTGTGACTCGAGTTGAAAAATTTTTTTTTTGTGGAAAGAGTTGTACCTAAGTTCTGCTGTTACTTATTAGGAAGTGCCTTAAACGAAAAAGGTCAATCGTATTTGTGGGGTCAGTAAAAACCTCAGTTTTTGTGTTTTGGGGTTGGATGAGCTTGACTCGCTAGCGAAGTGAGGAAATATCTTTCGAGTTGCGATATTATTATTATTATTATTATTGAAAACAGGAACTCTGAACAATAGTTGTTGTAACACAAGCCATTGTATATTTGAGAATACGCTAAAAAATGGAACATTTATCTAGAATGTTAATGCAATTTGTGCAGACGCAACAAAAGGCTCAAGCCGAGCGAGATGAATGAAGAGATGGGAAATTATTGAAATGGCAACTTGAACACGAAGAAAGGCAAAATGAACATTTTCCTACAACAATGGAACTACTAAAGAATAATGGTGAAAATGCCGACATTACTAATTTCTCCCATACAACTATGTTAATAGTATGGACACATTTAATTATGTGCCGGAGGAAGAAAACATTTTGAAGCATACTATAAAAGATACGAGGATGTCTTCAACTGGACTACTAAAGTTGACCAAATAGCCAGAAAGTGAGTCTTTTACTCAGGAAGTTGGGTGTAGCAGAACACAGTAACTTCGTAAATTACATTATTACCTAAGAAAAAATAAGGAATTAGATTTCATGGTTGCTGTAAAATTACTAAAAGAATAATTTAATCGATTATATCTCTTTTTTCTAAGAGATGAGTGTGTATGAATCTAAGGAAGATGGACAACCAAGGTTATTTGACATACGCATCAGTTGTCAATAAAAAAAAACTGTGATCATTTTAAGCTAGCGGAAGTAACAGTAGACTATTTCAAATGCCTAGCCTTCGCACAAGGGTTAGTTTCCACAGAAAAATGCAGAAATACGCAGACGAGTGTTGTCTAAGCTGACATCTGAGCTAAATGTAACACTTCAGAAATTACCAGATGATTGTGAAAGGGTCATTACACTAAAAAAGGATTAAAAAAGATAGAAAAATCCGGAGTGGCATATGTAAGAAAGATTAGAAAACAATACACACCAACCAAGAACTATACAAATAAAATCAGTCCAAATGGAACGAGATATTCCAAATATAATAATTATAATTATAGTACAGAATATAACAAGACTCTCCATAGATATAACTGTAAGGGGTCCGCAGAAAGACATTGGGAATCAAATTGCCCTTATAAGAAGAAAAAAGGCTACATTTGCAAGAAAGTCGGGAACAAGAGCGATTGTTTCCGATATAAAGATTTCACCAGAAAGAGAGTACAGCAAACAAATTCAAATGAAAAATTAGACAAAAATCGGCGAAAATACATAAAGGTGGAAATATTTAAAACGCCAATAGGAGTACAACTGGATTCAGGATCCGATATCCTGTAATAAAGTTGAATACATGGAATAAGTTGGGTAAACGAACCATGATGAAAACAAGTAAATTAGCTCGGACGGTAACTGGTGGTTGGATAAAATTTTAAGGAGAAGCCATCCTTTCGATAAAATGAAAAGGTATTACGAAGAAATTAAAAATGTTCGTATTGAAAAATAGCGAACATCTGTTTGAAATGCATTTGATTGAGAAAGTTAGACTGTGGGATAAGCCACTCAATACATTCTGTAAAGAAATAGAATGCACTACTTCAACAACAGGAAATAGAAAAGAGGACTTTAAAGAATATTCCCTGAAGTATTCATGACTAAATAAGGTCGTTGCAATAAATTTAAGGCCTCGTTTGAACTTACAGGAAACACCAGCCCAATTTTAGCAAAAAGTGAAAGGTTCCGTTCGCTGTGTTGGAAAATATTAATAAAAAATTAGACAAATTGGAGCAGACAGGAATACTATCAAAATAGAGCACAGCGACTGGGCAGCCCCAATAGTATATGTGAAGAAAAAGAATAATGAAATAAGAGTGTGCGCAGACTTTTCGACAGGTCTAACCTCCATATTACAAGATTACCATTACCCTCTGCCAAGCCCAGAGGAAATGTTCACAAAGTTAAATGGTGGTAATATCTTCTCCAAGATAGGCTTGAGCGACGCGTATTTACTAATACTGGTCGAGGATAATTGCTCAAAAATACAATGCATCAACACGCATAAGGGATTGTACAAATACAACCGGTTGCCCTTTGGCATCAACGTAGCGCCTGCCATCTTTCAGCAAGCGATGGCCACCATGCTAAGTGGTATTGAGTGCGCATGTGCATACCTGGACGACATTGTTATCACGAGCAAATCCCTAGAAGAACATGAGGAGCATTTAAAACAAGTATTCACACGAATACAAGAATTCCGGGTTAAAGTAAAAGAAAATAAATGCGACTTTTGTATGAGCGAAATTAAGTATCTTGGGCATATAATAAATAAACATAGGAGACGTCCAGACCCAGAAAGATCTACGGCAATAAAAAAAAACATGCCAGCACCTAATAACGTAACAACCTTGCAACGTTTCTTAGGACTCGCGAATTATTACCAATCTTTTATTGAAAGGACACATAATGTTCGAGCTCCCTTAAATGAGCTGCTAAAAAAGGACACACCTTCGAACTGGACACAAGAATGGCAAACCGCTTCGGAAAAAATAAAGAGCGCACTAACATCTGAATTATTTTTAACTCACTATGACACAAAATTAAATATAATCGTCGCTAGTGACGCTAGTTTCTACGGCATAGGAGCATGCATTAAACATATCATACCTAATGGATCTAGAAAGCCGATAGCTCACTCTTCGAGAAGGCGTATTCACACATTGAAAAAGAAGCGTTGAGTATAATCTTTGCAGTGACTAAGTTCCACCGATATTTATATGGTAGAAATTTTATACTTGAAACCGACCATAAACCATTTGTCACAATGTACGGATCAAAAAAAGGATTGCCTGTTCCATATGTAACGTTTTGTTATTATACAGTGAGAGAGTAGTAATACCCAACACGTGGCAGAAGAGGATTTTGAGAGACTTCCACATAGGACATCCGGGGATAAATCGAATGAAGTCTCTAATGAGAAGCTACGTATATTGGCGTAACATGGGCATCGACATAGCTACAACAATAAATAAATGTAAATGAGCCCAGTTAGCAGCAAAATCCTCACCTATACTACCTTGGCCGAAAACCGACCGTCCATGGTTGAGAATCCACATTGACTTCGCTTGTCCAGTAGGAGAAGATTACTACTTAATTGTAGTAGGTAGTTACACAAAACGGCCTGAGGTAATGCGTTGCAGGATTCCAATAACGAACAACTCAATAGGTTCCTACACGAGTTATTTCTCCGATTTGGTGTACCGGACACATTGGTCACTGACAATGAAACTCAATTCACATCCACAGCCTTTAAGGGATTTTTGACACGTTCCAAGTAAAGCATATCACTACTCCTCCTTACCGTCGAAGGTCGAACGGCCTCGCGGAGAGGTTCATGGACACGATAAAACAAGCGTTGAAAAAATACATTGGGATACCAACGGAATACCAACGGAAAATCTTTGCAACAATTGTTTCAAATATATAGGATACCACCGCTCAGTAATACACCGTCAAACATATCACCAGCTGATTTTATGTTTGCCAGCAAGGTGAAATCGGCGTTTGATAAACTACTGCCAAGACAGGCAATTGCCCGAAACAGTACACACATGATAAGAAAGAAATATGACTCGGCAGATCGAGTATATTTCAAGTGCTACAGGAATAACACCTCTTACCGGGAATGTGAAGTAGTGGATAAACGCTTTGGTGATTGTACATACATGATAAAAGGTCCACAAAATATACATAAAAGGCACCTGAACCAAATCAAAAACGCCACATTCAAGGTGGTGATTATACAACAGCAATCGAAGAGGAGGAAACCCTTGACATCATATATGACTCCTTTAATTTGGAACCGCTTCAACATACACCTGACCCCGAAGATCAGGTAGAAAAGGAAGTTTAATGAACCATTCTTGTTAAATCCCAAGAGAAAAATATATTGAAATCTGTATGACTTCAAATCTTGGGATGAGGGTGTTGTGGTGGCACCCAGTCATATACATATGTGGATAATGTTACACATAAATAGCAAGACTTGGTTAGTCTGAGTTTGTCTTACCAGAAGCCACCGATTTTTAAATGAATATTCCTTTAAAGGATTTCTTACATTGGGCAAACATTTCTGTTTGCCCAACTTTGCGGAAATTGCAAATGATATATAGCTATTTTATATTTTGTGGGCAATAATTACTGTAAAAAACACGATATAAAGGTTGTCAGCCTCATAATAAATATGCTTACAAACTCAAATTACATGATGGAAATTACACAATTATCTCTATATTCTGTGACAGGTTATAAAATTGCAATAGCATTCCTAGACTGGTAAAAAATCGAACAACACATACACTGCTTTACACCATACCACTTATGAAATGTTAACATCGACTAAGCATTGCATAAAAGAAATGAATATACTATATATATATATATATATATATATATATATATATATATATATATATATATATATATACATACATACATACATACATATATATGTGTGTGTATATACATATGTTTAATATTATTATTATTATTATTATTATTAATAATAATAATATGTTTATACCTTGTATATTTAATCATATAACGTTAAAGCAAGGTTTAGCTAGTACGGCCAATTAGTGTGGATAATATAATATCTCTATACGTCAAGTGTTTGAATGTGAGAAACCCACTTAGAATATTTCCATTGTGAAAAATGAACCTGCCACTAAAAAAAAAACAACTATTGATTTAAATAATTTACAATAAGCTAACTGGAATGAAATGACAAAAGCGCAGCAGTTAGATATTTATATATTTAACATAACTGTAACAGAGGATGATATACATTAGTGTGAAGTTGTACTTAATCTTATTTACACTCGCCTTACTGTATGCATTGCGCCTAGTATTCTTAGGTGGACACATATGTACTGACCACTTTTACTTAACCGGGATTTAAAAGTAACCTGGTCCCCCTAAATATAACTGTCGTATAAAATGGTATATGTGAGGTAAATATACGTGTTTTGTTTGGAGTAGTGGTTGAAGCGACGACGAAACGTGATGTAGGTATACGGCGTAATATCTTACACACTATGTTTTTGTGGCAAACTGTCGAATTACAACTTACAATTCACGCTACAACGAAATACTTATTGATTTCTGTATAAGTCTAGTCGTCTGTCTCTCAATCAATTTAAATCCCGCCTATCATAACAACAACTGAAATGTAGAAAGCATGTCAGCCTGTCCTCTTGACTGTAATGAGATTACTCCAACAATATATGCTTAGAGTGTTATATAAAAGCAAGTTATCACCCGTGGCATGTTTTTTAATAAAAAAAATCAATTATATACTTAGTTGTGATACAGTTCTCCATTCCGTTAGATATATATTTGTAAGCAAGCTTATTTTTAGCAAGTCTATTCCAGGACACACCAGCTTGACTTTATTATTCGACTAGAAGGTAATATCCTAAGCCGTAAATGAAAATACGACGAGTGGAATTGTTTTAAGGTGATATACGTGTACCATCTTGCATTGCAGCTTGAGCTTTCAAATGTTCCGGAACTATAAACATACAATGCCATGGAAAGTTTAGGTTAATCCTGTCATGCAGTGCTAGGTTTCTATATATTTATGCATTGCAGGCAACAGAGTATTAATGTATAAAAATTTAATAGTTTCCCTTACTAAGAGTGTGTGAGTCTAGATGAATCAGAGCTTCAGCCGGTGGTCATGTGTCCAAACAAAATAATTCTGACATCATAAGGGATTATATTTTAAATTATATATATATATATATATATATATATATATATATATATATATATATATATATATATATATATATATCGACATTCCAATAGACACGCCACCTTTTATACCCAGTCAGATACTGTCCGCGAAGTCGGCTGGTATTATCAAAAGCAGATACAGGCTGAATGCAGTTCAATTGCTGAACACGACGATCTGTCTTTTCATTAACACACTTTGACGAAACCAGCTCTGTTTGTTTACACACATGTTATTGTTCGGATGACATCACTAGCATCCAATATTAGTTAGCGTAAATACCTTCAATTAGCTTTATGAAAACAGCGAAATTTAAGCAACATTGTTTTTCCCTATACAAAATTTTAATATCTTATATCCAAAATAGCTATAGGGCGAGCTTTAATAAAATATTTGTAAAATAATCCAAGAATTAAACGGCGACTTAATTTTGCTTAACTAGTATTTAATACATGTTGTTGCATTACGGCAATAATATTGAGTTTAGACGTTTCATAAGTTAGATTAAAAGTGTGTTCTTGTTATTAACATAAAACTTTTATTATATATCTATTTTGTAATTTGTTTTGGTTTTGCACTTTACATTACAAGTTACATAAACAAAGTTATTGTCTTTTTAATCAACAAAAATTCAATTTCATTAGCAAATATGTGATGCAATAATTAAGACAATATTATGGACTTTGATCTTATGTAAAAAAAAAACATTATTCTAGAGGATCATATAAAAAACATACGCGTTATTTATAATTAATCTAAGTTTTTAAGTGGTTGGAAGAATTGTTTTAGAAGAAACACGAGACAAAACAGAGGGGGTATGAGATAATAAGGGGGATGGAGACGGGTATGGACACTATTTCAGTTTTAAAGGTTAAATATATAGTATATAGTATTGTGTGTGGGTTGAGACATATGGACATATATAGGGGGTTGAGAGAGGATCGTACAT
>NC_136489.1:34355514-34398014 GCF_053919585.1 Euprymna scolopes
TAAAAATTTCTTGTTTTATCTGCTTTTACAAAGATTTTATTAGAGTTGTTTATGTTTCTAACGATTTTGTGTAGTTTCCGTTGGAAATTGTTAGGTTGATTGTGGAATTCTAGGTTTTTAATTACGTTTAAAAGGTCATTTTCAAAGTGTATCAAAAGGTCTACTGTTTTCACATTTTTAAGGGTTTTAAAACCATAGGATTCTTTTTTTGTTTACGTTTTCATTTTTAAGGAAGAAATTTGCTCGCCATCGCATTCGGCGTATTAGTTCATCTGTTTTTTGGATTAATTTAATAATATAGGTATGCTTGCTGGGTGTGGGGATGTTTTTTAGCGATTTTTCGAAATTAACTCTTTCCATATCTATTTTTAATGTGGTGAAATGAATTTTTCTGATAGTGCTCGACTGTTTTAAGAGCTAAGTATAACTACTTCATTTATTCACATAAATTTAATATACGAAAGTATAGATTTATGCGTAAACTTTAATTATTTACTTCAAAAGTGTTCAATACGTAGGTAGAGCTAGTTAGTAATTTATAAAATATATATGGCGATTAAGCTACACTGAATATTCTGCGTTTCATCCGACTATAGGATTCGTCAGGCTTATGCGCGAATTCTGCCGTTGCTTCTTGTTTTTATACATGTTGAGGATTTCTAGTTGGCCAATCAGCTTTCTAGTATCCACCGCGTTCCTTCCTATCAGCCAATGGGCATGCATTTTATCAAACAAAGCATCTGTTTTAGAACAAGGTTAGTGGTTTTAGGTGGCCGTTCTCCTTTTCTTTTTTATAAACATATATATATATATATATATATATATATATATATATATATACCTATGTGTACACAATAATGCACATATATATATTTATACATATATATACATATATATATATACATATATGTGTGTGATCGTTTATGTATATTCATGTTTATTTAATGTATTTATTTGTTTGTTTTCTATATGTTTATAAATTACTAACTAGCTCTACCTACATATTGAGCACTTTTGAAGTAAATACTTAAAGTTTACGCATAAATCTATACTTTCGTATATTAAATTTATGTGAATAAATTAAATAGTTTATATATATATATATATATATATATATATATATATATATATATATATATATATATATATATATATACATCCATTCAGATTGCAACATATGTACACCCATATGGATGTTGAAAGTTTTGTAGTACTTAGTAAGTGGGTCTGAGGTAGTGGGTAGACGAATGTGTAGAAGAGTAAGTGTAATTTAGTGTGCGGGGAGGGGGCAGTAAGGGGATTTGGTTGTGTTGATGTTACAGTGATTGTGTGCATGCTTCAGGGGGTCAAAAACGATGTTTTCTGACGGGGTTTTCAGAACGGTGTATAATTGCTAAGGACGTGGGATTTGTAATGCCGGCAGTTTATGGTGGTATTATGTTTTCTATTTAGTAATTCGTCTCCATCTTTAAAACTGAATATAAAATGTTTTCGTTTCGGTAGACGAGGCATGGGGTGTCTTAAGATTTACTAATTAGATTTTTAAGGGACCTCCTGCGTAATGGTTGGTGTGAGGTTATTTTGGATTAGATCAAGATATTGGGAGGTTAGAGAGGTTTTGCTTGGATGGTTGTATTTGTGAAGGAGCATTTATGTACGCTAAACCTATCTTTAAATGAGGTTCCTGCCAAGCTTCGATAGTATTTTTTGGCGTTTGGATTCTCTGTGGGTGCAATTGTGGTTTTATAGCCTACATCTGTTTGTAGGCATTGATGATTAAGTGGGCGTGGGGATTTGTTGGTGCTACTTTTATTTGTGTTTTTATCTTCGTTAAATATTTTCCTATTGTGTTTCATGGATATTTTTTTTAGGTTATCAGTACAGTTTTTTTTTCACTGAGATCACCACTTATCAAGGCCTGAAACCCACTCAGGGTTAAGGCTTATTGCAAGTACATTACGTTAGTGTGGAGATTTGATGAAGTGTTTACTTAAAGGGGGCGGTTCATTAGTAATTTGTTAACGTTGGAGTTGAAGACTTCCAAGTTGTAGTCCGATGGGAAGCAGACAGGCGGAACAGAGTCCAAGGCGTGTAGTTCTAAGTAAGAAGATTTGTTCATGAAATCCACGTTTTGATTTAAGCACAGATGAAGAGTGGGGGAAATCTTTCACTGTCGATTCAGCTAGACGGGTGTTTTTCGTGAAAGATTGGCGAGGGGGGACCAAAGATTGGAGTTAAGGCGATCCCCCGCCATGGAAATAACGATAAAACAATGATAGGCTCGACACGGCTCTTCTGTGGGTAACGCGTTTCAGAGTAGAGAAAAGGGCATCCCCCACTAAGCCACGAAGTCTATTTTGTACTCTGTCAAGGCAGGATAGGCTGTTTTTAGCAGCTCCTGCCCAGATATGGCAGCAATATTTCATACTTGGGCGTACTTGGCTTTTATATAGATAGATAATTGCATCAGTAGTGAGATATCTTCTGGAGCGGTAGAAGGATCCCACCATCTTTCCAGCGACCTTGGCAACCGACTTGATGTACGTGTTCCATTTCAGATCAAGAGTAAAGGTCACACCCAGAAGCTTGTAAAAAAACGGGGCCTCTCCCAGATGAGGGCCATCCATCACAATTTATGCAAGAAGGGGATCAGAGCGTTGATGATGTAAGAATATGAATTTGGTTTTGGATGCATTAAATGTAACCAGCCACGTCTTCCCCACTGAACCACGCGCTCGAGATCAGAGGAGAGAGAATCAGAGAGAAATCTGATGTGTTGCCGTAAATGGTCGTGTCATCAGCATAGATGTCAACGAATGATTTAAGTATGTGTTTAGGGAAGTCATTGATGTAGATCAGGAAGAGAGTTGGGCACAGGATGTACCCCTGAGGGACTCCAGCATTAATACTGCAGGCCTCCGATTTTTGTCCATCGACCACTACTTTTATGAGCCCATCGGAGAGAAATGATTTTATAATTGAGAAAACATTTCCAGTTATACCGTAGCTGGAAATCTTGTGAAGTAGACCCCTATGCCATACCTTGTCGAAGACCTTGGATATTTCAAGAGCAATTGGCCTAGAAAGGAAGCCTTTGTCAAGAGACTCACTAATCCTGTGAGATATAACCGTCAGTACATCCGCGGTAGATCTTGCAGAGCGGAAACCATACTGTGTGTTACTAAGAAGGTTATTTCTGCTGAGGTGTTTGACTATTTCTCTATTTAATATGGATTCCAGCAACTTACTCATAACACACAGGAGACTTGGGATGCCATCAGGGCTAGTTGCTTTACTGGAATCAAGGTTCTTGCTAGAGCTTAGCTTAATTGTGTTTTTAATTAATATGTTGTGTAGTGTGTGATTTGGTGGAAACAGGTTGTTTATTAGTTGAAGACATTTTTTCTCTAGTTTCGTTTTAACCATTTATTGAATTGGGAATTGAACCACGGTTTTTTTCGCCCTATGTTTCTTGTTTGGAGTATTAGATGGATTCGGCTCAATGTAATTAAAGACGGTGTTTGTGTTGGAACTTTCTTTAAGGGAATATTCATAAAATGTTTTATCTTTGTTGACTATTTCAAGTTTAGAGAAATTAGTACTTAGACTTTTCAATAGATGTAGGGTTTTTTATTAATTATATGTTTCGGGTGGATCGTTAATGAGTGTTTATAAAGTGCGTAAGTATTGTCTTAAGCGTAAGGTTCATATGTGTTATTTGAGAGGTTGAGATTTATATCGAGAAAGTTAACAATTTTTACGTTAGACGTTATGTCCAGTTTAAGACCTATTCTGTTCATTTCTTTAGTGAAGTTTTTTTTTCAATTTTTCGTATTTAGGGTCATTTGAATTTAAACTACGATAAGGATATCGTGTCTATATCGTCCTATGTTTTTGTTATCTGTAGTTTTTGTTAGATTATATAGAATGAAGTGGCCAGCTAGGTCGGTTGCTTCTGCGTAAATGTGGTCAAATGATCCGGGTTGGTTCTTCTTAGTTCATTGGGTGTCTTGACTGATTAGTACTGTTTTCCTAGATTTTTTTGATAATCTCCATTTCGGATGCTTGTAGGGCAGAGAGTAGTGAGGCAATGTCTAAGACCTCGTTAAACAGTTATTTTGATATTCAATGTACAACTAGATTATTGCGGCCTTCGTTCTGTTTTGGATAATATTGTACCATCTAATGGTGTCATTAGTTTTAATCCATTAGTTTAGTCTATATTTGGTTTTAATTTTTAAATCATTTTTTTTGTATTCTTTTACTTATTCTTCCTATTTCTGACTTCCTGATGTTTATAAGTCTCGTTTGAGGTCTTATTTCCAAGTTAGCTTTATAGTCTTTAAGTATAATGTATTCCTCCTTAATTGATAGTTTCCCTACTCTGTTGCTAATTTGGAGTGTGACAGTTATATTTTTGCTATATAAGTCCATGCCCTGTACTAGTTCTGTATTTGAGGTAGTTTTGTTTGTGGATTTTGTAGAAGTTTTGCGTCTTATCAACTTTGGCATACACTACTTTGGAAGTGTTAATGATTTATAAGTTTGTCTAGGTGATGTTGGAATGAGTTTTTTCTGTGGTGAAAGGATACTTTGTTCGTACGTTCCATAACGTTTGTCTCAAAATTGCGGAGTTTGTCGACAGTTGGTGCTGTATCTTGATTGAAGAATTCGTGGTAATCCGTTTCGTTCTGTTTTGTATTTTTCCTTTAAAAAATAAATATGTCTTCCATCGAATTCTTCTAATTATTTATTCCATTCTTAGGGTGGTGTTTAACAGGTAGTTTATTTTGCTTGTCAGTTGTACGTTCTTGAGGCACAAGTTGGAGCTCACCTTTTCCAAATTAGTAGGTAGAAATCCAAGTTTTTAGGATATAGTGTTCAACTGTGTGGGACAGATATATGGTAAAACTGGTAATTAGTAAAAGCCTGGAGAGAGTTCTCAATACGATTGAAGAGAAAATATGTGTTTTATTTTTTATTAGTGTTTTGACTGTTTGGTTACATATGTTTCGGATGTTGGACCATCTTTACGATATAACAGACTCGTCAGACCTAACAGAAATGGTATTTAGTATTTGGAAGAAGTATTTTAGAAGAAATGCGAGAAAGATCCTCTCGTTACCACTCCTCTCTTTTTTATTTACCATTATATCTTCACCTCCCTCTCCCTGTATCCATATACCTCCACCCACTCCTTCCTGAATCCACTACCCCCCACACACTATACAATCTTATATACTGTAACCTTAAAAACTGAAATATTGTCGATACCCGTCTCCTTCCCCCTTATTATCTCCTACCCCATTTGCTTGCAATAGTATATACTTCAGGTTCTTACTAATTACCAGTTTAACCAAATATATATATATATATATATATATATATATATAATGTGTGTGCAAAATAAAGACTTCAAGACAAGGTGTTGATGGCAACGAAAGTGTAATTAATTTATGTTACATTTGTTTCAATGTCCAGTTCGATAGTTTCAAGCGTTTTATCGTTTGAATTTTTTTTTTAAACCAGCATTTCTTAAGAATTTAGGAATAAACACACTTTTGGCAATGTAGCATTTGTTTGAATAGAAAAAAAAGAGGGGAGGGGATCGCTAACGGGAAAAAAACATGCGAGAAACATTTACCTTGGTTGTGGTTATGGAAAGCCCCATTTGAATGTAAATGTACCGCCTAATTTTCATATTCTTATTTAAGAACATAGTTATGTGAAGTTTCTACGATGAGCCCTAAGTCATTTAAAAAGAGATAAAAACATTTTTAAATATATCCAATTTGTTTGGTTCCTAAATACTTTTATTTACCGATGATTGTTTTTTTTGTATTTTTTTTAAATTTGGTATCTATATTTATATTATGTTCATAACAACCTATTAAGGATGCTACGGTTAGTTTTAGTTTCGTAGTAGGGGAAAATAATGTTTATAGATTATCGTTTTATTGGTACAAGGATATAAGACATTTCAGGTTTAGAATTTGATTGAATATGAGAATAAAGTAAAATGGGTGTATTAAATATATATAAACCTTGCAGCACATTTCGGGTGAAGTGTTCTAACCTATTTACTGTCTGAAAATTCATAGTTATTCTACTTGAAAATGTGTTTGTGTCGTTGGTTGGGGTGATTTGAAGGGAGATAACCCCATTAAGTTTTAGTACTGCTAGTTAATTCTGTTTTAAACTGGGTCGATGTATATATATATATATATATATATATATATATATATATATGTGTGTGTGTGTGTGTGCGTGTATGTGTGCGTATGCATATATGTATATATGTATATATAATCGAACTAACCCAATTAACTTACGATGTGCACAAGCTTCCACTAAATGATTACCGAATATTTTTTAATGATAATTGTTTGAGATATAATAAGACTAAGTGATATATGCATGCATAGTCTGTTTTCATTCACTTACTATTTTCAATTTGTGAACATCGAACATGTTATACTAAGTTAAATCTTTGTACATAATATCTATTAATCCACTGCCGTTTTATTTAGAAGTTTAATCTGAAATATTCGTCGTATATGCCTTATGAATATCTAATTCATGGGTTGTAGATTTAGTCGCTGCTTTTATACGACAATGCGTAGCTGTGTGGTATTATAATATGTCATAAATAGCTTTTTGCTCTTACTATGATCTGATTTTATACCAAAAGAAATATGTAATTAAAAAAACACACCTGGTAGTGTAAATCCGTCGCCTACTTCTCTTAGAGTTTATCTCACGTTTATTAGTTACATTTTGCCATAAATCCTTTCTTTCGCGTTTTATATTTTGGCAATTAGGCGGTACGAGCAGATAGACCACCAGAAAAGGTGTTTATAATTATGTCTGTCACTTTTATGAGCTTCCATTCTTGCCATTTTCTGTTGTAAGCGTTTTTTTTTGTTCGTTTTTTGCTTTTCTAACTAGAATCGCAAAAGTACTATGAGGGCATAAGGTTACATTAAAATTTAACCTCTAACGTAACAGCTAATATCTTCAAGAAAATCAATCAAATTTGTAGGAGTGTAACTTGGCACTGAAAAAATACGTTGAAATTTATGTTGTTTTTTTTAATTTTCATTTGCCCTTACATTTTAAACTTTCTGCTTATCTTCTACAAAATTTTTAACGTAAACTCAGTAAAAAAAAACGATTGTTTTCTAGAGAAATTTGTAAAATAAAAGAAGTCAATGAGTCATGCTAACTTGATCAATTTTTAACTACAGCCCGAATTCAACTTGACTACCCCATAATCTATATCCCTGAAATATCGCACGATTATGAAGCATTTTTTATATCCCTATATACCCACGGATTATTTTTCGATGTATAACAGAACATTACATTGACTCATTTGAACCATAACCTGACATAAACAGTTTTTTTTAATTCTCTATAACTGACCAGCTTAATTCCCACCACAGGCGTGCGAAATGAAACATAAATTATGCAGCATCTAGACTTTAACTAGCGATTCTAAACCTTTTGTGCTGATGACGAGAGGACTATCTCCTATATTTTTCACGGCTGTAATATATTAAAATAAGATGATGCATTTTACCAATACGTACGTTGCTCCGGTTCGTCTGTATCATGTTTATTCCATTTGTCAGATTGTAATTTGTTTCTAGTCAGGAGAACAAGGGGTTTATTAAGATGTATTATCTATCTCGCTATGAAAGGTTTTTTCAAATAGCCTATGTTCATTGCAAGTTATGCCATTTAAAATGGCACATACTATTTGTATTCCTTTGTTTTACTCTTCTGCAGCACTAACGCAGAAATACTGTAAAGAAAAAAAAGCATTCGAAATTACAATTTTCATAACAGAAAAATCTAATGATCGCCCTATCAATCTGCGCTGAAACTGCAAATATTTATGAAGAAATGTTTATTCAATTAACATTCAAAAACATAGAAACAACAATAAGTTTTAAATTCATCCTAGTTTAAATTAATTCACATAATATTATCATGGTTTCATTATTAAGACAATCTTCTCCGACACGCCTTATATGTATATCATTTTAATCTAAGTTATAATAGTTATTTAATTTCCATTGTCTTTCTAAAGTTCCCAAATTACATAAGTGCCTGCTGAGAATTATTGATTTTATATACTTAGTCTATTTAAACAATGATAACAATTGCAAGTAACAAGATAATAAACATGTAAAATATACAGGTTTACATTATTAACACACATTTTAATGTAAAAAATATAACATTTTTACGGGAAGCTGTAAACTATGTTTCTTGCAAAATTTCCTGGATCTTGGAACTACTACAAAAAGTAGCTCCGCCGAATGGATAGACCTGTCTCTCGTGTTCATCAACGAGAAAGTATGTATTCAATTTTCTAGGCCTTGCTTTTCTTCATGAAATAAACATACATTTAATGACCTTTATTATCGAATTTCAAAAAATTTAAAGTTTTAATGTGGACTCTTGCAACAATCTTTCCCAGTGAAGGGACTATTTTAATATAAACCCGAGATTTTTTTTTTTTTTTTTTAAGGTTCACCGAAACGAAAGCTTTCCCGGCTAATTTTACATATACTTCTAATATATCCTCACCGCTTATATTTTTTTAAAAATTTGTATCTGTGTTATATATATATATATATATATATATATATATATATATATATATTCTTTTATTTTACTTTTTTTTCATGGGACCACTCACCCCTATTTCCTGTTATTCCGACCCCTACTTGTCTGTATCCCTTTCTCTTACGCTTTAAGGATTCCAATAAAAACTATATAAGAAAACAATATTTTCTAAAAAAATATTTTTATATATTGTAATATCGACCGCAACTTTATTTATCATAGGCGAACATTGCATTTATAAGTACAGGTAATGTGTCATGTACTAATTAATTTATTATTGCCGCTGTTAATACATGGACTTCGCTGATTGTAACACATCTGCTAAAATCCCGCGTGTTAAAGCCTCTTATTTTGCTATAATCCCCTCCTTATTGTATCGTTTGAGTTTATTTGTTGATTCCGGAACAACATAGATACATGGTTTCGAGGCATAAAGTACAAAGTCGGTTTCAACACTCTAAATAATGATTAATAAGTATTAACAAGTTTCACCGTAAAAATAAGCATCTTTCTAAAAATGCATGCATTACAAAGTATCATGTATGTTTTTTTGATGTCAGATGAGCAATGTTTGTATCATATATGTAGTACAACTCTGTATATCTATAACAACCGTGTTCATGGAATTTATTGAACAAACCCTCCTATTATAATATGAGCAAGAGCAAAATGATAAACGACTGTTTAAGATTAAGTCTAATTTTTTATGGCATTTTCACCTCAAACAGTGCTTATTGCCAATTTGATGTAGGAGAGGCTACTTCTAGGGAGTTACATAATACTAGACCTTCTGCATGATAACTGAGTTGAGGAGCAGTTCTGATGAACAAACTATTAGAGTCGAAAAAGGTCTTATATTCTGCTTGTTGGGTTTTCTGCGTGTATTTACGCGGAGCAGACACCATCAAAATATTGGAAAACAGTCAGAGTGTATGCAACATTTCGTCGATAAGAAGCCGGTTTAATATTAGATAACAGGTAAGCACCTTTGAGAGAGTCGACTATCTATTAAGGCCTATACAGGAGTGAGAGAGAAGTAGAAATAGCACCAGACAAGATGTGACAACCATATTCCGTAAATTGGCGAATGGTGGATTTGTAGAGATGCATGATACGTTCAGACGTAAATTTCTAGCACAGTAGAGAGAGCCCACCTACTCCGTAGCAGTATTGGAAGTGCTCTCTATGTATCTGTTTTAACACATGTTACCTACGAACGTTAAGCCACTGAGTTTTAATAAAATTCTTTCGGGTAATGTATCGTTATCAATAGTTATTGATGGTTGAAAAGGTTTCTTTTAATGATTACGGGAAACGAGCTTAATCTTAGCATCATTAGATGTTACGATACATTCTGTTCCCCATTCCGCGAGAGACAGGAGGACTTTCTCTAGGTTTTCCGCTGTTGCCTTGGTTATGTATTCATTTACTTTCCCCTAGTGTCTATTACATAGCGTTATGTCGTCAGCAAATATACCCATCTCAGAGACCATTTTATTAGGGAGTTCATTTATGAATTTCGTGAATAATAAAGGTCCGAAATCGATCACTGAAGTAACCGTTATTTATACTCTATTGTTAAGATATGCAACCAATGGGGGGACCTACATTTTTCACTCATTTAAGAAAGATTTTTAAAACGTTGTCGTCCAATAATAACATAAAATCTTATGTTCGTGTCTTATCCTGCCAAAATCCTTAGATATATTTAGGGCTTCTTCGCTTTCCACTAATTTATCCAGTGCATGTTTTCTACGTTCAGATATTTGTGTGTGGGCATTTGCACTGGCATAAATCTATATTTCGGATAGAAGTTTAGCAACTATAAGGTAATTGATTATAGCTTGATAAAAATTATAGACACCCATATTTTGGCAAATAAGAGCGGACTTATGGGGTTATAATTTACTGAGTAACTTCTTTCGCCAACATTCTTGTGAAATAGTATTACAGAAGGTGTTTTATAAAAGTCAGGGAAAATCGTTATGGTATTTTTGGAAACTTTGGAGAGCATAGCAGCAATATCAGCGGAGCATTTTCTCTTAATAGTACAGCCCTGACGAGATAAGATCCTGATGGTTTAGATGGTTCTAGTTTTCTATATGATATTATGTAGATGGCTAGAAAAATTTCCGATTATCTAGTGTGGTTCACGTCTGCAAAGGGAAATAACGGTGAGAGTGGTTTCCTAGGGCCACGTTACAGTTTGAGGCAAACTGACAAGCACCATGTAAGCTTTCTCTATTGAAGTGAAAACAACCTCCTGATTGTAAAATAGTGGGGGGATTATTGATTGCCCATTATTTGTAGATTATCCATAAATCACTATTCCTTATTAATGCCCTTCAATTCGTTTTCTGTTGAGTTCGATATATTCTTTCTTAGCTGTTGCTTCTGCTTTCTTACAATTGCTTCTAGCTTCTATAAACATTTGTCTGTTTTACTGGACATGCCGGACAACTCTGCGGTGTGTATCTTGCCTCTGCCCAATGACAGCTGCGCAAGCAAAAATAAACCATTAGGGAGAGTTGTGTTTGCATTCCGTGCGGAGATATGTGCTTCAATTACAGCTTTGAGCAATTCAGTGAGCTCACTTGTGCGCAGTTCCGCAAAAAGGGAAATTATTTCTCCATGGCGCATCTCTGATGTGATATCTATATTAAGTAGAAACTATTTATTTCTTTGCTTTAGATGAACCAAATACAGCTTGTATTTTTGAAAATTAAAACCTGAAACTCATTTCGAATCGTATCTTAACTCTTCTACTATACTTTTCCAGTGTATTTTATAATCCACAATATATATTTAATCATCGCTGAACTCTAGATATAAAACTCAAATCAACTTAATACTCATTCATATACCCACCCGTGATTTTACTCCAAAATTTGAAATAACCACATTTTACAATCAAAGTCCTATCTTAAAAAATGTAATTCATAAGCAAACACATTAATCCTGACTACCCATGTGGGGCGTAAATATAGTTGGTATAAAAACTAACTGCGGCGAAAACCTCATCGTTCTTGTAGACCCATAGATTTGGCCTGGTCATCAATCTAGGAGAGGTAAAACTCCGACTGTAAACATATTAATGCATAATTGCCTTTTATGACGGGCACATTCCTTAAATGAACTTAGCCGATTACACACAGACACAGACACAGCCACACACCACAAACACACACACGCACTCACACACACCCACACACACACACACACATATATATATATATATATATATATATATATATATATATATAATGCAGAAAAGTTTTTTTTTTGCAAAGAAATATCGATATATAAACAATCAGACAATAACATGTCTACGATAACGTCATGGGAAGCAGGAAAATGTTGTGTTCCATAAAGTAACCAGGAGTTAAACACTTGAGAATCATATCTGTGACATGCCCTCGAATCTATGTTTGTAACATAAATCTATGTTTGTAACATAAATATATGTTTGTAGCATTGTTTTTAGTTGTGCTTAATTCAAGGCACCGCTTGGGTTGAGTTGCTGACTGGTTTATCCCCGTCGGTCATTAACGGAGAGAATTTGTTAGATAAGTCAGATGTATAGACTTGTCTACAACACAAGGCAATTATTATTGAAACTGGACAAAAATGTCCCTTCAACAAATCGTATTCTTAAAAAAAAAGATTGTATTATAATTTGGTGTCATTAATAGAGAAAAACCAGTCAGCCATTAAGATTCGATTTTAGTCTTACAGTTTCTTTGCTACTGACGGTTATTTTATATTTTTGCAATTGAGGACAATTTTATATTCAGTATTGCATGTTTTTTATTCCCTATATTGAGGGATATATTTTTCGTATTTCAGCGTCTAGTGAATTTTACTCCACGAGTAAAATTTTCAGTATAAATCAGCTCTATGGCTTCATGCAATTACAAGTAGACGACAAGGTGCATTGCCAGATTAAAACTAGCAATTTTGGTCTTAGTGAAATTACAAACATACCTTAAATAACATAAGTTAAGACTATGTTCATTCAGGTTATTCTGCTCTTATTTATAAACAATAATTAAGGTTTAATTTAAGCATAGAACAACGTATTGTGTATTTCAATCGAGTTTTCATTATATAATGAGTAATATTTTGTTCCTTCACAAAGAAAAGGTCGCCCTCTCACTTATTTATGAAAATGCAGATGAAAATTAGTGATAATCAGTAATCATTGATATTGGCAGGAAATGACTTTTACGTAGACGGATAAATACGAACTTGTTTATGTTAGACTTGGAAATACTCATTTATTGTAAGACAAAAAAAAAACCTCGTCTATTGTGTATCATGGATAAGAGTCTATATACTTCACTACTCAATGAATCTTTACAATACATTATCTAATATGACTTTTTCTTACATTTTATAATGATTAAGCATTAGATGATAGAAGGTATTATTTCCCACAAATTCAGAGTTAGCTAAACCAGAGAAAATTGATGAGTTATGGAATCTGCTGGGGTTCATTCCTAATAACTCAGACTGTTACTATATTCTACTATGTTGATTACGAAAAGACAATTATGACGTACGCAAAAGGAGCGGAGAAATAATCACAAGAGGATGCTCTCACGATTTGATTGAATTCGATGCCATTCTGTTCTACACGCCATAATAAACCATGTAGTTTTATCAGATATTGTATCCCAGTGTTTTGCAGTATAATATTAATATATTTATGACCATTATTCTTCCATAATGTGGCTATACACATCTAACTCTAGTCGCATGTACGCTATAACTCTCTGTTTAACGCTTTAAACATTGTGCGCCTCTCACGAGCGGCTGATCAAAATCTTAATTTTTATAAACTATTAATGTATGTATGAATTGATAATTGTGTTCTTAACCAATATGACGTTAAAATATGTCTTAGGCTAGAAAGCAGCCACTCACATAATGGGCCCTTTGTGCAATACATTTATTTTGCTACTAGTATTAAAACACTCGCATTTAATTCACTAACATTGTATTTAAAGTTTTTTTTTTCATACAAAGACAATTCATTAGGTTACTGTATTCTCAGTTTCTTGTCACGTTAATTTGTTGTTGACTCGGAAATATATAAGGGATTTCTTGTATATATATATATATATATATATATATATATATATATATATATTTATATATATATATATATATATATATATATATATATATATATATATATATATATATATATATATATATATATATATATATATTAATATACTAGACGCTCCATTTCATAAACTTGGCCATTTATTTGTTCTTCTGACTCGTGTTTCTTAATTAGATTCTGGGTCTTTCACGTGCATATCTAAGTTGACCTAATTATTAACACTAACTTTCGCGCTTTTTTTCTGGGTCAGTTTGACCTTGCTTTTCAAATTTAAACTTTCACCGTTTTTCTTTTTTTTTAACCTTAATTTACTTGATTTCTTTCAGCCTTGACAGACGTGTTTTAAATATTCTCTTCAGTGATTTTTCTTTTAATGCTTTGGAATTCATTCCATTTGCGATTTTTTCCAAGGAACTCTGCCTTTTGAATCATTTTGGACCATTTGGAACTTACCCATTGGATTGGAAATTTTTAATTCGACCGTTTTGGATTTTACCATTCTTGGATTTTTTACCCTTCACCGGACTATCCATTCATATGACACCTTTTTATCATTTTTCTTTTACCTCCTATTCCCCTTACCTCAACCTGTTTTAACCAAGTAAGATCTGTGACTTACTTGTAGTTTCATTAAATACTTTTACTAGCAAAATCCGATCCCGCATTTTGCTAATTCCTGCCCTCTGATGAGAAGGATAGTATTTCTTCGAAACTCCGCGGATTTAGGACTATCACCTTATCTTGTGCTTCCTTTTTAAAATTAAATATGTTTTTAACTCTTTTCAAGATGTCTTTTAACATGTTTTATTAAACATTTGTTAATATATATATATATATATATATATATATATATATATATATATATATATATATATAAATAAATTCTATCTGGTGGTGTGGCTATCGAATGTATATAATCTACATGTATTTATGAATGTGTCTATGATTCTGTAGTGTTCTGGTGTTTATACGATACGTGTCGTTATATGTACTGATAGAGTTCAAAAGACATATAATATTTATAACCAAAAGGGGCGGATAACACTTCTATTTTAGGAATTAATGATTGACCACTACGGAAAATGATTGATCTATCTTGGTTTTTTTTGACAGTCTTTGAAATGCATCAAGAAAAGCAAAATCCAAGAAACCACAAGTCTCGGTTCTATTTTCAGCAATATTGCACGTTAATATTTTACAACAGATTATCAACTTTTTCAGTATTATCCTGTTAATCTATTAAAACATGTTCACGCTGAGTTTGGAATTTAATTTTACCGTAGCAGAGCAACGACATTGTAAATGAAAACATTGTATCAACGATGTTGCCATGATCGCAGAACAAATTGTTGGATCATTTCAGAATATGAAAAAATACTCATGCTAGACGTATTTACTCCCTGCATAATCGCCATATACGCCCAGTACTCTAGATACATTTCGAACATATGTTTTTTTCGTCTTGAGAGATTAAAAAAACGGCTTTGGCACCGAGTATGATATGTTATTTTGCTCGTCCTTCCGGACTGTTTCTATCCTACAACTGCCAGTTTTTGTATTTCTAAACCTGCTTCACGATGTTCGTTTTCAAGTTAATTATACACGAGTTCTGGTTTGGCCGTCTTCTTTACTAATTCAATTTTTTACCATTACTAATTACTATGCTTATGTGTTACTTATCCACGAATGGCATGCATCTATTGATAACTATATCCCCTAAGAAATAATTAACCTTTCCTTTGTTAATCTCACACTGGGAACAATTTTTCCTCTTCTTGTGTAATATCCCAGGCGGTAAGTTGCACATAACAATTATATTTCTGAGTATTTAAAACGTATTAGGTGTTTATATTAAGACGTTTACATAACAAAAACATTAATCCTCCAAGAAACGTGTTAAAATGAGAATTTTTACACGTTATACATTATACTGTTTAACCAGCTACTCGAAGATACTTAAGAAGAACAGATTGGATTTAAAATTGGCGTGTCACCTAATCATAATGCTTACCTTGTCGATATGTACATTCAACATCTTGCTCTTGCATTATTGATTGCAATCATGTACTTTAGCTTATCTAAGTGTTTCCTCTAACAGTCTTAGGCGAGACTAATTAACTTACGCTAATGGATGAATAATCATAAATACACCTTGTTATATTACGACTGATAATTACATTAGAATAAAACTTCCACTTATACTACTAAGAATACGAAATTCTATAAGCTATATTCGATGGACCATTGCCCACAAATATAATGACAAACATGTCGGATTTGATTATCTGTAGTTCATTATTAGGGCTATGACAACAGTATATTTTATATTCATTGTTTGACTCTCGAGTATATATCTGATACAGTTAGATACAGGTAATAAACGCAGAACCACAACACTCTATATGAAATCATATGAGAGGTCAACAAAATAGACAGTAAAAACAATGAAAAGAACATACTGCCATATACATGATTAACAATTCTGATATGGCGATAACTAGTAAAACAATGCTATTAAACCAGACAATATCCGTTCTATAAACGAGTTATAATTTAACTTTTCGTTTTCCACGATTACCGATAGTCCTTGATTATTCAAATATAATTATAAATCTCACTATTTATGATAAAATATATTACATTTACGAGTGTTCAGAATCAGGAATGTATCGAATGTAATAGCATACTCTTCAATAAGAAAATAGTTTCTTATCTCTGCTCTCTATCATTTTACATATTGCCACACAAATTATGAGAACATTCTTATTATTAATTGCAGAAACAGTAACTTGCCTAGATAAAAAATGCACACGGATACAGCTGAACTACTCGTGTAAGTCCCGAATAAAGTATTTAAATTTTTAGCTGTTTTTTTATGTATATAATTTTAATGTAAAGCCAGAACCGTCTAGTTAGTGTCTTTGTTGTTTATAGGTAGTCAACACAAGCTCTGATTTAACAATATTAACATACAAAAACAAAAACAAAACAATAATACTATCATTTTTTTCTAAGGGAAGGGATGTTGAAATTAATATACGATTAAGTTTTCAGTTCACACGTACATTAATTTATAGAGAAGTCCTCTATTAAATAGAATTGTTTGCTTTTTGCGTGTCTATAAGACTGGACAATATATCCCTTTTCATCAGTGCAACTATTTAGGTCTTGAGTATGAGGTGTGTTATATAAGAATATAAAGATTTCTTCTTTCAATCGCGTTCGATCTCTCCTCACCTCTCTTTACTTATCAGTGCACCAGGATAAAGATAATGACCAATAAATATCAGGCAGCTATAATTTTTCCCACGAGTTTGCTTATTTCGAGGGAGTATATTACTTGCTTTCAGATGGGGTCCCGTCCGTAAGAAAGTCGCATATACCAACGCAAAAAAATTCAACAAGAGAAGAATGCTAGAATTATTGATCTTATTCTTGTATTATAATGATGGAATGATATTTTCATAATAGTGGCAAAGTTTTAAAATTAGCATAAGTTGAGAGTCAGGTAAATCGTAACAGGTGTTCAGAGGAACAGATATACAAAACGAAGGAGAGACTGCCGCAGTACAGATATCGGGAATATATTAAACATTCCATAAAATCGGTTAATTGCATACGAATGGCTATTTTGCCTAGAGACAAGCGCGGTAATTATTCATTCAAAATGGCTATTACTGCTTAACTTAAATCACAACATCTAATGGGATTTTAGCCCGTTTTCGTTGTCTTACTATTAGGGCCGCCATCTATTATTCAGTCGGGGTTCAGAAGAATTATTGTCGCAATCGGACTTAAGCGAATTAGCATAATGTAATAAATGAATATATCATTAGATTAGATGGCGAGGAACAATACTGATTCCTTTTAAGCAATTATATCCAAAGGCTCGATAAACGCATAAATTTTCTGATAGCAATCGGAATCGTTTGAATTTAGTATAGTGACACTTTCTTTGCAATTGCATCAATATTATAATATCACAAATTTAATGGGCAAAATTAAAGAAACGAGTACCGCATGCGGAAAGTAAACGGTTAACGCTGGGTTATTATTTCGATAATTATATAACTTTTATTTTTACATGGGTAATACCACTTATCAAGGCCCAGAGGCCACTCAAGGATAAGGGTTAATAGGTATACATTAGTCATTGTGATTTTAGCATAGTAAACAGTGGGAATTTTGTAACTTGCATTACCTAGGGGGACGATTCAATGAGAACTTGTTCACATTGGACTTTTTTTTTTCATGGGTATCAACACATTACCAAGGCCAAGAGGCCACTCAAGGATAAGGGTTAAAGAGTGTACAGTAGAAATTGGACAATATAATAATCATTAGTAATGAAAATTTGGTAAATTTGATAACTTATATGGAACGGCTCATCAAGAACTTATTTACGTTAGACTTGAAGACAACCATATTGTAGTCAGCCGGAAAGCAGAAAAACGAAAGACAATTCAACAGGCGTGCAGTTCTAAGAAAGAAGCTTTGTTCATGGAATCTACGTTTAGGTTTAGGCACAAATAAAGAGTGGGGGGATTATTGATAGTGTTTACAGCTAGACGAGTGTTTCTTGTGAAAGTTTGGCGAGGGGGGACCATAGATTGAAGCTCAGTCGAACACTTTCCATGAAAATAACGATACATTAGAGACAAACTCGCAACATCTCTTCTGTGAGATAGAGGTTGCAAGGAAGAGAAAAGGACATCTCCTACGAGGCTACGAAATCTATCTTTAACTCTATCAAGGCAGGACAAGTCCTTTCTAGCAGCTCCTGCCCAGATGTGGCAACAGTATTCTATCTTTGGACGTACCTGGCTCTTATATAGATAGAGAATTGCATCAGCAGTGAGATATCTACTGGATCGATAGAAAGATCCCACCATTTTTCCAGCGGCCTTGGCAACAGATTTGATGTACGTGTTCCATTTAAGATCAGGAGTAATGGTCAAGCCCAGAAGCTTGTCAAAACTTGAGGCCTCCTGAAGGCGAGGGCCATTCCTTTCAATTGATGCCAGATGAGGATCAGAATGTTGATGATGTAAAGAGAGAAGCTTTGTTTTATATGCATTAAAAGTAACCAGCCACTCCTTTCCCCATTGTACTACATGCTCCAGATCAGAGGAGAGAGAATTGGAGAGAACTTGGTCGTTTACTGTCTTAGATGTGCTAACATAAATGGTAGTGTCGTCAGCATAAATGTCTACAAATGATGTAAGGATGTGATTTGGAAGATCATTAATGTAGATCAGGAAAAGAGTTGGGCCCAGGATGGACCCCTGAGGGACACCGGTATTAATACTGTGGGCTTCTGATTTTTGCCCCTCAACTACTACTCTTATGAACCTATCAGAAAGAAATAATTTAATAATTGAGAATACATTTCCAGCTATACCATAGCTAGAAATCTTATGAAGTAAACCTTTATGCCATACCCTATCAAAGGCCTTAGATATGTCAAGGGCAATTGCCCTAGAAAGGTTGCCTCCGTCGAGAGATTTGCTTCTACATAAATTATTACGTTTGGTGAATGAGAAGAAAACACATTAAATAGAACAAGTTATATATATATATATATATATATATATACACATATATATATACATACATATATATATATATATTGTTATTATTATTATTATTATTATTATAATTATTATTATTATTATTATTATTATTATTATTATTATTATTATTATGAGCGAGAGAAAGTAGCTTATTATTACTTCTGGCTCAATTCTATTGGGAATACTATTTTTATTTATTTATTTATTTATTTTGTAAATTCCTTCTTTACTTATTCTGAATATTTTAGATAAAGGGGAATTACTGGTATTGTTTTGATTATTGAGTCTTATATTCTCATCTTAGCAGTTATACATACACTGTTTGGGTTGATATATGCTCGAGCCCCCTACCTATGTATATTTGACACATTTTGGAAATAATTCTGCCGAGAGCGGAAATTAAACAAGGAAGTTATCTGAGTTCGTTCACGGTAAACAGGAAAGAAATAACAAAGCAAACTCGATGGAAGTGTCGGAGGATAACACCCCGCATATTTACAGTAATGCAAGAAAGGGAAATAATACACTGCAAATGAAACTGATTTTCAAGTCTTTTAGAATGTTACAAGACATGAGACCCAATATTTGGTTCTTCAATTTTTCATTTATTTATTTAAGGGTTTCCGCATAAAAAACATAAATAAATTCTAATTACCTTCTGATGTTTACGTATAAACAATCTCAGTCCCATTTATAGGATGTTCAATAGTGTCGTCACCATTTGCTCAGGTCTTACATTTACCGATATTTGTCGTTGTATTTAGCTTACGATGACATCTATAGTTTAACATCGGCGAATTTTTAAACGCCTCGCCCAACAAGTTCATTTCAAATACGATGTAACAAAGAGTCCATCCACCGGTGCATATCGTCTATTAATATTAATATAAAATGTGTTATGAAAATTATTTGTTTAAAATTATACTAATAATTTTTTTTTTATACTGATATGTGGAGAGAGAAATAAATATCTAACTGATAATATCATTTAAGGCATTTTCAGATATATGCGAGTAAATAGATTGTTTAATATACGTCCCAGGTTACAGTGCATAAAACATTTTTTTGTATTTTATTGGATACTAGCAAATGTATCCACCGTTGCGTCATTTGAAACCTACCGCTCCAAGTAAAAATCGTTTTTCAATTTATACCCTTAGCAGTTCTTTTTTTCCTTATTATTTGAAAAGTTTTCACGTGTCTTAATACCGTATATACAACATTACAAGACGGTAGATCTAAAGTTCCTTGAGTATATAGGTTGAACTTTGTCCCCCACACACGCACACCCACACACACATACAAACCCACACAGCTTCTCCCGTTTATAGATATATAGATGAAGACCGACCTACTTTTTTTCGATTTTGCTTTAGCACTACGTCTGTTCACATAAATCCAAACTATAAACGTTTATTAGAGTTTAAAATTAAAGGAAATATTTTTGACAATCCTAACATACACCTAACATTTCTATGCAGAACCTCGATTCTATTTTATGTGTATGCCTATATTATAATGATTACATGTTGCCATATCTCGGAAATAAACATTGAATCTTACATGAAATAATGCTCACAATTTATAATTTCAGTCTACAAGACGTTCTAATTTTCGCAATTCAAACTACATACCATTTATAAAAGTCTACTTTCTAGGAGGTGTCATATTTCTGAATTACGTTCAAATGCATTTATACACGCTACTTAACTGCATCGTTTTTTTCAATAGAATTTTTTGTAAATATAAGTAAATTCTCATTGTGACTCTATTTTTCTCCGTTATCTATAGGCCGGCATCATTTAACACGCGAATTAAAGGCAATTAAACGCCCGCAAATGTTAAAAGTATCAAAAATGAAATTTATTATATAATGAAGTAATTAAAAAGGAAAAAAACAGAAAAGGAAACTTGTCATACCATGCCAATCTGAATGTAAAGACATCTTTATAAACCTACAAATTAGTCAAATATTATAGACGTACAAAAACTAAAAATCTTGGTAAAAAAAATTGATGTAAGATTGAACAAATGTGTTAAAAATGGTAAGTGAGGAATGGTAGGAAAAGCAAATTAATGAATGAATGAGGACTAGTAAATGCATGCAGAACGTACATTTAAGCAAAGGCTATTGAATATGACGTAATATTCTCTGTATTCTGACATCGTTTCCGAGATTAAGATTGATCCCAAGAATGTTTTTATACAATGGCCCATCACTTGGATAAATGCCTATTATTTTTAAGATAACAATAACACAAAAATGATAATACATTTTTGCTTAATGCACCTTCTTCTAAAGAGTCTGAACAATATTGATGACAATTGGCAACACCAAGAAAACAACGTCGAGTTTTCCTGGTTAAAACTGTATTTTTTTAAAATTCACCTGCTTTATATAAGATGTTGATCACTCATAAAGTTATGAAATCGCCAGAAGAAATATCAGATCACTAATAAAGGCATATTCTTAGGCAAATGACATTCGCCTAGAAACGCTAAATTAAGTTCGAGGGGACCGTCCACTAAATTGTATTTCCAGTTTAAAGATCCTTACATTTTACTGGTTCACTAGTACATTACATTAACAGTTTCGTTTTAATCTATATATATATATATATATATATATATATATATATATATATATATATATTTATGATAATATATATATATCATAATATATTTATATCATAATATATATACATATATATATATATATATATATATATATATATATATATATTATGATATGACGGCATTGTTATGTTGAATTAAAGTAACTTGGTTTATGGAGAATAAAACTGGGCGTGATGAATAAATGACAGAAATAGCAATGAAAGTATTGATTCGGGTTACCTATGTCAGACATGGATTTAATGCATAGAGAAATTAACAGTCGATACAAGGCTAAGTCAACATAACATATATTAGTTGAATAGTGTCAAAATATCAAATAAGTACATGTAATGAAATGATCATGGTTATATATATATATATATATATGTGTGTGTGTGTGTGGAAATATATGTATATATGAATGTGTATATATATATATATATTAATATGTATCTATATCTATATTTATGTTATTTTTTTGTTTGTGCGATATGTTTTGTATGAATGCAATTATTTACGAAAGCGCATGGTTACCTAAATGCGAGTTGGGAATAATTGCCCCGTTAACCAATATGGTACTCCCACACATGTGGAGCGGTGTTATACAGGGTGTCCGTAAAATTACTATACAGTCTTACAAGTTACTATACAGACAGCCTGTAATATATTAACAATACAGTAAGATATTGTATTAAAATATTTATTTGTAACAAAAGAAATAAAAAGAAATAACACGCTTATGTTTATAAAAATCTCAGAAATTACACGTGCTGCATCCGAAAAGACCGTAACAATCAAGGAAAAGAATTTCTATGACAAATATTAAAATTGGAGGCATTCAGCTCCAAAACATTCTCGACAACGTGACACCACACTCTGACAAACTTTGGTGCACAAGTCACGATGAAGGTTGGTAAATGTATCAATAACAAATTCTAGAAGATCTTCAACACTTCTTGGCTTTCTCGAATACACAGAGTCTTTGATGACTCCGCAGACAAAGAAGTCCATTGGCGTTATGTCCGGAGATCGTGGAGGAAATTCAATTGGCCCTCGCCTGCCGATCAATGTATCAGGAAATGTCTCATCCAATAACAGTTCCGTCGAAGATCTGTGGATCCACAATTCCATCAGTCGATATTCCTATCCAGACAGTTATTCCAGGCTGGTTCAATTGGGACGTGATCGTAAAATGAGGATTTTTTGTCACTCCAATATACACAGTTGTGACGATTTACGTGTCCCGAAAGTTTGAATGTGGCTTCATCAGTCCACACAATCTCGTCCAAGAAAGTGAGATTCTCCTCACACATTCTGGTGATCTGTTCGCAAAACTGAGACGTGCGATCAGGATCATCCTCAAGAAGTCCGTGAATTAGTCGCGGAATGTATGGTCTCATGTGGAGTTTCGTGAGTATTTTATGTAGAGAGGTTCGTTTGATACCAATTTCTGCACAAGCACGGCTTCTACTATATGCCTCAGCAACTATAGCCAAATTTTGTTCAGTGCGCACACTTGGCTGAGCAGAACGCGGAGTATCGGTAACTGAGCCAGTATCATCAAATTTGTCTCGAAGTTTATAAATAGTCAAACGTGTTGGAGGATCTGTATTAAAATAATGATTCCAATAACGAATTACATCCTGTGCGATTTCTGTTTTCCAATATCGCTTAAAAATAAATTTGCCCTCTTCTAAAGTTAGCTTGCGTAGCATGCTTGATTAAATAAACCTGTAAAAATAAATATTAACTATTAATACAAATATTATACAATAAAACAATAAGACTGCATAGTAACTTTACGGACACCCTGTATATTGTTTTAAACATATAATATATATATATATATATATATATATATATATATATATATATATATATATATATTACATTATTCAGTGCATGTGAACAAAATTTTCATGCATCCCTACAATAAATTTACTGTTTATGTCTGAAAAAAATATTGTCAGTCGAAAACTTCTCCCTGTTGCGAGTTCCGGTAAATCATAAAAGTAGAAAAAGTAGGAGTAGACAAAATAGTTTTGGAGAATTTTACTAAAAACAAACTGTCTAGACATATGAGTGTTTGGAAGGGTACGCTAGGTTTATTCGTTCCGTTAAGATATATATGTCAAAACGCCCAGCTTGGTTATATGATTAAATTTACAAATTTAAGAACAAATATGCAATTGCAAGTGTGAGACAGAAAAGCTTGTTGGTATCGGTGCAATATCTCTATAAAGTAAGTTATATATGAATCACTTATTTTCCCCGTTTTTTTTTAATGATAATCTTGGATAAATCCATAGATACCGCCTAAGTCTGAAGTAGAAATACATATTTGATTTTAACATCCGTTTCAAACTTTTGTAAGAAGCCCAATATTTTCCGGTTCAGATAATAACATGTTCAGCTCTTCTAATATTATTTAGCACTTGTTCTCAGCATGAATAAAATAGCAACATCTCTAATATAAATAATAATGACATATATGAAAATTCCATTCTTTTACAATTTTTAAAAAAAAATATTTATAACAGTGTTATTAGATTCACTTTTACTATAAGTAGCTAATTACATGCAGTAAGTAATACATGCGTCTAACAAACACACCTTTTTTTCATATTTTTTAATATTATGCCGATTTTAAATAATACGTAAAAGTTAATTTCATGATTCATACATATTTATTTGTAAAATCATCAGACACCATGATAGCATGTTGTAGTCTCCCCATCCATAAAGGGCAGAGGTTTGGGGAATGTTACATTGTTTATAATTCATATGGAAAACTAGACAAAACACCGACTACGATTGAAATATTTTAGGACTGTAAAAAAAATGCCAAAAATTGACTCTAGATAATGGATGAATCTCTTGATGTGTCATTTAAGGATCAAATAACACACAGCTCAACAAACAATTAATGCAGTACACTTTCCAACAAGTTGTCAGTTGAGCAATATGATGAATAGTTGTTGATATTTTGAACGTACTAAATTTGCTGAAAAGTTGTTTATATATATATATATATATATATACATGTATATATATGTAAATATATAAAAAAAGTATATATATATGTATATATATATATATATATTTGCGTGTGTGTGTGTCGGCAAAATTAATATTGGAATGGTTATAACTTTGTTTCTATATGGCGACACTACAAAACGAAAGGTAGAATTCTATATTAAAAATCTAATATGTCTAAGGACTATATTTTCTTACCAATTAGATACCCTCAAATTTCCCTACTTTTTGATATAAAGTGTACGGGCAGGACGGTTTTAGTTGTGCAGCTTTCGTTGTCTCACATGCCACTGATTATATATATATATATATATATATATATATATATATATATATATATATATATATATATATATATATATGTATATATATATATATATATATATATTTATAGTTATACATATAGTTATATATATTGAGGTATATATATATTTATAGATATTGATGCTTATATATATATATATGTATATATATATATATATAATGGAGGTTTATATACATATATCTATATATCTATAAAAGTGAACGTGTTATTGTGTGTGTCAATTTTTAGTCAACAGACTCGAAATTTGATATACATGTACTGAGATTTGGGAACATCGATGTGATCGATCAGTTTTGGACCAGGAATTTTGCGATTAAGGCGTCAAAGTTCAACGATTTGACCTGTGAGAACTCTACAAAACTCCTCTGACAAATTCGGATGTACGCACTTGAAATTTAAGATATAGGTTCGATTGACATGGATATAACTTAATAACTTTAATTGAGTCCAAAACAATAAATTTTAAGGGGTCATAACAGGGGTCAAAGTGTTCAAATTTGACCTCTGCGGTCTCTTTCAAGTGACTCTAACAATTTCTGGTCTAAATATTGGAAATTGTACATAAAGCGTATTTAGAGATAGGGCAAGCTTTTTCATCAGTTTGGGTCGAAAATGTTTAGTTACCAATATATAAATGTATATATGTATGTATGCCTTAAACTTTCAATAGAACGAGAGATTTTACAAGATCAATATCCTTTTAAAGTTCGACCTTTCATACGACAAATATCGAAACTTGGCTAAAAACATGAATATCTTGCCCCTCAACTAGGAACTCTTCTGCAGGGGGGGAGGTAAGTTTTTTCACCGATATTTTTATAGTTATTCTCTCCTTTAGATTGTCTAGCCTTAATTTAAAAAAAAATGTCGCTTCCGATTTGGCGGTGGTCGTTTACAGCAGAAACGTTTTTCCCCGTTCTTTTCCTCCTTTGCGGTACCGGTTCGTGCATGTCTTCCTACTACCACTTTTTTTTGTTTGCTCAAAACACACATCCAAACAGCCGTTCACCGCGGGGCTGAAATGCTAGTATATATATATATATATATATATATATATATATATATATATATATATATATATATATATATATATATATATATATATATATATATACAAACGTATGCTCATAAACAGGTACATGTGCATATGAAGAGATACATATGTCTAGAGAGAATGGAGATATATACCGTGACAACGAAAAAGTGAAAATTATAGAATTATTTTCGTATTTGTCGTGTCAGTATGAACTAAATCACTTATGCAATCGTCCGATTTGCCTATAGCTATAGGTTAATAATATAATCCTTACTAAGCAGTACTACTTAGGAGGCTAAGAGGTCACGATTATACAAATGGCTAGAATCTCACCCACGGAAATAAACGTTTCTCTCACGGAACACAACGCCCCTGTAAACATTAACTCATTCTAAAGAACAACACCGTGTTTTACTCTTCGTGTAAATGATATCTATTTTTTTTACAGATTTCAATCATTTACACACATTTCATTGCTATATATTTCTCTTGTGTTTTGTTAGTGATAGATTGTGCGAATATGTACTTTACATAAAGCTCCATTCTTTTTATAGATTATATATTCATGTTTAAAGACATGTTTACTCGATAGGAGTCGTGTGAACAGAAAACTCTTGTATTAATTTAAACGCAAAATATTACACATCAACTGTTACGAGAGTGGTTCCAATAAAACGAAGCAGATTTTTTCTTCAGAATGTATTTTTCTACATAGTAACTATCGTTATACATGCACTTATTGGCCGAGGGATTATAATTGTACATAATCGTGCACAACTGAGTTTTATATATTATGGCCGATTAAAAAGACTATTATCTGTTTTTTTATACTCAATTATTGAATAGCTACGAATGCATAAATTGTACCATGAAAACGAATGAGACTTTAAAGTTTATTTTCCACAAAATCCAACGCACACACCCTCGACAGCAAGGTATAAGACTGCAACTTCATTAACGCATGAGTTTAGCTATCAATTTTATTTTTCAATAAATAGGTTGCGACTCGGGAGGAATATAAAAACGCACTACTTTTGAACGTTCCTGGTATATTTTTAATGAGTTTTAGTAATCAAATTATTATTTCTCTTGAGGCATTCGTTCTGTTTTACATAACTATTCTTATCTTATTTACATTCCATAAATGCTTATAAATGCCGAAGTTTTTATAGGATGAATTCACCTTTGATTCCTTATTCATCTAATTCGAAATTATTATGTTCTTGCAGTTTGTTCTTAGAGCGTTTATATTTACTGAAAAAGAGTTGCCGCACAGAAATCAGAACACAAACATGCGATGTTAGCTGAAGTTTGTGTGGTACGACGCGTTGAAATACTTTTTATAAGCATTACTAAAAATAATGAATCTCCTAAGCTGTCATTTAACATATATTCGTTTGTTCTTTAACTTTAATCAATGTCCACCTAATTTTTCCTGTGCTCTTTCTATAAATATGAAGATAGTGTTTTTATTAACCTGGTCCCGAATATTACTATCATTATTTATTCATGATCATAAATTATCACATTAAAAACATCGTTAAAAATGTGTTACATGAATTAACTACACGAGAAATCACGAAAACACATTTTCTTTGCTAAGCGTGTGTGAAATAATTCTGCTTAGAAGATAAAAAACTCAATTAACAAAGAAAACATATTACATTATCAATAAGCGTTTCAGAAATAGAATCAACGGAATAAAGAATAGTGATTTCTCCCCGGTTATTTTCCTGTAACCAGCATATATAATTAACAATATGTTTCTTGATACGACACAGGCATGTTCGAAAATGATGTTTCTGTTTTGAGTATAATTGAAAAATAATACGCATATGTTGCATTAAAACCTTTAATGTAAGCAATTGTAGAAAGATAATTTTATTAAATGAATAGTAAAACCTCTTTAAATACAATGAAACTTAAATATATTATCGAATAATATTTTCTGAGAGACCTTAAAGCTCTTTCCTGGTGTACCGAAATTGGGGTTCGACTATATGAATGGGTGTGATTGAAAAATTGTCATTTTTACCGATGAAAATAAAGTGTGGAAAGTATGGAAGTTTAGTTGTATCTACTGCAGTCCAGATAATGGGTGGGAATCTCTTCTTGTTTGTATATACCGGGATACCCCCCCAAAATAAACAACAAAAGCTAAATGGAGGTAATCTAGAACATATGCTGTAGAACGGAGACAAAAAGGCCAAAGCCCTAGTGTTTTGATTGATCAAATTTTCATTTCATTCGGACAAACCACTAGAAAACGGGGCCTAATTAGAGTGGGGCCCGTTTTTGGGTCACCCTGTGCGTGTATATATATATATATATATATATATATATATATATATATATATATATATATATATATATATATATATATATATATATGAACAAATGATTAATACACCATGTTAAAAAAACATCTCGAAAAAGAGTTAAATATATATTTAATTATAAAAAAGAAGCGCAAGATAAGGGGATAGTCCTTTATCGGCGGATTTTCGAAGAAATACTCTCCTTCTCATCAGAGGGCAGGAATTAGCAAAATGCGGGATCGGATTTTGCATGTAAATGTAATTAATGAAACCACAAGTAAATCTAAGATCTTACTCGGTTAAAAAATGGGTGAGGTATGGGGAATAGGCGGTAAAAGGATATATAAATATATATATATATATATATATATATATATATATATATATATATATAAAGACCCGGGCACCGCCGGGCTGAAATGCTAGTATATAGCATATATATATATATATATATATATATATATATATATATATATATATATATATGTGTGTGTGTGTGTGTGTATGTATGTATATATATATATATATCTGTGTATATATATATACATACATACACATTTATATATATTTATATACATATGCTATATAAACTTTAGTTAGCATCACTTGTCTGTGTTCTGCCACATATATGATATATATATATATATATATATATATACATATATATACAATATATATGCACATATATACACACATATATATACGGACACATATGTACATGTACATCAGTTTTAGGGATATTATGAATAAAGATCAGCTGTACTGTATTTGTTCACATAACACTTGAACTTCCTTTTATGTAGAAAGGTCCAAAGTCAAGCAGTTCTCGGGAAGAAACTATTAGCGTATAAGGCATCCTTACACCTAGGCGCCTCTGCTTTAGGAGGAGTAAGATTTATCTTCTTTTCGGGGTTGCTAGGAGTATTAACGTCGAGGTGATACAAGTATTGTAGTCAGTCAGGCCACTCATCCTGAAAATACATTATGAACAGGAAGTTAAATGCAACATTTCGTAAATGGGACAGAAGCTGAATCCTAGGTGATAATTCAGGAGGTTTTAGGTTGACGACTCTCTTTTGAACGTCGTTCAGGTGTGAGATACGTGTAGCAGATGCGCCAGCCCGGATGCCAAAACAGTACGCACTACGTGAGCGAATTGTAGCCTTATAAATGTAGATGATACATTCAGGCGCTAAGATGCTTTCTAGAAAAATAGAGACAGACCCCCATTTCTTCAGAACAGCTTTGGAAATACTCTTAATGTATCTGTTTCAACTCGTTCCATGTAAACGTTAGGCCGAAAAGTTCAATAGGGTGTACTTTCCGATTATGTGTTTTTGGGCATTGTTATTAGTTGGAGAGAAGGGTTCATGTAATTATGTAAGAATACAAGATAAATCTTGGCAGCATTGAATGTGACCATCCATTTTCCCCATTCCACTACAGATTGAAGATCTTCCTCTAGTGTTTCTGTCATACCGTAGATATGTGTTCATTTGTTTTCTCGGTGTGTCTGTTATAGAGTGGGGTGTCATTAGCAAATATATACACATCTGAAAGATAATTTTTCACGGGGTGGCGTAATTTTTGTATATTACGAATAATAAAGGTCCAAGGATAGACACCTGACGAGCTCCCTTATTGACATCATATTGTTTAGATGTACGACCATCGCGGACAACCTGAATTCTTCTCTCAATTAAGAAAGCTTTAATTGCGTTATGTATTCTTCCAGTGAGACCGCATGCTGTGATTTTCCTGAGAAGAGGACTGTGCAATACCTTGCCAAAAGCCTTGGATACGTCAAGGGTCACTGTACTACACGCGCCGCTTTGCCCATTGAGTAGTATATACGTTGAGAGAGTACATCTATGATATCTATTATGGAATACGTTACCTAAATCCATATTGATGATTGTGCAGGTGTTTAACAGCTGGAAGTTTATAATCTAGCGCTTGAATTATTATGGACTACAGTTTTTTTTGTTGGAAAAGCTGGAGGAGGCTAATGGGACGATAACGTAATGGTTCACTTGTTTTGCATACATCCTTGAAAACTGGAACAACGAAGGATGTTGTCCAGCAGTCAGGTAAGCAGGAGTCCTTAAGGCATTTGTTGTAAAATCTGAGGAGAACAGCAACGGAGATTTATTTTATAGCATAGGCGGGATGATATCAGGTCCATATACTTTCGAGGTGTCTAGGTTTTTATGTAACCATGCACCTGGGAAGCGGGGATTTTCAGATCATCTAGCGCGGCATCTACCCCCAAAGGAAAATCATGGAGAGAATGGCTCATTTGCCAGGCCCAATGTGGACCTTGAGGCAAACCGACTGGCAAGCATTGTTAGTCTTCTCGGTTGGCGTTCAAACAGCTTCATAATTGTGTGTGTGTCTGTGTGTGTCTGTGTGTCTGTGTGTGGCTGTGTCATCGGGTGCTTGTGTATATATGCGGAAAAAGAAAATTATAGTATTAAAAAAATATCAATATTTTGTTCCCATTTACAGGGGAATACTTTACGATGATAAAATTATAGAAGAAAGAATGTGTAAAACGATAAAGAAATGAAATATTTTCATGCTATTTTTCTTTAAAAATGACTTTTTAAACACAAACACACACGCACACACACTCTCACACATGCGCACACCCACACCCACACACAGACACAAACACACACACACACCCACACACGCATATATATATATATATATATAGATATATATATATATATATATATATATATATATATGGTGTTCAAAATTTACCGTTACGAGATTCTTTTATTTTCAATATCAATATTTAACAAATTATCTATATTTTTTATGGTTTTAGGTGTATAAATCTAAGCTATAACAAAAACTTTAATTTGGATAAGAATGTTACAGGATTTACAAAAAAGAACCACCATTGTAGAGTTATTCAAACCCGGGAATACAGCACCTGACATAGCAACAACCTTAAATATCAACGGAATGTTGATCTGGCGGACACTTAAATCTACTGGTGACATTGTTAATAAACCTGGTAAATTTCGGTCTCGTTCTGCCAGAACCCCAAAACTGGTAAAATCTACAAGAAGATGATAAAGTGTCTACTATTCTTCACACTGACCTCCAAACATCTGCGTACAAACACAAGAAGAAACAACTGTTATCTGCAAGTTCTATCGTGAACCGTGCGTAAAGACCTGAGCTAACCTTTTCTCGCATCACTGCTGGCACACTTCTAACTTGGTTTTCAGTGACGAAAAAAAAATTCGACGTCCAACAGCATATTAACATCCAAAATGATCGGATTTGGTCGCGTAAAAGTGGAGTCGAATTTCGTGTGGTTATTCAGACACAAGGCGCCGCGTCAGTTATGGTCTAGGCAGCGGTAACAGAAGCGAAAAGAAGTCCCCTCGTTTTTGTGAGTTATGGCATCAAATTGAACTGGGAAAATTATCACACATCCATCCTTGAGTGTGCATTGTTGCCCTGGGCGCAAAGGCATTTCAAAACAGGCGGTGGTCATTCCAGCAACACTCTCCACCTACTCATGGAGCGAAAAAGACACAGGCATGATGGAAAGAGAATGTGCCTGCATTCATCTAAATGGAAGAATGGCCTCCATCATCTCCAGACCTGAAGCTACTGGACTTTACAATCTGATCAATTTTGGAGACCAAAGTCTCAGTTACACACCCCACCAATTTGGACGCTCTGAAAAAGAAACTGACCAAGGAATGGGAGAAAATACCCGAACGAGCCATTCCAAATGTTTGCAGCAAGTTGTGGATGTTAATGGAGGTAAATATTGAGTAAAAAGTTTATATTTTCATTACCATATTATTATTTTATACATTTCAATTAATGTAAATAATCTTTTAAAATTATTTTTTTTAATACAAGTAAAAATCTTTTTAACGGTTATTATTGAACCCCCTGCATATATATATATATATATATATATATATATATATATATATATATATATATATACATATATATATATATATATGTATGTAATGGCTAAATATATATATATATATATATATATATATATATATGTAATATGCTTAATACAGAACAAAAAAGCATAATGAATTAAAAAAAAAAATGAAAATAATGGTTAGCTAACCAGGTTTCGTTCCTCACTTATCAAAGCTAAATCGAGGAAAATAGGATTTAAAACAAACAATTTTCGATTATCTTATAAATAACCATGCGTGTGCCACGTATTTAAGTGGTTACATGGTAACGATCCTTAATACATCGCATTCTCCTATCATTTAAAAATTTTAGAGACATTTTTTTATTAAGTCTTTGAGACCTTCTGTTTGCCAGCAAAAAGAAAATCTTTTAGGATTTAATTTAGTCCCTAAGTAATTTTCCCCCTGTTTATTCCTTTTTTTTTTTACCCCCGCCATATTCATGTGGTTTTGTTTGTTTTAAATCGTATTTTATTCAATTCAGCTTTGATAAGTGAGGAACTAAACCTGGTTAGGTAAACTTTATTTTCATATTTTATTTTTTTAATTTATCATGATTTTTCGTCTATATTAAACCATTATAAAATTATGTACCCCCGCACCCCGGAAAAATTGCATATATATATATATATATATATATATATATATATATATATATATATATATATATATATATATATAACAACATTTTACAACCCATATAAAATCCATTAGATTTCCTAATCATTTGTAGACAGTTTATCATGGTAAACTTCTGAGAACCTTCTAGAATGTTCAGGGATATGCAATAATGCTGTTCGACCGGATGTCACCCCATAATATACTCGTCCAGATCCTATATACTCATCTCCTTAGGCTGGGAAGAGGGAGGGAGATCGGAAGGGATATTTTACCTCGGGGAGTGAGATCTTACTGATATCTGAAACTAATACTATTCTATTTATCTTTCTCTATATCATTGTACTTTTCCTTATTACACATATAAATCATCTACTACGTGTTTTCCCGCATCATTTTTGTGGGCCCAACTGTATCCCACATCAAATAGACATCGAAGTAAGCTATTAGTAAAAATATTGAGTCATTCTCTATCTATTAATCGTATTGTAAGCAACCAGATCATGGGAAAAATAAACAGATTCGTCAAGAGCTCAGAAACGAATTGTAAGTTTTCATCAAAGTGGATTAGGATATAGAACTCTATTCAAACGGTTGGTGGTTCTATGGAATTCTGTTGGATTCACAATTCGGCAAAAGAAGTCTCACAAATCAACCCTCCCTTTGGCCAGATCAGGTCGTCTTCTGAAAAGTTATTAACAACTACGCTTATAACTTTTTCTAAAAATACTGTTGGAGAGATGTAGAAGGATTAGAAAACAGTGAAATTAAAGTTAGAAAGCACACAATCAGTAGAACCCTTCACATTTAAGATATATTCTCTAGATCAGCAAGGAAAACTCCTCTTCTTAAAAAAAAGCATGTTCGTGATACTTTTTAGTTTGCAAATAAGTATGCAAGCAAGCCTCTAGTGTTTTGGTATAACGTGTTTTTGTCAGATGAAACCTACATTGATTATTTGTCACTCCAAAAGTGTGGGGAAAAGTACTGAATACTAGTAAAAAACACAATTCCAACAGTAAAATTTGGAGGAGGATCCATTATGATCTGCGGTTGTTTTAGTGAAAGAGGTGTGGGAAAAATGGAAAAAATAAAACGAAAATTGAATGGAGCACTTTCTAGGAGTATCGTAATGACTTTGATTTATGATAAAAAGTGGTACCATTAAGAATCGTCACAAATCATTTCTTCATTTTCATATTTTAAACATTAAACTGCAGTGAGTTTTTTTTAGGTATAGATTATCAAAGCCAAATATCAGTTGATGTAATAAACGCAAACGCATACAGACGTAATTTAATTAACGACATTATCATTATTATTTTTTTTAAATATTTTTTTTCGACTTTATACACTGAGTACATTATTACCCTTAATCTATAATAATCAATAGAGGATGCTTCCATATTACGCAAGCTGCATGGATTAAAATATGTTGAAGCGCATTGTATGACTGGCCAACGCCGGGCTTCAACTAGTGCACACACTCACCCAGACCCCCCCACACACATATATATATATATATATATATATATATATATAGATGTTATCGATCTATATTATGATATGTTATCGAAGTATATTATCATTGCATATAATCGAGTACTTTTTTGCAATACGAAACTCAACCTAGTAACTTCCTTTCTTTTACTTAAATGTGTACTTATTTTTGTCTGTTAAGCAGTACCATTAGTTATAATTGAACAAGTAAATGCCATCTATTCCTGTGCTGGAAATAATACCTATTACATTTTTGCTCCTTGTGTAGTAAGTACCGTTGTGTTGTGTTCATTTTTTCTTTGTGTGGAACTCAGTCACATACTGTATACCAACGTCCTCCTTCGTTTACAATTAGTTGCCTATGTGAACGTATTCACCGTTAAGTTTAGGAACATTAGATGCATACATATTTAGATATGTATGGAGATCAATATATGCAACATGGCTTTTGAATTCTATCAGTTTTGACAATATTGGGCATACGCATTTTTTTATAATAATAAAAATGTATGCTATTTTAGTGATACCAATGTACGTATTTTATGTGATTCAAAAGAAAAGCCGACATCACGCAATATTACCTCCTACCACCTTCCTACTGTGTAACGGACAACCATTGTAATACATTATAACAATCTGAAATATAATTCTTTGTATCATATTTATCATCGTTATATTTTAAATCATAATTGCATCTGCTTTTCGGCTTAATGCTGTATTTTACATGAGCTATAATTTATATATACAGGGTTACCCAACAAAAAGCAAAAGCTAAATGGAGGTCATCTAGAACATATGGTATAGAACGGAGGTCAAATACGCTAGTGATTGATGGGATGTTTTGAATACAATAATTTAGTTATTAACAAATTTTCATTTCACTCGGACAAAACACTAAGAAACGGGACCTAATAAGAGTTGGCCCCTGTATATATATATATATATATATATATATATATATATATATATATATATATATATATATATATAAATATATATATGCACCTATATATATATATATATATATATATATATATATATATATATATATATATATGTTTAATACAGACCAATCAAAATGATGATTAAAAGATTAAGAAAATGAAAATAAAGGTTAGCTAAGCAGGTTTCGTGCCTCGCTCAATAGAGCGAAATCGAGGAACATATGATTTTTAAAAAGTCATGAAGATGGTGGGGAGGAAAAAATGCGAAAAATAAACGGGGGGAAAATTACATAGAAACTGAATTATGTCCTCAAGCATTTTCTTTTTTCCTTAATAAAAATAGTTAAATCATTTCTCTCCGATAGGCTTATAAGAGTAGTGGTAGATGGACAAAAATCGGAGGCCTCCAATATAAATGCTGGAGTCCCTCAGGGGTCAATCCTGGGCCCAACTCTCTTCCTGATCTACATCAATGACCTCCCTAAACACATACTTAAATCATTCGTTGACATCTATGCTGATGACACGACCATATACAGCAACACATCAAAGGCTGTAAATGACAAAGTTCTCTCTGATTCTCTCTCCTCTGATCTCGAGCGCGTGGTTCAGTGGAGGAAGATGTGGCTAGTTACCTTTAATGCATCCAAAACCAAACTCCTATCCTTACATCATCAACGCTCTGATCCCCATCTGGCATCAATTGTGATGGATGGATCTCGTCTGGGTGAGGCCCCGTGTTTTGACAAGCTTCTGGGTTTGACCTTTACTCCTGATCTGAAATGGAACACGTACATCAAGTCTGTTGCCAAGGTCGCTGGAAAGATGGTGGGATCCTTCCACCGCTCCAGAAGATATCTCACTACTGATGCAATTCTCTATCTATATAAAAGCCAAGTACGTCCAAGGATGGAATACTGTTGCCATATCTGGGCAGGAGCTGCCAAAAACAGCCTATCAATCCTTGACAGAGTACAAAATAGACTTCGTGGCTTAGTGGGGGATGCCCTTTTCTCTACCCTGCAACCCCTCTCTTACAGAAGAGACGTTGCGAGCCTGTCCTTGTTTTATCGTTATTTTCATGGCAGGTGCTCGTCTGAACTCCAATCCCTGGTCCCCCCTCGCCAATCTTTCACGAAAAACACCCGTCTAGCTGAATCCACTGTGAAAAATTTCCCCCACTCTATATATGTGCCTAAATCAAAACGCGGATTCCATGAACAAAGCTTCTTTCTTAGAACTGCACGCCTGTGGAACTCTGTTCCGTCTGCCTGTTTCCTTCCGGACTACAACTTGGATGTCTTCAAGTCTAATGTTAACAAATTCCTAATGAACCACCTCCTTAAGTAAACACTCCATCAAATCTCCACACTAACGTAATGTACTTGCAATAACCCTTATCCCTGAGTGGCTTCCGGGCCTTGATAAGTGGTAATCACTGTGTAAAAAAAAAATGTTAAATGAAAGTGTGAGTGCGACTTACTCCAGATTGTAAACATGCCAGCACTGAAAGTCATTGAACACGCATGGTTATTAATACTTATTATATTTGCACCCACCGTGTATATATATATATATATATATATATATATATATATATATATATATATATATATATATATACCTATATATATATGTATGTATATACATATATATGCATATATATGCATATATATATACCTATATATATGCATATATACATGTAATTATATATGCATATATATGCATATATATACATATATATGCATATATATATATATGTGTGTATGCATGTGCGTGTGTGTGTAAGTATACATATGCGGCAGTACAATGCTCTAATGATGTTCTATTTTTTAAAGAGCAAAAAAAAAAAAAACGGGCATTAGTATTACTTTAATCAGCCTCGTCACTCTCGCTCCCTTAGTTTGATGGGTGCCACAATATCCCAAACATTTTCTAGCGCACTGTTATAATTGATTGCAGATAAATGTAATATTAGCAAATGAAACCAGGCGTATTCAATCCAGCGAACAACAGAAGCACATTAAGATATTCTACTTGGCGTCTATAACGTAATATATATATATATATATATATATATATATATATATATATATATATATATATATATATATTGAAATGACAACATTTATTATTTTTCTTGGAAAATTAATATAGGTGTTTTCAAATATTTCGTTACGAGGACTTAAACGCTTATCGATGCCAAGATGCAACTGAAGGAAAAGGGGTAAATGAGTTCTAGGTTGTGAAAATGTATTAGTTAAGCGCCTGACTTAAAAAAGATCATGAACTGGAAGGGGATCACGTAAGAAAGAAAGCATGCTAAACGGGCAAGGCTCCTCACGCGGAAATCCTAGAAAAGTCTTTTCCAGCATATTATAACTTTATAGTAATATTATATATTTTTATTGGGAATATATAAGCATTACGTAAATCCCAGACAAGCAAAATATATCCGAAAATGTAAACAGTACTCTTTACCACAAGAAACAAAAAAAATATCGTTTTTCTCCTTTATTTCTATAGCTTAGTGTTTATTTTGTTTAGCACACTTATTATTTTTCTCATTAAAACCGTTAAAACATTAGGGAACTCAACAGTAATATACTTTATTTTTACATGCTTTATTCTCAATTAATTTTATACGTGTTTTCCGTTCGACAATCGAATAATTTTGACACGAAGAGCTATATATTTGCCCTTTATTATACAATTCGAATTTTTATGCCTAATTATTTTATGTAAAATAATATCACGAAAGCGGTAGCCCAATTAATCTTTATGGTACACCGCATATAATGCTATCGTTGATTCTTATCTCGTACAAGCCATGTTTGTTGGTTGTCAGTAGCGTTCCGGTGTATCTATTATTGATCATCATGAACTTCACATATTTGAATGAAATATGGAGGTCACATATTCGATATTATTGTCGAAAAGTGAATACACATTAATTTTACGACAAAATTCGTTGGCCTAATCCAAAATATTAGGCAGAAAATGTATAGTGCAAACTTGCATTAAAAAAAATCTTTGTAAAAAGAAGCTGTTCGAAATCTGTTACTTACATATATTAATCATAAAATCATACCTTGTATAAGGGGAATTCTAGCTTAATCCTTAATCTTACATTTTAAATATAATAGTCTAATTCCTTTTATCTGCAAGTTCTTGTGGGTTTCAACATTGATTTAGAAAATAATAATATTGTACGAAATATACACTTATATGTTTCCTATTTTCACTTGCTAACATATAAATGTTCATGAACATGAAATATATAATACACATTCGCACACATACATAGAATGCGTAGAGTGAGTACGAACACTAAAAAAGAGAGCCTGAAAAATGTATATAATACTTATAGATTATTACTTATATTTTCCCTCTCTGTCTACCCTAAAAGTACTTCGGTTAATCTCTATTTGAAACCTCTATGTTTTTCCACAACTCTTTCCCCCACCAAATCACATCTTCAAGTAACGTTTTCCTCTCTCTTGATTTCAAGCATTAAAAGTTATAATTCATTCAACTGGTAACATTCATTTTGTTCCTTACTTTATCTTCAAATACATAATAAAGTCTATATGCATTTTCAAACTATTCTCAGACAGAAAATTGTTTAATATCAATACTCTCTTGTAGTAATCTAATGTCTTCTTTTATCATAGTGTACATCAACCAACTCTGCGTTTCACCTTATCAAGAATATGCCATGTATAATATATACTTCTCTCTTATTATATACATATATTCTGTTAAGGATGGCGATCATTAACTCTTGAAAGAGTCAGGTAGTGTTTCTCTTAGATATAACTATATACTCAGTTTTCAGAGCTACCATCTGTAGGATATTGTTCACAATATATTAATATATACTTTGCAACTTACCAAATATTATATTGTATTAATACTACTATGGGACCTAAGCAATACTTATTCAAAAAGAAGGATAACATTTTTTTCGTGACACGATGCGTTATAAGCAAATGTAGTTCTATATTCGTATATTTGTGTACTGTTCAGCTAAAATGAGACAAAGTGAATAGTACACGGATTGTATAAAAAGCACAGCTAGAAGTAGTGTTACTTAAATAATAAAAACAAAATTAAATATACATCCACTGCACTTGAAAGCATCTCTACCCATGAATCTTGCATTTAATTTATACTTAAATTATAAATTTAATAAATACTCAATAAAATTCATGCTCAGTTATTCCCGAAAAAAATACATTTAATTTACCTTTTTTTTCGAAATCTGGCAGAAAACAGAATATTCCTATGAACTAGCAGACTGAAATGACTTCGAATTTCATGTATTATAAATACTTACGACAATGCTATTACGTTAAGGGTTTCAGCATATGAAAAGTTCAATTCCTCCTACATGAAAAGATAGTTACAAGCTAGGAATTTAAAAGCTGGATTAAAGATAAACTATTTATAGAGGGTTCAGTTTTATGTAATAAATAAGGATTTTTAAAACACGGTCCCTCTTCACAATCCCTTATCATTTATTTCTGCTTAGGAACATTCTACATCGCACCAAGTACAAGTGATATAAAGGCAACGCCAATTACGTATGCAGCAAATCGAATAAGCGGTGAACTAAAAAGAAAAGAGAAGGGAGTGAGACCTGAAATTTTAAATCTAAAAAAGAGAAAATGTAATAAGACAGAAAACGTTCTAACTTTATTTTCGGCTGAGATGAGAGAGTCCAAGTGAAAAGTAGACCGAGAGAATAATACCAGTTGAGACATATAGAAATGTATAGTCGTAAATTGAGCATGTACAGGACGGCATGTGACAGACTTTATATTCCAATCCACTAATGTAGGGAGAACGACTCTTGACTCGGTCATATAAGCATGAGAATATATATGTATATATATATATATATATATATATATATGTATATATATATATATATATATATGTGTGTGCTATTTACATTATAATCAAGTCAATCAAATTAAGGTAATCTAAACCACTTTTATTTCAGGTTTATATTGCTACCTGAGTTGAAGCATTTCAATCTACCCAAGAAGCATTATTCAAGAAGAATTGATCGTCCACAACAAAGATCATACACTACAAATTCATTCTAGACACAATGAGAGAACGAAAGTAATCATATTCATGTATACCAGTTCAAAAAGGCGTACGTTTGAGGGTGCTCCAAAGAACAAAATGATTGTGTGTGATTATGAATATGACCTGGTAAACTTACGAGGAAATCTGTCTATTCACACTCATAATATATGAGAAAAGAGATGCATAAAAGATCTAGTACTCCAATTATGAGATATGGCTTTGGAGTTGTACATTTTATTTAAATCCGAACAGAGAAAACAAGCAAATTATGTTCATAGATATATTTCAAATCTCGCACGAATTATAGTATCAACTGGATGTGGCATTATTCAATACAGTCAGTTCGAAACCATCACAGATCACTCATCAACATTACCAGTTTCACATGACAGGTTCCTGTAAGTAGATTAGCAAGCAATCCTCTAAGAACTAACTGAAACTAATGAAACAAGCCAATCAAAATGCGCTGCCATTCACAATCACATAAATGCGTTTGATACGTAGAAATTGTGATACCAGTAAAGAAAAGAATAATGAAAAAAGAACATTTTTAGATCGTTTTTTTCTACTATATGTGCCGTTTGTTAGAAATAAATGACAGATCTAATGTATCCTAAATCCCAAATATTTAGAAATACTTGAAAATTATGAGATTTTTCGAAAAATGTTAGGCGCCCAAACCGAAATTCCTCAGTTGGTAACAAGGCTGTCTTTTAATGTAAAACAATCAGAATAGTTGTGCAACACTCTGTGTTCCTTGGAACTAAAGAAATGATGTAAATTAAGAGAGAATTGGGTGATAATAAAGGTAAATTAAATGAAATCATAAATCCACAGCCAAGTATATACGAAGTTCCTACTGCGACTGGAAAAATGAAAACTCAAAAAAGGTTCGCATATATATATATATATATATATATATATATATATATATATATATATATATATATATATATATATATATATATATATTGAAATAAGGGAGTAGTCACCAAGAACGTGTATTTTTTAACATTATTTTATTATTCCGTGTCTTGGTTTTTCATTGAGAATTATGTTTGGATCATTGTAATAACGTTTTTACGTCATTGAAATCGTTTTTAGGTATCTTTTCCAAGATTTTCTGAATAGTGTTTTTATATTGTGCCCATACTTTTGCTCTATCCTTTCATAAAGTGTCCCTTCTAGGAAGGCGAATGTAAGGGTGTCATATGTCGGTGCCATTTTGGTACACATTGCTGTGCCTAGTATTTGAATGTAGTTGCCTTTATTGAATTGGAAGGAGTTGTTATTGAGGATTATGTCGATGCTATAAATCACGATTTGTTTATTTAATCCGGGGTGTAAAGTCTGTGTAATGGTCAATCTAATATGCGATAGCTTCTTTTCCTAGATGGTATGGGCTATTGCTATATAGGTTTCTAACATAGAATGTGGCTAGTATAGTCCCATCGTCTACTGTTTGTGGTAGGGAGCTAAGGAAGTGTGCGTTATCTCTTAAAAACTTCTGACTAGATTAATGAAGTGCTGTAATAGTATATCTATTAGGTTGCTAAGTCTGCTTGTTGGGCATGATGGTGCTCTTACTATGGGTCTGAATGTGACGTCTTTGGGGTTTGGGGTGCTTATGCATTCCGACTTTTGTATGTTGATTGCATGTCTTACCTGGTTAGATTTCTGCATTTTGGGTAG
>NC_136489.1:34400514-34403014 GCF_053919585.1 Euprymna scolopes
ACGATATCAGAATGTACTCTGCAATAATTTATTTCATCTTTTTTTCATTACCGCTATATGAATGTTGGACTTGTTTCCCTGCATAGCCTCTCTTATATGTTGTAATCATATGGACATTGTCTTGCACTCTTTCATCTGCTCTTTCTTAACATTTGACTGAGTCCGAAACCGATTCGTTTCTCGAAATTTTCTCTCCTGAACACTGACACCACTAAAAATTGTGCACAATCGTCGAATCATTTATTCTTTAAAAACTACGATTGCCTTACCAACACAGCCTTAACCACACACACGTATATATATATATATATATATATATATATATATATATATATATATATATATATATATATGTATATATATATATATATATATATATATATATATATATATATATATATATATATATATATATATATATATATATATATATATATACGTATTCATCGTTGGATTTATTCTCCAAGAGATTAAGCTCGTTTACTTATAACCGTCCGTATATTTCAATGTCTAACTGTTACTCCAAAATAATTCCTCTGTGCTGAATATGTCAATTTTTGTTATTTATAATTTATATTATAGGATACGTTTTTTTTTTCTCTCTTTGAAAGTAGATTTCTATATTTATTAAAAACTAATATTTTATAAACTAATGAAAAAAATAATTTAAATTGACTTTAATTGTTTTTATATATTTATTCTACATTGGTTCCTGTTGTTCCGGGCATTATGCCCGCAATAATACCATTCCTCAATTATATCACCTTCTTAACTGGATCGTTCTATGTCAGTGTTTGTCAGTGTTTGTCAGTATATTTGTACATGCCGATGTTTTCTCTTCTGAAGGGACTAATTTAGCTTCAAAATATCAATACCTTAAATTTTCTCCTTAATAAGTCTTCTGTAAACTTTATTTACTTGAATATATAGATGCTTACTATGTATCCTTCAGGCTTCTACATACATATACACATACATACCTATATATATATATATATATATATATATATATACATTTATATATATATGTGTGTATACAGATGTAATAGAATACTAGTTATTCTGTTTAATCTAAAAAGTGTAAATTAGTAAAAGTGACTCAGACGGAGGTAAACTTCAACTGAATAGAGATTAATATATTTTGCTTTTTGATTTATACACACACAGATACACACACACACACACACACATATATATATATATATATATATATATATATATATATATATATATATATATATATAGTGGTTAGGTGGGTGCATTTTAAAAGTAATCTGGAGTACATCTTAATATTACACGAATGAGCTCTAAGCTTTATTCAGGTACCAAAGGTTTTTATTACATGTACTATTTAATATCTTACAACAAATAAATTAATCGATTTAGTTAAAAAAAATTACGCATTAAAAAAAATACAAAAGCCAATATACACAAATGAGAAGCGAGATGAGAGGATTGCTAATTATGCAATTTCTCCTTCATTCCCCTTAAGCATTTATATTATGCATATAACTGCCCCTTTAATACGGCCAGGAATAAGGCCCACGTCGATGTTTGTCAAACGGAAATTCGTGAATATTCACGTATGAGAAAAGAAATATGTACAGGTTCATCAATACACACGCACACACAGATATATATATATGTGTGTGTGTGTGTGTGCGTGTGTGGGTGAGTGTGTGTGTCGGTTTGTGTGTGTACGTGTGGGAGGGTATGGATATATTACAAATATGAATAATAATGCAACAAATGTAAAATACAGTAAATAGGACGGAAGAGAACCCGTCCTGTTTGCATCTGCATTGGCAATTGCTTCATTATAGCTGTACAATTCATGTGAAATAAGACTAAGTTCTGTAATATCAAGTCCATTGTGAGATATGCTATCCTACTTTAATTGCCTTTTTATGAGGAATAAAGAGGTAATAACGTCATGGATTAACAAGGCGAACGAATTAAATAACAAATCAATGTGTGTGTATGGCTGCTTTTTTGTGAATATAGGTATACAACATATATATATACACATATATATATATGTATATATATATATATATATATATATATATATATATATATATATATATATATATATATGCGTGTGTGTGGGTGTGTGCTCGCGCCTTTGTTTTGTGAGAGAGATTATATGCACATATTGATATATAGACACACATATACGTATACCCTATACATACGTTACAAAAATACACACACATTCCCCATATATATATTTATATATATATATATATATATATATATATATATATATATATATATATATATATATATATATATATATTGCCTTATTATATTCTTATTTGTGTTGGTAAAGCCGTGAATCAAAAACTGATATCAATAAGGTTAAGTTGCTGTCTTAAGCGTTCGTCCTATTCAAAATGCTACGCTTCAAACACATAGCAAATATTAATTGATTATTGTGTTGAAACCTGTGTATTTAAAGTAAACTATTATAAATATAAGTAGTTTTACATACGCTATT
>NC_136489.1:34410514-34440514 GCF_053919585.1 Euprymna scolopes
TCGAAATTTATGATGTTTGGCTGTAATTTACGTTCAGCACGAACCATTTTTGTTGAGTGTGTTGTGTTTGTTTGGAATAGAATACTATGCAACGTGTTTTTTTTTTTGAGTAGGAAAAATATATCCACAAAATTTTGTCGAACATTTTTTTTTATCTCACTCTCAATTGCCCGGCCCTTCATTCATATATAAAGAGTCCAATATATTCCGGAAACTGTTTAATTTTATATATTTTTTCGTTCACAGATTGCTTGAGTTTAAATATCCCCATTTGTTTATTGGTTTTGTCACAACTGAATAATGTGCAATGGTTTAAGTCTAACGCGGTCTAAATCTCTGATCAAACTTTTCACATAGCCTGTGTGCACATGATGCAGTTGTAACTGCTCACGCGCAAGTGGCAGCACACCTGTTTAGGAGCCCAAATTGTATATAAAATATTCGGCTGCGTAATAAAAGTAACTCAGAATTCTTGTGATTTTTTTTTTTCTAAATGAGCTGAAAATAATTAAAAGCAAAAACAAAAACATTACTTAAGAAAGCAAGGTTTTAAGCGTTCGACGGTCTCAAAAGAAACCGTCTTAAATATGGACGTTTGTTTTATTTTTTTTTTAGTTTATTTTTTATTCTTTCAAAAGAGCACTCGTGTCTGGGTGTGTGGAGAGAAGCAACAACTTACCTGTTAGTAAATCCGCTAGGCTAAGCAGACACACAAAATGTGCAACCCACCATCCACTCATAGCTGTCGGGTATTTGGTAAAAGGTCACGAGAGTTTTGATGACAATAAATATTGATACTGATGACACTACAGTCAACAGATTTGGGATAGTACACTCCGCAGAAGGTTTAAGTAGAATTCCTTTTTGTTTGTGTGTACATAAATGCCGAAATAGATAATATTTTAACAAATAATAATGTTAATATTATTATTATTATAAATACTAATAATAATAATAATAATAATAATAATAATAATAGTAACAGTAATAATAATAATAATAATAATAATAATAATAATAATAATAATAATAATAATAATAAATAAACAATATATTACGTATAGATGTATATTTGGTGATCACAAGTTTTAACTTAGTCTTTGTAACTTTTTATCACTTGTTATATTAGTTAATTCCACATATTCTATAAGAAATATAATTTAAAATAATCAATTTACACACTAATAAAAAGACGTACTCTGTTTATTTTTTATATTCTTTTATTTGTAATTTTCTATTAATTATTAATTTGTTAATTAACTTAATAAAATGTTAAAACCAAAATAGCGTCTCAAACAAGCAACATGGCATGACCGGTTATAGACGAACGTGTACAAAATAATACAGCTGGTTTAGTATGATTATTTATGGTCAATAATTATTTATTTTTGCTAATAAGTTTTTTAGTACTAAAATTTAAAGTTGCTTTCTTAGTAAAAATTAGTATTGTCAACATCAGATATACGTAGTAGTACGAACTTCGGTGACATTAGTCGTGATTTCCGTATCGACCTCATGTGAGAACATTTTTTCTTTGATTTATTTTCTTTCCCTCGGTAATTCTTTTTTTTTTTTCTTTTTTTTTTCTAGGTATTCAACACGGTTGAGGGAACGTTGTCGATCAGATAATACTCCTCCGTAAATCCAAACAGAAAAGAATTCGGGAAAAAAGATGGGATGAACTATTTAAAAAAAAAAATAGGAACAGCTATCCGAGTTATCAACTGCGAATGCTCTGACTGTACTACGAAAGATCGAATACCGATCAGCAGGAGAGAAAGGAAAAGTAGTCACTATATTGTTTTTATATCAGTGGTCGATATATTTACTATAGTAGTAGTATTAGTAGTAATAGTAGTAATAATAGTCGGCGTGGTACAAGTATTAGTGATGCTTTTTAGCGTGTGTAGTAGTTATACCGCTATTATTAATAGAGTCAGCAGTAGATCTAAACACTGATTGATTGAAAGTTTTTCACCGAAATATTAATATCTATAAACTCATTATTATTGAAAGAACTAGTTGTGCTAAGAAACAGTTTCTCAGCCTCGCAGCGGTGCTTTTTTCCATCGCAGGGACAGACTCAGTGAATAAAGTGTTGGGATGTGTCTCTTTCGGCTGGAGTAGTATTATCAGTGCAACTAGTTGTATGTGCCCGCTCAATCGCACGACAGAGTGCAGCAGCAGTATACGAGTAGGTGGATGGGGCCTTCTTGCCATTAAAGACGGCGGCAGAGACGACGACACAGAGGAGACAGGAGATTGAGACAGGGAGATCGGGATTCGGTATAAGAACAATGTTGACGCAGGTGTTTATATATATATATATATATATATATATATATATATGTATATATATATATATATATATATATATATATATATATATATATATATATATATATATATATATATATATATATATATTAGAAAAAGCGCCGGGAGCGGTGTCGACGAAACCGAGTAACAAGTGTTGTGGAATGTTTGTTGTGCTACGGAGCCAGTATTTGATTCCACGGTTTAGCAAATCTGTAGGAAACGGCACGGATAATATGGCTTCAGCATTTAGCTTTAAAACTATATATATATATATATATATATATATATATATATATATATATATATATGTGTGTGTGTGTGTGTGTGTATATATATATGTGTGTGTGTGTATATAAATATGTATAAATATATGTTTGTATGTGTGTGTGCGTGTGTGTGTATGTATGTGTGGGTGGGTGTGTTTGTGGGTGTGTATTGCCATCATCCTTAGAGTTGCATTAAACACAGATCTATTTATAATGAAACAAACTTTGTGAAATCACAACTACGTATACCGAGTACGCTTGATTGAGTCCGGTTTCTAAGTGTCCCGAACGATGGAAAACCTTATAAGAAAAGTGCTGTTATTTTGATGCAAAACTTCTCAGCTACTACTTCTACTAGATGCAAAACTTCTCATCTACTAGCTACTATCATGAGGAGGTTGTCCACTCCACCATTAAAATAATTGTTAAGGGTAAAATGCATTTATTCATACATTCCTATTGGTAATTAATAAATCTCATTAATTACCCAAGAGAAATCGTATTTACGACACTGAGAGGCGTTTGCCCCAGTAATTATTACACAACACTACTCCTCCTCCTCCTCATCCTCCTACTACTACTACTACTACTAATAATAATTTTTCTTTTTCTTTTGCGTTTTCTACTCTTTCTAATAATAATAATAATATCAATAATAATAAAACTTATTATTTTATTATCATTACTATATTATTATTGTAAGTAGCAGTAGTAGTAACAACACTGAAGCAGAAGCACTAGTAGTAGCAGTGCCTGTTAAAAGTCAACAACATCATTTTTTTTAAATGTAATATATTGCTGTCGGGTATTCAGTTAAGAGTCAGCGTGAATGAAGACCCCGCGATATTATTGTTACCTAAAACTATAAATATATTAATGTAATCTGGTTAATGCACTATTATAATATGTCTTTTTATACGGTTTATGTCAACTATTCTTATAGGAGTCTATTAGATATTCTTATTCTATGGACAACTTGTGCGATAGTAAACGCCACGATATTATGATATCATTGTTAGAGCGCACATAATAATCTTGGTCCACAGCAAGAAGTCTAAGAAGTATATTTTAGTTTAATGCATAGCTCAAAACGAATTCATATTATTTTATTTCATTTTTTTTTTTCTTTACATTTCGCCTTCGGTGATCATGATATTCTAGTTATTAAAAAGGATGGTAGACGGTGATCGCATACAACAAAAAAAAAAAAATAATAATTTAGCCTATCAATATATTAATTTATATTTCGTAGTGTGCTTCAGTGCTTCAGTGCTTCACTTTCTATCCTCTTTTTTTAATAAAAAGGATGTCCCGTTCGAATAATTTAACATCTGGAAATCGTGACACACGTGCATACGTACGCACGTTAAAGACACTATCGTATCAATGTATACGTTATTATTATTATTATTATTATTATTATTATTATTATTATTATTATTATTACTATCTTACTATGGATGTTCATAGAGGTAATCACTATCGATGAGACACTGAGATTATCCTTTGGGTATTAGCGTTCCTTAACGTCTTGCTGAAAAAAGTATTCCCTGATTTCCATTGCTATTCATCTCTACTGATAACCAGCGTAATTGACTTCAAGTTTTCTCAATACTCACTAACAAAATCGCCGAACAAATTAGAGCGCTCCGGTAGTTATCTCATTGCCGATGCAGTTATCTACCTGTATAAGAACGAAGTATGACCTAGAATGAGTACCGCTGTCACATTTCACAGAGTATAAAAGCGACTTCTGTATCAAAGTAGAAGAAACCCTTTTCTCTTTCCTTCAAAGAAGATACGTTGCTAGTCTTTATCTGCTCTATCCTCGTATTCATGGCAACTGCGGGTCTGAGTTCGAATCTATGGTGTATTCCTGCCAAAATTTCTCGAAAAAAAATTCTTCATTTGAAACCATTGTCAATCTTTTTCCTGTGCCTAAACCTAAACGTGGATTTCATAAACAAAGCTTCTTTCTTAGAACTGCCCGCACCGGCAAAGTACAGTATATTCGTCTTCAAATATACTACTACTACTACTACTACTACTACTATTAATACTAATACTGATACTAATAATAATAATGCTAATAATAATGCTAATAATAATAATAATAATAATAATAATAATAATAATAATAATAATAAACACATAGTCAGGGTTAGTAGTGAACTATTTTGCATCGTTTCTAGGTTGAACGAAAGAGTAACTGAGGCATCCTGAAAAGAAGACCAGGAATCCCTGACTATGCACAATTTACTATACCCACACGGTGATTCTAACCGACTCCATGCGAAAAAGATAAAAAAAGTGAACGACGATTGACTTGTATGGAAGGCTGCTATAATAACACCAGCAATTTAAAAAAAAATACATAATGACACTTTTTCAACCCGCCCAGGTGTTATATAATCTTTTTTTATTAAATAAATAAAATTATTTGCAATCAGTCAAACAAAAATACTTCATTAACAAAAAAAGTGTGTTTTATATTAAAAAAATTCTGATAAAAGAAATGATTATATTAATTTAATGAAAAAGTATATCACATTATTTGCTTTTGCAAAAATGTCCAAATCAACCTTACAGAATATGATTCACATTTTTCCAGTTGTTCAACATCGTAGATACGATACGTGAAGAAAAAGTATCAAGCCATTTGTCAAATTACAAAGAAATTATAGATTTTAGTCAGCTAACGAACGGGACGGGACCTCTTGCAGTTTCGATAAACAAAATTTTGAGTAAAATAAAGGGGCGGGAGGGGATTCCCATATCTGGAAGAATGCTTTTTGATTGGCTGTTGCAATGACGACATTAATACATGAGTATGTGGTAACAGCTCCCAGCCCTGGTCGCCACCCTTCTGTCATTGCTGAGGCATCTGTACGTCAAGTTAAAGCTGCCATATTGGAAGATCGGTGCATTACTATTCGCCAAATGACACAAGATTTCAAGATTAGTAGATGTTCTGTGGAAACTCTCATTCATGACTATTTGCATATGCATAAGGTTCCTGCCAGATGGATTCCTAGGTTGCTCACACCATTCCAGGAGTTAGAACGCGTCGAGTGATCGAGGATGAATTGGGAGATGTGCAAAGAAGAGCAATCAAAGTTTTCAAAAGACTGATTACACAGGATAAAACGTAGGTCCATCACTATAATCCAGAGACCAAAGCCCAGTCAATGTAGTGGAAGCACTTGCGCTCACACCTCCAAAGATGGCAAGGGAGCAATCCTTTGCTGGCAAGGTTATGCTCGTAGTTTCTTAGAACATGGCGGAGTAGTGATGACATATATCCTGGCAACCGGTACCACAATTATAGGAGCTTTTTATGCATCATTTTTGAGAAAATCAAGGGAAGCTATCAAAATCAAGAGGCTGGCAAAGATCAGCAAAGATACCCTCCTCCTGCAGGACAACGCTCCGGTCGACAACTCGCATGTCGCCAGATCAGAAGCACGGGCGTGTGGTTATGAAATACTTCTCCATCCTCCCTATTCTTCTGACCTTTCACCTTCTGACTCCCCCTATTCCCAGCCATGGAGTTGTTTTTGAAAGTGAAGTTTCCCCCAGATGATGTATCCTTGATTTCTGAAGGCACGTCGTGGTTGGTCGATCAACCTGGAGTGTTCTACAAAAACGGTCACCAGAGCTGCATGAAACGATGGGAGAAATGCATACCTCTGGGGGGGGGTTCCTCTTTAGAGAAACACTAATAACTGTCTGAAGTTTCGTTGCTCTACTTCTATGGGAAGTCTGTCAGAATCATTACTTATTGCACGCCCCGTCATACGTATCTATACTATAGTTATATGTAAATCCGTTTTAAAAATTACGGATGTGTTAAGACGTTGTCGAGTCACAAAATAAAAAAAAGAGTTTCTTCTGTTAGTTTTAATATACATACCCATTTTATATTGAACACTACTTTTAGGTCTGTCTACGGCATTAGTTCTTAATCACTGTGTTTTACTTATGAAGTAAGTGTGGTATAAAATTTTAAAAAATGCAATTCATATACTTTCAAAAATTTATCTATGAAAACCTACATCGTGCACTTCAAAATACTGAATACTACTTTTCGTATTTGGTACTTTATATTTCTCTGCTTTGAGCAGGTTTCATTTTTGATGTTATGTTAGCTTACTGACGAATTTAGAACGAAGTGTTTGATAGGTGTTGTAGCATTATTTAGATATGATTATGCAAAAATGTTCTGTGTAAATAATGGTAAATCACGGTTTTAGTTTTCTCTGTATTGTTGATCTAATCAATCGGCCACAACCGTAGAAGCTAATTAGTACAAATGTATCTAATATATATATATATATATATATATATATATATATATATATATATATATATATATATATATATAAAGTGTTAATATATATATCATTCGTGTGTTATCGAAGTTAATTTCTATTTACAATATGTTAAGTATACATTTTTTTATTTCAATATGTTAAGTATACATTTTTTTTATTTCAAGATTGCATGGGCACATGACGAATGAGAACGACATGAGTGTAGCTAATTTCAAGTGCGTGTATACTGGATAGCACATCAAATCCTATACTGGACTTCATATAGCATATATATATATATATATATATATATATATATATATATATGTATATATATATATATATATATATATATATATATATATATATAAATATATATACATACATATACTATGAAATCCCTTGACATATTACTGCAGAACTTCTTGCATAATCCCTTACTGGCGTAAATACTTAAACTGCTTTTAAGAAATATTGGACAGGGGCCCGATAATATTTTTCGGACACATTGACAAAATTCTTCAAGACGGTTACTAGTGCAAAAACAAAATTGAGATTGTAAGTATGTAGTTGAGGAGTGAAAATCCACTATTAGTGTAATCATTTTTTTTTGTTTGGTTTTGATTTTAGTTTCTAGTGATTTTTGCGAAAATCTGCGCGACACTATTTTTCGAACATGACAGAAAATCCTATTTTATTAAGAGCTGTGTTCATGTATATGCTCCTGTATGCAAATTTTCGGCTTGCACACTTAGCTGTCAGCATTAAAATCAGTTTTCTCTTCTATTTTACTGGCAAAAAATTAAGTTTAAGGAAGCAAAATTCATTAAGAATAAGTCGTTTGTTTGGCACGGATGAAGCGGTGAGACGGCCTCAACATCAGAGGGGCCGCCATGGATTTCAGCTGCCGAAATAAACGGTCGACTACATGATGAAGACACACTCTGAGGGGAAAAAGAAGAGAAGCCGGAAAAGATCAATTGGCAAGGGGACTGAAAAGAAAATGAATAGGCGTGTGATACGGCTTTTGACATCTCCAGACAAAGTTGCAACAAGAAAAGTGAAGAAGAAATGCGAAGTGGATGTAAACGTCAGAACAGTACAACGAAAACTGCATAGGATTGGTTTGAAACATGCAAAGGCGAAGATAACAATTACACTAATGAAGAACCACAAAGTAGAAAGATTGGAGTGTGCTAAAACGTGGTTAAAAAAGCATGTTGAATTGAGAAGGTTATATTTAGTGACTAGCGGGGTACCCGGCGTTGCCCCAGTGTTTGTTTTCGGGACGGGGGGGGGAGTTTTAAAAAATGTTATAGTAGGTAAGTAGGAAGGATCAAACGCGGAGTCATGAGTAAAAGTAGGAAAATAAAGTGTGAAAAAAAACAAAAACATCTGCAACGTTAACAGTTCGGCCACCAAGAAAAGTCCATTCGAGTTGTTTAGGAAAAAAAAAACGACTACGTTAGGTCGGTGCGAACGTGAAAATATAATGTGAATTGTCCAGCACGCTAACCACTACGCCACAGAGCACTGCAACTTAGTTTGGTGATTTTAAATAAGTTCACATGAAAGAACTACGAAGCCAAACCGGTCCTCTCTTCTCAAGTGTTCCTTGTGAACGATCCCCAAACGGTGTTAAGTGGTGGCAGGCGGAGGAGGAATTTATTAGAGAGAAAATATTTTACCACTTCCATTGATCTTAACCGATTTTGGCCGTGACTTCTCAGCAGAAAAAGTATAGAAATCTAAGATTATCGAGGAATTTGAGAAATAATAAGCCTATAACACACCTCAGATATTGTTCTGCCGTTTGTGCATATTATATTTGCATGAAATATCTTGATTTTTAATCCTATTAAGGTCAAAATCAGACGAGAAAAATAAGTTCATTTTATTTATATAGAGAAGAAGTGATGAGAAGCATTTCTAGATTTATGAACCAGATGGATGGTGTACTTGGTCGAGAAAAGAATGTTTTATAGTGTGGGGTATGATCTTTGCTAATGAATATATATTGTTGGAGTGGCTAAAAAGACACAAAAACAGCGAAAGCTACAAACAGTTGCTAGACGAGAAAACCCTACCAAGGATAAGAAGATGGGGATGTGTTCATTCTACAGAAGGACAATTACATCATCCATATATCAAAACTCATGAAATAATGGATGGCTAAAGTGAATATGACCACTTTGAAATGACCTGAAAAGTCCAGATCTGAATTTCATACAAAATGTTTGGGAAATGCTTGCGCAACTTGTTAATGATGGATCTGAAATAAGGAAAGAAACTCAACTATGGCAACGAATACTAGATGCTCAAAAATAACTAATAGAAACACGTGGAGACGTTATTTTGTATATGTTTGATTATTATAAAGAGAGATTGCTGAAAGTTATTATGAAGAAAGGTGATATTACAGGCTATTAGATTTTCAACGATGTTCGGAAAATAATGTTATGTGTGTTATATAAAAAATTATGAAAAAAATATTTTTATGACATAATCGATTTTCTTCAATTTTTATTACAGATATTTTCTTTATATATCATAGCTATTCTACTGAAGTAATTTTCTCGCTGTATAGTATACGGAAAGTCAAATAGTAAAGTGTCCAAAATATAGTCTGCCCCTTGTGTGTATAAATCGAAGAAATCAAAGAAAGCCTAGTTCTACTAGAGGATTCTCGTGTATATTCAGTTGTTTTTGTAACATAAGTGCCGTAATATTAATCCTTAGGAAAAATGCTTGTCAGTCTGTAACGGCCCAATAATTGTTTATGTTTATATGTGTTTATCTCTAAACTCAAATTCTAATGTGATGCTTCAGAACTGACGATAATATTTTCGTTTGCAACTCAAATCTTACTAAGATTTTTGGTGAGCCGTCTCCTATGACGTTGACATTAAATTTTATGTGGTTTTTAACTTTAAATTCAGATGAACATATCTCGCTGTAATCAAAAACTCATTATCGAAATAAGCAACATCAGAAGTAACACAGTGGTGCCAATACATAAATAGTGCTTGTATGTAAGTAACGTAAACTCTTACATTCTGATTTCGATGAAGTCGCTAAATGCATTTTTGATATTAGCAAAACATTTTCAACAAGTTCTCACTCGGAACGTGGTGGAGATACTTAACAACAGAGAATCCAAATTTGCGAGGGGTATAGAATGTATGGCGAATGAGGCAGATTTTCGTGGTTTAAACCGTTCAAGTTCTGTATGTCAGGTTATGTAACGTGCTCTTGGACATTATCGGGGAGGAGAGTGAGAAATATCTGTTGATTAATAGTTAGTGTTGTGGAAGGTTCTGGTGCACTTCGTCCATTGTTGGCAGTATTCCATCGACGTAATAGTTTCGACGCCATGCTAAAAACTATAAGAGATGAGATCGGTTGCAGACAAAAAGACAGTCAGCATTATCTTCTTTTGGTGCGACTTTGGCTTCGGGAATTGTCGTGAAGTTTCGTCGGCGTTTAAGTACTAGGCTTAGCATCGCTGGTAGTCGTAAAAAAACAGATTTCAACGCAAGTTTAAGTACAGTCGAGAAACAAATCGTTCTTGTTGCGTAAAATAATAAAGACGCCACTTTATAATAGTGTTTTATTTGGTCATTATTCAATTCGTGAGCTACCCATATATCATTTTTTGGTACGTTCAATTTTACAATAACATTTGTGCGTTGATTGTATCTTAATTATTCGTTATAACATCTGATGACAGCACTGTGCTCCTTATTTTACCGCCACGAAATGTCTTAAACATCCATTGTGAAGTGCTTCAGTAGTAGCTCGTGAGCAACACGATATGTTTATATCGCGGGCTATTTCAGCAGCTTTTGGAGAAGCTTAAAGTGAAAAAAGAAGATTTTACGATTTTTTTGTCATTCTTTAGTGAACGTTGCTTAAAGAAGACCTAAATGTTTTAAAAAAAATGTAACTAAAACGATTTGATCGAGCGTATAAGAAGCCTTTTAAAATGATATATAAATAAACATATTATAGCCGCGACTAATTTTAAAATATATCATTTGAAATCCAAAAAACATTTTTGCAAGAGTAGAAAGGTATATTAAACTTTATACAACATAACCAAAGTTCAACCTAACCAAGGTTGTCTCACCGTCTCACGAGCAGTTAGCATTACAATTTATCGAATGGACTTTCTGTCTTTATAAGCAATGATACTTCTCTATTTGAAATAAATAACGATACTAAGATGCAACCATCCTGTTCTTATAAATTACCCCAGTTGTGACTATCAGTCTTAACTGTATCGCCCTTAATGGGATTCAATTATGAGGTTACATCAGTGTTCAAGACTTCTAAATGCTGCTTGCATGGATACCACATGATTTTCTTAAAACCTTACGCATTAATCTATTTATCATTTAAAAATGGTTCTTTATAGACGAGACATAGTAATTTGTATTATCTAATATTCTCATCTTAGGAATAAAATCAATATGAAGAGAGAAGTATGAATAATCCAAATAATATAAATTAAATAACGTTCTGTCGCAGAAAGTGGAAGCTTATCAGTCTGTTCAGTTGCAAAGAAACTGATTGTAACATTATATTAACGACGACGAAACCGTACATATTCACCAACTGATGTTAAACGTGGTTGAAAGGCTGTATAAATATAAATCATTTGACTAAGGCATTATTAATAATGGTGCGTCTACAACCAGAGATAAATACGCTTCAAAAATATAATGTCGTATTTACCGAACAGTTCTCATTATATTCTAAAGTAAAAATGCCCATTCTTTTGCTAAAATAATTAAATGTCACCATTTCTTACAAAGAAAATATATGCAGTTTATGAATTAGTTTATCACATCGAAAAATACGTATTCTCATAATGTTTATATGATGGGGGTAATTACTCACCAAGGCCTGGAGATCACTCTAGGTTAAGTGAAATGATTGGGTAGATGGTGCAGTAGCATAATTAGTAATGTTGGATCTTGTATAGTGCATACCCTATTTTAGAGGCAAATTGATTGAAATCTGATTTCTATTAGATTTTGAGACGCATATTATAGTCAATCGGAAAGCAGACACATAGTATTGTTTTTCATCGACTGACAGTCTTCAGAAGAAACTCACCCAACAGAATTCTCGTTAAGAACTACGCATAGTTAGGATGTAAGGAACATTGTTATCAGGTGTTGCCTTCAGCTTAGTTGTTTTGTAGAATGTTTTCAGGATCGCGACAACTATTAAATACATTATAGATCAGAAAGAGGATCACAATTTTTCGTCTATAAGGAAGAGAATGTAGGGCTGAGAAATGTTTTTCGCGTACTAAATTCTGTACACTGTCACAACAGGAAAGGGTAAACATGCATTTAGCCAAAGATTTGTAAACAGTTGTCGATATTTGAAAGTATTTACCACGTGTAAAGGGGAAGATGCCGTGTGAGATAATTTATTCAGTGGTAGGAGAATCTCACCGTTTCCAGTAATTATGGGAACGGATGTAGTATAGGTATTCTTTTTTTAAATAAAGGTTAGGATCAATTCAGCCGTTTGATTTTACTGGTGCCAACTGGTGGTGAGCTGACATATAATTTACGTTTGATGCATTAAATTTAACTAGCGAAGTGGTCCTCTCCAATTATATCTAGTACACCGTTTTGAACCTGCCAAGGCATAATAAGGATATTCTTTAGGTTTCAACCTCTAATGCGACAGCATTGTTCTATCTGATGACGTATTTTACTCTTATCCAGATCGAGGATTTTCGCATTAGAACTGATGTTTGATCTCCATGGCTAAAGGGCAGTCACATAAGTTTTTACAAATAAGATTATATTTTTTAATACAGGAGTTATCTATTTTAACTGGGGTCAAATGGCGATAAGAGTATTGGCGGTAAATGATAGGAGTTTACTTTTGAATGCATTAAAGTAAATAGCCATCTTAATCCCACTGCGTTACTCACTTAAGTTCAAGAAATAAAGAATCAGAAAATAATAGAATTTCACGATCCGAGTTGTATTGCTATAGATGCTATTATCACCTGAATAGACGGTTTAAATTTAGCGCAGGTAGTTGGTGTTTAATTTGTTGTAAAAATCATGGAGCGTTTTTTTCCATAACGGAGATCACTGAGGACTACCAGCGTAAAAATATGAGCTCCCAATTTCTTTCAATGAAAAATACTTTAATAAACTTTTTAGAAATGAATTAGTTAATGATTAATTTGAGATCCACGCTATTTCAGAGTAAGAAAACTAATAAAACTACTTTTGTGGCAATATGATTCAGATGTTTCAAATCTGACAATAGCAATTATACAAGAAACGAAGACATCATCTTAGTGTGCACTAAATATTTTAAAAATTATAGATATAGATTTTATATTTCTGACAATATTCATCCTTTTTTCATAGATGGATCCTAATAAATTTTATGGAAGAAAAACGACAAGAGTTTCTACACTTGCTGAAGCTCGTGAGGTAATTGAGCAATCATCAGATCTTGCAGCCATTGTTGTGCTATCTCCTACTGCAGGGGATGCAGCAGATCAAGAAAGTGATTTCGAGGAAATTCCCGAAAACCCGGAAGTTGAGTATGAGCCGGGTGGAGAAATTGAAATAGAAGAAAATACGGAAAGCGAGTCTGACCACGAAATCCTGCCACTTCAAAAAAAAAAAATAAAAAAAGAGGAAACAGAATAGTAACATTGTTTGGAAGAGGAGTGCTATATTTAGCAAGCCAATGCAAGTTGGAAATGCCGTTATAGATCAGAAGCTTGAAAAACTTGAAGGAATGACACCTTATGAAATTTGGAAGCTAATATTTTCTATCGAAATGTTGCAACATATAGTTTTTCAAACTAACCTGTATGCTAATAGGAATAAAATCGTTGAAAAATTCATAATATTAGAACATGAAATGGAACAATTTTTAGGGATCATCTTGTTATCAGGATATCATCTTCTACCATAAGAGAAGCTGTATTGGTCAACCCAGCCTGATTTTCGTGTAGAAATTGTTGCTAAAACTATGAGTAGAAACAAGTATCTTGAAATAAAAAAGTACTCCCACTTTGCTGATAATCTGAATTTTACTGTAGGTAATAAAATGAGTAACATTTCACCATTATACTGTCTGAACTAGGTGATAAAACTGTTAGAGCAACTGGAACAGTAAGAGAAACAAGAACATCTAATGCAACGAAAAAAGCTCATCTGCAGCAAAATTCTCAAGAAAAAGGAAAGGGGAGCTTTTGATTATTGTTCTGATGGAAAACTCTACGTTGCAAAATGGCATGACAACTCAATTGTAACAATCGGAAGCAATTGGGAAAACCATAAGCCTGTTCATAAGGTAAGACGTCGTGTCAAAGGGGGGAGAAAAGCAGGGTCCGCAGCCGCATCTCGTACACTCTTACAATAAAGGAATGGGTTGTGTCGACCTAATGCATAGACTAGCTGAATCTTATCGACCTAGTATACGAGGTAAAAAGTGGTACTGGCCACTCTTCATCAATGTAATAAATTTGTCAGTGATAGCAGCATGGAGGCTTTACTGCAAAACCGATCAAAAAATACTATCTCATTTGGAATTTCGCAGTCAAATTACACTGTGTTTCCTAAAGGCAGGACCACAACGTAAAAGACTATCTATGTCGGCTGCAACATTGCCCGTCAATGTAAGATTTGATGGGATGGATCATACATTGGGTCCACAACACAAGGGAGATGCAAAGTGTGCAGCAAAAATGCTAAAAATATGTGCAGAAAGTGTAATATTCGGTTACATGCGGAAAGGGGAAAATTGTGTTTTGAAAAATATCACAAGAAACAATGAAAAAATATAAAATAAACACTTCTTTTCTTATATTTTAGATCTAGTATATTATACATAGAATTTTATTTTATAGCTTTATAAGAGATCACTTATTTTACAAAGGAATAACTTGTCAGAATTTCAATGTCATTCACCTGTAACCTCCCAAGGAACTTAAATGGAACACACAATGTCATTCACCTGTAACCTCCCAAGGAACTTAAATGGAACACACAATAAAATAAAAAAATCGATATCGTATAAAGTTCAAATTTTATATTTAAAGTCATTAAGCTATGGTGAACTCATATTTTAAAAATGAACGAAATCGTAAAGCAAATGGTATGGTCGGTCCAAAAAAGGTTAAATGCAAAGATATGTTAAACTTAAAGCAATTAAGATAGCGTTTCATGTACCAGCACCATATTAAGGTGTGCCGCCTCTATGGGGGTTTGTTTAATTCGGAAATATTAAAAGAGTATAGAGTTGTGTATAAAAGAGTTATATAATCTCTGTAATCAGATGCTATAAAGTGCAAATCTTTTTTACAGAGTAAATATGATATTAATGTACGGAGTCTGTCCCAGTAAGGCATCGAGTAGGAATACACACTGCGATGGAGAGGGATGACTAAAGACTCAGAAGTGATTATTTCAATCTTTATGGCGCAACTTAGTGTTAAGAAAATACCAGCTGGGAAATAACTGGATGTAGCATATTTCAAGGCAGATGATTATGAGAAAATGTATAATGATTACAAACTGACCCTTTGCATCGGAAGGATAAATTTGTTCTATAACAAACAAGGATAAATTATTGCCAAAAGAAAACTATGATAGAACTTTTCATAATTTCGTATTCAAGTTAATCATGCATTTCTGAACGATAGAATATTCACCGATGTTGAGATCAGATCTAGTATAGCCAGTTCGGGGGTGATCAATTTGATTCGTGACGCTCCAAAAACACGGCAACACAATTGTTTCGGCGAGAGCATAAAAGAAAAATATGCAAGAGTCATTGAAAGGTAGTTTTGTTTTGATATATTCTTGCCGTAGAGGAAACCGCCTTTTACGCAAGACCATTTTCCATATTCTTGACGTAAAATCAAATTGGATATGAGATCGTTTCTCTTGATATATATATATATATATATATATATATATATATATATATATATATATATATATAACGATATGATGATTGCAACGTCTTGTCAGACGAATGCAACTCCGTCAGTCATCTAAAATCCATGAGCCCAAAATGACTTTCATCGCCACAGGACCATTTAATATAAAATATCTGAGGGAGTATCTATACACAGATGATGTTACAGAGTTTTAGCTTTGTACGACAGCTAAGTCTCTCTCTTGGTTCAAAATCCAGCAACAAGCAAGAACAAGATAGCCAGCAACAACTTACAGCAGGCCAGTTAATGCGAGTATTGGTCGGCCGCTCTATGATTTTTTAAATCAGATATTTTCTTCTCCTATACAGGTTGCCTACTCCACGGCTTAAGGGAGGCCCCTCCACCCCCAAATATATATATATATATATATATATATATATATATATATATATATATATATATATATATATATATATATGCATATATATATATATATATATATATTGCTCGCTATCTTCGGTTGTGCATATTGGGAAGCGATATCCAAACTGCCATTAGCATATTAAGCAACTCTCTTTGTGTAAGCAAATCGAGTGGAGGCATTTGAACGATGTCAACACTTCCTTGATTCATTATCTATACAGCATTAGCCATATAGCGTATTTGTGAGAGGCTTTGAGTCTCGCTTGGCCGGTCGGGTTTCGATCCTGGCTTGAGGCATTTGCCTTTCTAGTCGCAATGTTGAGCTGTAAGACAACGAAACAATAATTATAATATACCCTATGTACGATCGTTTCGGAAACGACATTTATCTAATTAAAATGGACAATAGACATTGACAATTGGCAAGAATTAAGTTTTGGAAAACAATTTTTTCCGTCAGCAAACCGTTAGGTGGGGTTGGGAGTTAAATACGCCAAAATGCTAACTATAAGCTATAAGGTAGTTAGTCCTCATTGAGTTGCATTAGAAAATTAGTTTTATGCTTCGTCAGTATATAAGGTGGCACGTTGTGTTTTGGTAAAAATACAACTTATGCATTTCAGGCAAGGTACTGGCCAGAGTAATCCGGGACAGACTCATACTTTTTTCTTGATAACACCGTTTATTCGTAACACCGTCCACTTGACTAGATAAATAAAACTAGAATTAGATAACCAGACGTTAAGATGTTTTAGACTTAACATGCAAAATAATATTAGCTACCTATATTTTCTCTACTGCTATCCCTCAACCCAATACTGTACCCTGATCAATCAAGTCATTGACAACATATATACCACACTCTCCCCGATCCTAGCACATGTATTTAATTACTTCAATGTCCACAACAGTACTTGTCTTGGATTCTCTATTAACACAGACAAAATTGGGAGCATTACTCATTGCTTCTCTATATAACATTTTCTATCATAGATGGTAACGTTTCTGACATATTTCCCACACCAGAAAATAAACACGCCTCACTACATGATTGATTTTCTGACGATCGTTTTTGATGATTGTGTAACGAACGCCCATATCAAACATTGGAATGCTGATCAAGCTATGGTAATAGTCGAGATCGCCTTAAATTCTCGACCTAAAAATTAAGAGCCATTGATCAAAACGACAAGGTGGTATGAGACTCTGACTGTAAATCCATCAGAGATCTCATCAGATATTTCCCAGATGGAACCCTTTCATTTCTGCCCGCTGAACATCGTGCAATGCAATTAAATCACATTTTCCTAGGCGGAAGATCTATAGCAACCCCCTCTCCCCAATGGTTTACTTCTATGTGTGACACAACCATTGTTCAAAGGCAGCATTCATACCGCAGATATTATCGACATAAGTCCAGCACAAACAGACAACATTTTATAAGAGCTAGATATAATTGTATGAAAAAATAGTGGAACCTAAGACAGAATATACGTAAACCACCCTAAAACGCTTCGAACCACAGAAATAAGAAACCCGTGATTTCAAGAAGGTTTACAATAGTGTAGTAAATAATAGACTACACACAATTCCCCCACTATACAATAATAATGAGGCTGCCGCAACGGCAACCGGGAAGGCTTACATAATTGCTGGTCGGTTTGCCTCAAAATCCAGATTCATCCAGCAAACCACTCCCTCCCTGACTTTCCTTTAGAGGTAGATGCCACAATAGATGATGTGCATATCACTCTTTCTTAAGTGCAGGTCATCATAGAAACCTAAAAACCTAATAAAGATGAGGTCCCAATTTAATCTAAGCTGTGATATTAAAAAATGCTCCGCTGAAGTTGTTCTAGTTCTCTGAAACTATACAACAAACGCCTTGCTCTTCTTTCTGCTGAAAAATGCTTCTCTTGTACCAGTTCTCAAGAATTCTGGTGAAAGAACTCACCCATTAAATAATCGGCCCATTAGTCTCCTTCCACTTTTCGCCACAATATATAGTCCATACTTTATAAAGCTCTACATCATCACCTTACGGCTGCTAAACTTGTGACTGACCAAAAATATCAATTTCGACAAGCTAGTTCAACAGCAATTATCTCTACTGTAATCTCTGAACGAATAATACACTAGATACACTAGATTATATAGGTGGGAGTAGAGTGTTAGCCCTAGATATATCTAAGTAATTTGACAGGGGTTGGCACGATGGTCCTCTCAGAAAAAGCAGATCATATGGTATCACTGGATGATAACTTTAAATAATTTAAACATTTTTAAATAAGAGAAGTATCTAGGTTTTCCTCGACCGTCGTACTTCTAAACCATATTATAAAATGCGGGTGTACTTCAGGGTTCTATCTTTGAACGTTTATTATTCCTAATATTCATAAATGATCTACATGATAAAACTGTTTCTGAGATAGATGTATTTGCTGATGACACCACTCTCTAGAACAGGCACGACGGGAAAAAAACTGAACATATATCGAAGGAAATAGCAACACCACTAGAGCAAGCCCTCCAATGTGAAGTGGAAGTGGGACAAAATGGATGGTCACATTAAATGCTGCCAAGTCTAAGCTTTTTTCCTCTAATGATTACAATTAAAACTTCTCAACCACCACTAGATATGACTAAAGATACACTACCTGAAAATACTTCTTTCAAACTTCTCGAATTACAAGGAGTATTAAATGGAAACGATATATTGGGAAAATTGCCAAGGTTGCAGCGAAGTATGCGGGTTATCTCTACCGTTTTTGAAAGACACTTATGTCTGAAAGTAGCCTGTATCTCTACAAGGAAACCATTCAATCAGTCCAAAACAGAGTCGCCAACCTGTTATCTACTTAACTGTCATCTAAGATTCAACATCTGTCCATTGGGCGTAATGCCGCATCCCACTTAATGTTCTACAAGTATTTTAATGGTGAATGTTCTGACGAATTAGACTCCCTTGAAGTATCTCGATGTAAATGCCCCGCGAAAAACCCTACAGGCCAAAAATCCAGCCCTGCACAGTAGAGTTCCCTAGCTGTAAGACTGTCTTCTATTATGATAGTTTTTCCAGAGAACTCTTAGGATTTGGAACCCTCTTCACAGTACCTGCTTTCTCAACTGTACTACCACGCGGAAGTTCCAGTGTTATGTGAATGACATTTCGCTGCTCCACTCCCGACATATTATCAGTGAAACTTATGTCCCGGATAGCAGAACTCTACATCAAAATAGATTTCTCCCATATATGGGATGAAAATGAAATAAAAAACAGCTTACGTTGACTCTGTATGTATCTTGGTCTTTGTCGCTAGGTACCTCCAAGGAAAACACCAAGAACACAACGTAGACCTACATGCCACCTATGTTCATCTGAATGAAGCCTTTTGCAATGCAGGCAGATAAAGCTTGTCCTTGGTTGATGTTTCCTGTGTAATGTTCTACCTGATAGATTTTCAACCACTGCTTCAATTGTGTAAGATTTGTTCTCCCTTTCTAAAGTATTTATGCTAAATCTTCTTGATTACAAACACTGCTTCCAAATCACTTCATTTTGTCAGAGAATTTTAGAGTCCATTGTTGTAATCCCTCTTTTCGTATTCAAAGCCGGGGTTGGAAGTAAATTGAGAGTCTCTGGAAACCTTAAGATGGAGAGACAATTTTTTTTTCAAATCTACTTCTTTGATAGTCTTGAAAATAACCTAACTAGTCGAAACGCTACAGTAGACTGATATTTTACATGAGATCAACATCCTATTTTTTCAACTCCAAACTAAAAAAAGAGAAAATTGATGAATAAAACCTAGAAGAACATCGATTTATAATAAGCAAACATCGAAGGCAAAATTGCAGTGAACCCACAATGATTCAATGCTCCCAAACCGACGGAATATTAATGGAGAACGAACCGAAACCAAAGAAAGTTGATGTCTTACGTTTTAAAAATTGTACATTGAAAAGCATCCCGAACTACATACTTTCTCCAGCATTTCTATGCGCCCGTTATTGTGCCCTTATTGTTTTCTATCTGATGACATCTACATGAAGGAATCTAACGTGCAGCCAATTACTCACTATGAGTCTATTCCTAGAATTTGATAACTCAACTGAAAACTATTTTTTTCGGTACCGATGCTGTCTCAAGAACTGATCGATGGTAAGATTGAAACAGAAACCTTACAGTTAAAGCGTCGAATCAACAGACCGTGAGAACAGATAATTATGGCAATATGAGGGAGTTCATTCTTCGGGAGGATGATAACCCAGAAAAAATGTGTCGAAATTAGGTCCTTCCGGCAACTTATATAGGAGGTTTTTGATAAATTTTGAGCGGAAAAATGATGGCATGTCATATGTTCGGCGAACTGGTCGAGCTGATCGCTTCGGATTTTAATAACACATCCGAAGCGGACGGAAATTACCGGGCAAGAATTAAGGATCGTCAAATATTGTTTCCAAGGACTTTCGACGGTAGCTGAAAAAGTTAATGTTAGATAAGAACATTGAGAAAAGTTAATTGTTTATTATCAATATATCTATCTACCAATTTATCTATCATATAGTTAAATTAGTTTATATTGGGAGTTTTTTTTATTCTTTATAAAGTGTAGCAATGGGTTTCAGCTGGGGATTTTTATATAAAATAGTTAGGTTAAATAAAAAAATGGCATTGTTTGGGACTACGTGCAAAGGTCGAATGTCGAGATACGTGGCCTTGTCGAATGATAACGTAACGGAACTGGGGTCAATATGTCGGGAAGTTTAGTCAGTCGAGGAATTTGAGTTTGATTACGAAATTGAACAGACGTACTTCAAGCCATAGCTCGAAATGTGGACTCTTTGTTAATTCCATTTCAGAAAGCTGAAATACATTTATATTTAAAAAAGAGTTCTTCTGTTGTTTCACAAAAGAAGGAAGAACGGGGATCTTAACTGGTTATGGTGTGGTCATGTCATATTTCATCACATAGCTCAGAAGTGAATACAGAGACGTTTCAAAAAGGCATGAAGCATATATTATTCTTCTCATAAAAAAACGATACCTTATATAAATATGAACTGTAACATATACCCGGGTGATAACTCCCTGATGAAATATGACTCAGTGATGCGTCGATACTATATCCCTTGCCTAAACAACAACACATACAATTTATGCGTTTATAACGGGTGGCATTATAAGATCTATACCTCCGACCTCACTATGTTATATGCCTGGTTTGATGCCGATCTACCTCTCTATATAGCACTAAAGGGAGTTATTAAAAATCGAGGATTTGGCAGGTTGAAGGCTTTTTTTGTATAACATTTTATACCAAATAACAGTTCTACAGCATGCATATATTAGAGGGAGAGCCATAGATGACACATTTTTATTAGAACAAAATTATTTCTGAAGATATGCAGAGGTGTTTGATACATTGATACACGAAAATAATGGCAAGCATTGTTCACTAATATTGGGAGACAACAAATCTTACAAAAAGTGCCCCAAGAATGTATCCAATGTATCAAGCAAGGGGAGCATGCATATCTTAATAAGTACCATAAGTAATAAGAAAAATGGTTGGAATACTCATCAGGTCATCACAAACCCGTAGATTGCAAACTACGACATGGTCCTCCTGCAGACCTCCGATGTTCGCATTAATTTTGAAATTTGCAACTCGAATCGAAGTATCAATTACCTCCTTAAATATGTGAACAAAGGTTTTGACTAAGCAGTGTTTGAGCCAGAAAGAACTGATGGAGAAGCTAACCAACAAGACCGTTCTACAACAAGATGGGAAACGAAGAAGGCATTTTTAGTCACATAGTTACACGTGTTTTCTAGTAAAGTGGGCAACCCTATATTTATTATTCATAAAAAAATACATTACGTAGAACACTTTAGGTTTTTTTCCTAAATGGGAATAATTAATGTGTAAAATTGACGAGGTCGTAACTATAAAACACGCAATTATAACTCAATTTAACTACTTCCTATCTTATTCTCGAACACACTTTAAACATCCAACTATTCATTGTAACTGTAAATCCGTTTGTTAGTTATGTTCCTCGGAAGGACACTACTTCGGAAAGTGTGAAACTTATCCTAATTATGACGCTAAACTAGCAAGAATCTTAGAACTGTCCTTGTGAAGCAGATGTGCTGGTTCAGGTCACAATGAATCAGAATGCTATGGAAAAAAGGGGTTCTTAAAGTTTCCGTGTCCCACATGTAAAAAAAAAGCATGTAACTTCTTTGTGTCCTACTCAAAAGGCTGTTCAAACAAACTTCTGTTACGCCTTGAAAAATACGGACACTTGTAATATGTTACCTACTATGACCCTAAATTTAAAATGTGGTCATAAGCAAAGACAAGTTAGGTGCTTAATAGATTGTGGCATCCAAAGATCTTTTATAACAAAAGAAGCTGCTCTAGTATTATCCCCAAATTATAATGAGTTGTTCTCATCAGAGCATGAGATACATAGTTATTTAGGACGGCAAGTTAAGAAATTTAAACAAATGTCTACTAGTGTAAAATTAAAGAATATATTTTTTTTGTTCCGCTGTTGGTAGACGAAATCATGAATATAAATTACACGATGCACGGAATGAAAGATGTAATTAATATATTAAAATTACAGGGTGTAAATCTGCTTGACGAGTTCTTTTACTTAAAAAAAGAACACAACACTATTGAAATAGATATGCTCATGTGGATAGACATAATTCAATATCTTTCCTTTTCCATAAAAAGATAGAGGGTGGTTATAACTTTATCATAGATGATAGGGTAGCTCCTATTGGAAACATTTTCAATTTTATCAGTTCAGCCGAGAGAAATGACTTGCTTTACACTCAATTAAAACCAATAAAAAAATAACAAAACAGTAATTAACCTAATAATGGACCCCCTTAAATCGTATTTCAATCCCTTAGAGAATATTTATCCGACAGTGAATAAGTAACAACGAAAATAAGGCCCGTCTTAATTTTTCGTTAAAGACAAACAAGGAATTACCTTCAATTAATGAAGCAGCCTCTACGGGTATAGATTTAATTGTTTTTTTTTAAGTTGTTGCTTTACTTCAGAATATCTTACGATAAATATTTAAGAAATAGAAAATTATGGTTGGAAGGACCATGTTGGCTTACCAACGAATTTAAAAATTGGCATGAATACACTTTAATGCGTATTTCACCTGACAATAAGGTAACAGTAAATATTAATCGTAATCAAATAATTAAAACAAAAAATGCCATTTTGGACATTGAAAAATATTCTGATTGCAATAAATGATTGAGAATAACAAGTTTATTGTTCAAACCGTTTTGTAAGAAAAAATGGTGCTAATCCATTGAAGAAAGCAAGAATGTACTGGATAAGGTTAATACAGAATGAGCATTTCTTCAAGGAGATTGACCTTTTGAAATCACAGGACAACAGTAATAAAAATGTCCCTACTTTGGTTTCAAATTTAAATTTATTCATAGACTCTGATGGAATTTTGAGATCTCAAGGGAGGATAAGCAAATACCTATATTTCAACTATGAAGTATATAACCCTGTGTTATTGCCTAAAAGGAATAAATGTACGTCCTTATTCATTAACTATTGACATGCTAAGGTGCAACACATGAGAATAGGTACCACATTAAATTATTTGCGAGAGCAAGGTGTGTGGAATCCCCAAGGTTTGAATGTTGTAAAGGCAGAAATAAATAATTGTTCAAGCTGCAAAAAGTATAATGCTTTGGCTTATAAATATCCTAAAGTTGTGGAAATGCCTAGGCATCATGTCAATTTAGTGAAACCTTTCAATCATGTGGGAATCGACAACACAGGTCATTTGTGGGTAAAGAATGAAGTGGGGGGAAGTACAGTAAAAATGTTTGTTTTAATATTTACTTGCCTTAACATAAGGGGAGTCCACTTTGAATTGTTACCCGATATGTCCACCCGAAATTTTATGCTGGCCTTTCAGAGATTTTGCAACATGTATTCTGTACCTCAATTTTTAGACAGTGATAGCGCTAAAACCTTTAAAAAGGCAGGTTGTATTCTTGAAAGTGCTCTACAATCAAAGACGTTTCAGGAAGAACTAGAGAAATTAGATATCCGACATATAAAAAATCCCTTTATATTCTGTGTGGGTTGGTTCGGCTTGGAAGAGATTGATAAGAATTCTTAAGGGTTGTCTATTCAAGGTCATAGGAAGATCTAGACTTAGCCATTTTGAACTTTTTGGCTATAAATAAATTAAAATAAATAAATTTAAATTATTATGGTATGAAAGCTATTTGCTAAGTTTAAGAGAACATGGCAGGAATATTTACCAAAATAAATGTGAAAATAGAATAAAAGTAGGGGATGTCGTATTGAGCAAATCCACGACTAAATCGAGACACTTCTGTATGCTGGGCAAGGTTTTAGAAAATGTAATAGGGTTTGACAATAAAATACGAGCTGTAAAACTGAAGCGTGGTAATGGGACAATATATATTTTAGAAACATCTCTCTTGTTTTTATTGCAATAAACGTATTGCAATCTTCTTGGAGGGAGTGCGTTAGAATTATGGTTACTCAAACTTTGTAAGGTAATTTGCATAAAGCCACTTATGCAAATTACCAACTATTACTTGGAGTTGCTTGCAACAATAAAAAAGAAAAAAAAAACTATTAACAGCGAGCACTTTTCAGAAATTACTCTCTTTTTCTGCAACAAACAGAAACTCTTCCAGAACAACTGTTTTGGAAACTTTAACCTTTACTTGTAAATATACGTTATTTTAAATACAAGAATTTTATTGTGTTATTCTTTGTCAAAATTAACCAAGTTTTTCGGATAACAAGGAACCAAGAAAAGAGAGGCGCGTTAGAAATAAAAAAAAATTCTAACATACTCTCACAGATATCTTGTTCGGTCGGTCAAACGACGATTGTTTATCGAATGTTGAGTGGAGAAGCGGTGGGCAGTGCCCCTCGACTTCAAAACTCGCTGCAACGTCTACAAAAAAATTCTCGGCAACATTTGACAATCATTGATTTTTCCTGCTCTGCACTAGCGAGTGTACATGTTTTGGACTCGTCAGAAAACGCCTCCTATTCTACAACATTTCCTTCCAATTGAACCACTTTTTTCATCAAAATGAGCAATGTGGTATGCAATCAGCTACTTCCGCAATGAAACGAGCACAAAATCTACCGCTTGCAAGAATTTAAAAGCATTATTTTTACTCGTAACGCGAGTTTGCATGGGGCATCAAATATGTGAGAGCCCCCGAGCTTTACAGATGGAAGAAATAAACAAAGAAACTGAACAGATCCAAACATGGGGAACAAGTTTAAAGAGCAAAGAAATATGATGTTTGCAAGGCGCCGTTCATTAGAGTTATGTACACGATCATTCAAAAGGCAAGAGGTATAGTTGGCCGAAACGTCATGAAATACCAACTAATAAAGATGAGAATAATAGTCCGCAGTGAATAAATTAATATAAATAATACTCATCTCAATAATGAATTCCAATTAAAGTATATATATATATATATATATATATATATATATATATATATATATATATATATATATATATATATATATATATATATATATCCATCCGGTACGCACCCGACCGTAGAGGATCAGATAATACATAAAAACAAAATTAAACGTGGATTTATGAGATCAAAAATCCCATCATGATTGCCCTTCCGAGCCCGTGACGCAGTTGATAGATACGTTGAATCTCTACGGTTCCAGATGAGTAGTGCCTGGCGATAGCGGTTTCAATCCTACCCAAAGCCGGCCAAAGGCATATTTGACTAAAAACCTGGCGAGCGACAACAACTGCAGACGGCAGTGATTGCTGAGAATGCGGTTGGGAGATGCAATGTTCCTATCCGTCGCGGTTACCACCTGACACAGGCCAGAGGAATAGTTGGCCGAAACCTCGTGAAATAATAACTAATAAAGATGAGAATAATAGTCCGCAATATATAAATTAATATAAATAATACTCTTTTCAATAATCAATTCCAATTTAAATATCTCATATTTATTTTTTTATTCGCGTTTCTGTTATCTTTTTTAGTGTTATTTTATAGTTTATTCTAGTAAGGTTATTTGTTGAAGTAATTAGGCTTTTTGGATTATTACGAGCGTTTCCTCATCGATTATTCATAATTAGTTGATATCTGTCGTGCCTGATTTACCATGAACAAGTTATTGTTATTCCGCCATCTTAAATAATTAAAAACTATCCCAGTTATATTATAAAGTACAATCACAATTTTGCGCCTCTCCGAAAATCATAAACACTTATCCACACACAGCAAATGGGTTTTGTAATTTTTGCCACGATTTGCATACTGCTTACTAACGGCAGACTTTCCATCCACTAAGATAAAATAGGGCGTCTTTGATTGGAGTATTATTTATGTACAAGTAATAATCATACAGGCCACCTTCAAAGAGTTCTAATTGAGAACAACGAGTAGCATTCTCTGGATCTGAGCAACAGCAAGTTTCTCCATATTTTTAATAACCTCCACTTCTAAAATAAACATTGCAGATGAATTTGCATTATCGTAACAGTCTCTAAGAATTGATTTCCTTTTGGAATTTGGATGTCAAAAAGTCAATCCAATGTCTCTGAATCCTTTGCACTTATACTGTTATAGTTTGGGTAGTGCTTTTTTCTCCATGTTATTTCCACTTGGTTTTACCTTCCTCGCTTATTTTTATGTGACACACGAACACACTTAGAAAAGAAAAGAAGGATGGGGTGGCATACTGAATTTACTCATCATTATACAGTTTCTGTTGACATGATTCCATATAAGGCTCTTTTGTGTTTGAAATCTGCAGCATTTTCTGTATTTCCAGTCTCTGTGCCTGTCTTAGTATTGAATTGTTTTCCTAAATATTTCAGCCGTTCTCTAAAATGCAACTGTCGTCCCCTAATACACTGAGCCCAGAAGATCGATGTTATTATAATGAACTATCGCCTATTGTCGCATAGCCACGGCACGACATCGCAATAGGTTGCATAGCAGTACATATGGGGGGCGCATTAACGGGCACTCAGAACAGATGACGATAATATGGAGAGAGACGTTTATATCAGTTCCTATAACATATATAAAGAAAAAGAGATACTTCACTTATGATGATGGTTATGAGGACACAAACTTTTGTGATGAATGAAGGCACGAGACAAACAGTTACAAACATAGTTCGTTTCTTTATTCTTCAACCGGCCGATCGGTGACATCTGGAATTCAAACTTGGTTTACTCTTCTACCCTTCGATTCTAAGGGGCTCCCACTCTCCAACATAATCTCTACTATCAACTCTTGACTTTCAAGTGATTTCTAACTTTGAACACTTAGTTTCCTATATTGGGAAATCACCTTAGTTTATGACGTCAGAAGTGTAGTCTCCAAACGTGACTAATTTCACGTGGATTTATGTATGTTTGTCCAAGCGCACTTTTGGCAAACAAAAGACACCTCAGTTTTAATTCCAACCTATTTTTAAACGATACATATTTAATTTTTATTGCCCATTCATTTAAGTGACCTATTTTATATTCAGATTACTAAAAGAATAAACAATCGACCCTTTTTACGACATAAACAATATTTAAGTATTTCTAATAGAGTTAAAGTCGACTTAATTTCTAACATTCCATCTTCAATTATTATCTTTAACACGTTTCTGCTTATTCTAGCCTTATTCTAATATCATTTTCACTTATCTAGTATATCTTCATACTTACATGAGAAGAGACATCCATTTAATTTAACACTATTTTATAATCCAAGTTATAAATGTTTTACATTTCCCCTTGTCATGTAGATAAGTAGTTAGATATTAATTCAATAAATAATTACGAGATGGAATCTTTTGTCTTGTTTTCCTTATAATTCATTCGATTAAGAATGGAATAATTTATGCGACAGAAGCGGTTTATAACATGTCCAGAAAGCGATTCAGCGGACAAGTACTGGACACATTGCGGCCATATTTACACATTTCATCGAGGTTCTACATTCAGAAAGACCAGTAAGTTCTATAAATAACAGGACGCTCCTAACTAACAACCTGCCTCACACAATCATCGAAATTATCTCTGATTGCGTTACCAACGAATAATCAATTGACGTACTGACATTCTCTGAATCTGAGTAACAGCAAGTTACATGGAGCCTAAAAAGGAAATATTTTCTAGAAACCAGCTTGCGACTCGCCGACAGGGATCAGACGTAACATTGAACCATTTCTTTAAAATCCTGGGACACTGGGCAAAGATTGTAAGTTCTGCACAATGACGGCATTAGAGGCCGCCCAAGAGAATCACATTTTCGACACGTTCATTGCCGACTTACTTATCGCTAAAGTAAGACAACGTCTTCTTTATAATAAGTCCTTACACTTAGCTTAGGAGCAATCCTATATCTTCGAATGTGCTACACAGTCGTCTAATTCTTATTTACTCCCACCTGTCTATTTGGTTCTCTGTCATGAAGATAGTAAAACAAAGCTTCAAGAATAATAAGGCAGATAATCTCGTTGTCATAAATCTTGAAAACCTGGCCATTTTTCCCAATGCATGCAGGACTTCTAAAACCCTGAACAAAGCCACTTTTAAGAATACGTATGAAACATTAGCCGCCTCTCTTGAATATATTCCCAAAACAATTTTAAAAGTGGCAATTAACAGGACATCTATGAATGCTCTGCTAGATACGTGGAGCTCAAAAGATTTTATGAAAGAAAGCACGGTAAAACAAACAAATTGTATTTTTCTCCCTCCCACAGTAAAGTAACAATGGCAAACGCGTCAGTGACTGCGCACGTAACTGATCATTGTGTTGAAGACTTACAATTTAATGATGCCTCCTATAAAACCACTTTATTATCAGTAATGAAAACCTTGTTGCAAAACACTACTGGGACACGACTTTTTGCGGCAGCACTCACAGATGAAATTCCGTTTGGCGGTTCAATGTTCCTATTGAAATTTTGTGGTTTGGCGACAGCAAAAATAAAGTACCCATCAATTTACGAAAGCCTACCTAAAAACTGAACATCTATAGCATTGAGAAGCAGGCGTTTCTTGTATAATAATTAAAACACATCATTGTCTCTGAAGTAAAGAACAAATAGAGGAGAGTATAATGTAGCCTGACTCTGGTAGTAATACCCACTTCTGAAATCCATAAAAAAGAAAATGGTTATAGTTTACTTCCAAACAATAAATATATATTTAACAGAACGCTTTATGAAATTTAAAAAAACAAAAAAAAACATTTAATGAAATATTTACATGTGCATCTGTAAAAAAAAAAAGAAAGAAAATCTTTCGGTGACAATTTTTTCCTAAGGTATTATAACATGTTTTTAATCGTGCGAAAAGTTTGTGCATTACTATTATAACCGATTCTCTCGGAAAAAAAAAACTTTAGTAAGCATCGACAGATAATGACATTTAAGAAAAATGTGTCCTGCCAACCTCATTATCCAAATTACATTTACTGGCTTATTTTGAAGACAAACTGTTCTACAAAATGCTTGGTTTCAATTTCTCGGCTTTTTACACGGTAAAGAGATTTAGCATATAAGCGCGACAGTATTTCAGTAAACATAACGTTTCAAAGTATCAATTCAAAGAAACTGCGATAACATGATACCACTGTAACTAAACATGATGTATCAATTCTTAGTACTATTGGTGG